>NC_086289.1:45739464-46061195 GCF_963924245.1 Chroicocephalus ridibundus
GGCATGGAAATTTTTCTCCTCTAGGACCATGATCTCACATAAGGAAACAACAAAAGCATTAGCAAGCAAAACTCAAAAAACCATCCTTATAAGCATCTGGTGCCCAGAGATTACAATGGTCAGGGTTCAATAAGCAGATCTAGTCAAAAGCCAAGGAGGAACTAAAACCCAGCCAAGCTCAAAACTGTAGGATTAGTGCTGTAACTTCTGCAGATCTTCATAACATAGACATTCAATGTCTTTCCATAGACATTCATCCAATATTGTAGAAAGAGAAAGTCAGACTCATGAAATACATATAGAACAAAAGAAACCGCAGAGAGACCACTCAAAAAGCTTTAACAAGATCACCCTAAAACTCAGGGGTAGTGCCACACCAAACCAAGGCACTCACGCATTTATTCCCCTCTTCAAAAAGTGCTTGGATACAGCTTAAGATCAAGCACATCCTTCAGCCCTTCACCCCATTGCACTCCCCACCCTGGTGCAGCCTCCAGCGACGCTCCCTCCCCAACAGACTGGGAGATAAGAGAGGTGCTGGAAGTCTCATGGACCTCCATCAGGAGCAGCCAGGGATTTCCCTTTGCTTCTAGGGGCATCCTCACTCAAGAACTCACGTAACACCCTGCACCAGAAAAACACTGCAACATCGCTGCTACAAACACAGGGCACAGACAGCTCTTACTGTGGGCCCAACCCTAGAGTTGTGTGGGGCCATACGCAGTCTGGGGAAGGCTATGTATCTCCTGATCAGGTAGTAACGGAGACCATGGTAGGGGATCCCAGGTGGGATGGGAGATACAGGAGACTTGCATGAAGAAGAGGAACCTGGAAGGGGATTCTGCATGACTGTGGGCTGCAGGCGGGATGGGGGACACTAGTGAGGGCCATGTGTAGAGATCCACGGTGAGGGGGTGTAGAACCTGGGTAGGGGTGGGGTACACAGGTAGGGTGGAGGACTCAGGTAGGTGAGGGCTGGGGGTGGTGCCACGAGTAGGGGGGCAGGGGGAGGAGGGGATCCTGGGTTGATGGGGACGGGCGGTGGGGTCAGCACCGCGGACAGCGCGCGGTCCCTCCCGGCCACCTGTGCGCGGCGCCGGCGGACGCGGGGAGGAAGGCGAGGAAACGGGGCCAGCCCGGGCCGAGCGGCGCCCGGGCGGGGAGGCGAGGGCGGCGGGGACAAGGACGCGCGCTCCCCACCTGGGCTGTGGCTGGATCTCAGGCGCCTTCCACAGAGACACTGCAGCATATGCGAGCCTTTCTCCAGGAGAAGCCCGAGAATCCTCATGGATTTCACTTTGTGGCGCCCTCCCGCTCCTCGGAAAAGGGACCGGCCCCGGAGCGGCCGGCTTTCAGCGGCGGGGCGCCGGCCCCTCTCGCCGCCAAACTTCCCGGCCCATCGCCGCGCTCGGGGGAGGGTGGGGGACCCCGCCGGCACTTCTCGGGACTTCTCCGCTGGGGGAGGGCAGGCTTTGCCGGGAAGCGGGTCGGGCCAGCTAGAAGGACGTCAAGCCCTAGAAACGGGAGCGGCCGGCTCCCAGCCCTGCCCCCTGCCGGCACAGCCCCCGCCGGGGCGGAGAGCCTCCGCCGGGACCCCCCCCTCCCGCTGCCGGCAGGCTCGGCCGCGCCGCTCCGCTGGTGCAGACTCTCGCCGTTTTCCCCCGCAGCTCCCTCCGCCGCCGCGGAGAGCCCGGTCCGGCCGTCCTGCACGGCTCCGCTGTGCTGAAGTTGTCCGAATCCCGGCGGGCAGAGAGGAAGGGTGGGAGGCGGCCGGCCCCGCTCCCCCGCCGGGGATGCTCTCCGGGGCAAGGCAGGCTCGACGCGGATGTTCCCAGCGATAGAAGGCACCACGTGCAGGGGGCACCGAATCCGGCCTTTCCGGGGCTCCCCGCCTGGCAGAAACCACGGGACCTGCAACGTGGCTGGGACGAGGACACACCTCTTGTCTTAAATCACCAGTAGGAGCGCGTCCCTAGAAGCAAGGGTGTTCCTATAACCACACACTTTAAACGAGCAAGTCCCCTTATTTACGGGCTTACGGACGCTCAGGCAACAGTTCCTTGCGAAGGTCACTCCAACGAAACTGAAGTTTCATACTTTTTTACCCACTTGTAAACTCTTGCAGTTACAGCGTTGCAGACTTAAGTCCAGGCTCAGCTTTTGTGCTGCACAGAAAGGTAGGGCTGATATTTCACATGCAAGGAAAGTTGAGGAAAGATGCTCTCCTTAGAGCTGTTTTCAATTTATGAAATTACACAGTGCAAAACCCACTACACACGGCTGGAAATCACAGGAGCATGGAAAGCTCCTCAGAGAAAGTCGTATTAGCATATACAAAAACCTCTCAAATGAGCTCTTTCATCTGAGTAGACTCCAGTACTCCACTGAAAGGGAGCTGCCTCCAGGACAAATGTACCACCTTGTACCAGGGTGAATTTCTACCTGGATTACCTTGTGCTGAAGCAGGGTTACCTACTCGTACACCACCTTTGAAAGCTGCCTCTACTTTTGTTCCTCCTGGCACCAGGCAGAAGTGGCCAGGCTCCTCTGACCAGCACACAAGACAGAAGTTTTTCCAGAAAGTGTTTTTCTAGGATGTAACAGGCTTTTGGCCAACACCCTGCAGGGATGCGAGAGTGGAGAGTGAGGTTACTTTGTTAACGCTTGCTAGGATGTCTCTCAAGTCAAACCAAAGAGAATAAGGCACAGTCAGCATGATATGGGATGCAACACTGGTTTGCCCACTGGGAATCCCATTAGGATGGAATAGTAAAAGCTATAAAATACATGGAGATCAGAATACCAAGGCACATAAACCAGGCATAGCAAAAGAAACGCTGTTCTAGTGTGAGAGTCTATTGAGAATTTGTGGCAAAAACACTATTTGTGAGAGCATCTGGAGTCTTTCCTGCCCTCAGTAAATACCTGACTGTTTTCCTCTAGAATAGGAACAAAACAAAACAAAGAAGTTAAAATGTTAAATGTTTCATGAAATGGAAGCTCTTATTTTCCAGTCAGCCCTACTTCATACACTGAAAACAGCACTTAGCTAGAAGCAAAGCCAGTAGCATACAGTTCAGGACTGTTAAAAGGATGCAAGGTATTAACAACTAATCCCTGGGATCCATGCTAAACTCAGTTTTTGTCTGCTCTGACTTGTGCTGAAAATCATCACTCTGTATGTCTTCATTCATAAGCTATTTTACACAGGACCTGGAACATGCTCCAAGTCATAGCAAAAAGCTAAATGAAACTGCCCTCTCCCTCCGCTCTATGTGTCCCCACGTACCCAGGACCATTGTTCCACCTACACTCCATAGCAATACCTGTTCTACAGCAATCATGGAAGACTGCTGTGCTGTATCAGAGAAGATACCAAACCGAGACTAGAGCTGTTACCCCTCCCCTTTGCCCACTGTTGTCCTTCAGTTCTCCGCTATACCAGATTAGTGAGCAAGCCTGTAGTCCCTCTGGAACAAGGTCAGAAGTAGTTTGCACAGCAAAGCTCCAAAACACAACTAGTGGTTCCTGGGTACTTCTGTAATAGCACAAAAAATAATAGTCCTCCTTCTGCAAATGCATCAGCAGCATGTTTGAGATGAGAACAATCCTGGATCTGGCAGACCAAGGACAGTACAGTGAGATCTGAAGTCAAGGTGCCCTCTTTGCTTAGCAGCCAACATGGAGCTGTAAATGAGGGGGTTCTGATTTAAAGATGCCCATACTAAAGTGCAGCACCGGGTCCCAGGAGAAACATGCGCTTAGATGTTATACATGCTAGGCTAGCATGGGAACAGGCAGGCATTATCGCTTAGATACGCGAGAACAGGTGTACCAGACACATTACAAATGTTTGTAAGAAGGAAAAAGTGAAAATGCAACAGGTAGCTGAAGTTTGAAACCTCTGTTCATTAAGCTAACACAGTTCTTAGAAAATCTATGCAGAATAACCCACAAAACCACTAATAAAATAATCCCCATTTCTTTGGGGTGTTTCTATCACCTTGCAGCAAGGCTGATGATGCAGGTTTAACAGGTAGCGATCTGACGGGATTTCTGCCTTTGTGGGGCAGGCTCCAAGGGGTCAGTTCCTGATTCACATCAGAGTAAAGGAGAGCAGAATCAAACCAGCGAAATAAATGAACGAGTGTTACTTGACATTTCCCTAGAAGGGCCACGAGGACTGCAACAAGCACATGTTCTTCTTTCAAACTGAGTAGGTTTAAGTAGGTTTAAACAGCAAAATGGAAGCATAAAAATGGCAAAGGATGATTCTTTAGGAACTGTGATGCATATGACTCAAGCGTTTACACGCCACAAAATACTCAGTAATATCATGTACCCAATTAGGTGAATCTTAAACCAGTAAACAAAGCTTATAGAACTTAGAAAAATATATGGAGCTGACATAAATCAAGATAATGCTAGATGAGTTAACTCATTCTAATCCTAAACCAAGGTAAACCAAAAATAAAATTTATTTCTCTGCAAAGGGACAGCATGCACCCAAACAATATTTCAATGGAACATAAGTGGCACATAAATCTTGCTCTGGCTCCATTGATGGGCTTGCATTATTAAATAATAATTCAAATAACATCTCAAAAGTTACTGTGAAAATGCTACAGATATTTAAATTTTTGCCCATCAGTAGAACACGGGTATTAGAAATGATAGTGTTCTTGAATAAAAGCAGAGATTGCATTTACTGGAACACAAAGCAAGCTGTGAAAAACTCATTGAGGTCAGAAGACAGTTACAGGGAACACAATGTCATGTGTGTTTCTCCCTTATTAAATTAAAATGCCATTGGCCTTCTGAAGCATGGAACAGAAACGAGAATATGTTTAGGATTATGGAATTTAAATTAATACCTTCTACTAAAAAGAGGAATGCACTGTGCTCTGATCAGAGAAAAATAAGGTGATTTAGCAGACAAGGCTCTTTGCTAGGTATTAAAATAGCATGATGTGCATGAGTTCATCAGTTACAAAAGACAAAAAAGAAAAAAAAATCTACAAAAGCTCAAAGAAGTGACAAGTCAGGAAAGGTAATTTCCTTGTGTTCATACAAAAGCAGGTAATAATCAGGGTGCTGGGTCCATGTTGTTTCTGTTTTCACCCATATCAACTACCTGTAGTTCTTTGAACACTGCGATGGGTACATAGCTAAACAGCCTTTGCAGGTGTGCCCCTCCGCCCCCCCCCCGGCAAGTGTTCGCCCTTGTTGTATTTTCTGGCCACACACAGCCAGATATGGTGAGAAACGGTCCATTAACCTCAACAGCTTCGCCCAAGCCGGTGCTGATGCAAATCTCAGACCTTGTCCCTCTTTGTAAATTTACGAAATTCCTACGGGAGCACTCGGTGCTCACTTTCTGATGGTCACTCCGTGGATCTATTTGTGATCAGCGACGGTATATTCCTCGGTGACGGCAGGTAACCACTTCTCAGCATCTTTCTTGGCAGGAGCCATTTGAGCAAAATCTACCCTGGAACGGCCCAAAAAAATACATCCCTTTTCAGTGCAAACAAGTACTTACCCCACTGTTGTCACTGTGCTCTCCCAGTATTTCTGCTTATACTTTAGTCCCTTCTTTACGAAGCACAGCCCCACTGACAAGGAGGGACGGCAGGGTCTGCTTCAGAGACATACTACCCATGAAGACCTTCTACTGCACCCAGCTCCACCGAAGCACACAGCACTCACGCCAGAGCCAGTGGGAGCTGCAGCTCAAAGTTCAGGGGTTTGCTGAAGGTCACACAATAAATTTGTGGCCAAGTAGGGAATCATCTGTCAGTCCTCATTCTGGTGAATTAACGAGAGGATTAGCCTCTTCCTGATCAGTATAAAATTGCGCTCATTATAAGGCAAAGATTGTAGCTATTCTGCTGGAAAATCTACCATGGAAAAAGTATACCACACACCTTCTGACAAAAAATAGAAGATCAGACAGGAAAAAAAAGACGTAGCTTGATTTTGTACATCAGAGGAGAAACTCCAATATCTTGCCTGCTTTTCTGTGGTCAAAAAGCAGTGCTATCGTATGAACAAGAGGGCACAGAAACCACTTACCCCAGCTACTGGTGGAGAGACTGACTTGGTAAAATCTCAGCATCCTCTCAGTTCACCAAGGCAAATGCAGGAGAAAAAGAAAAGATGCCCCATAGCCTTGATCATTTAATAGGTTTATCCTCAGACACATAAAAAGCTCATAGTAATGAGTACTTAGTAGTTGCATTTGCAGACATTAAGAAGAAACCTAATATTATATGTAAAGAAGGCTTTGTGTATCAAATATCTCCAATCTGAATTAGTGAGAAGTGGTTGCTCTGGATATATTTTAGCACAGTGACACTTCCTCAGAAGCTGGAATTTCTAGGACTTCTCCAAATGTATTTTGGTAGTAGTACCAGCAGCTCGGAACAGACATGCTGGAAAAAGGGGCAGCCATACATTGCTCCCTCCATCTGTTTCCAGTGCCCTGCGGCTTTGCCATTTCCTCATCCATAAGATGTGTCACAACATGCTTAAGAACCCTTACGGATTTCTCCGCAACAAGTTTTTATAATTGGTTTTTGAAGCCAGTAATACAGTTGGTCTCCTCACTATCTTTTGGCAAGAAGTTCCATAGGTTCATTGTTTGCCGGAAAAAAGCTTTTATTAGTTTAAAACTGCTTCTCGGTAGTTCCATTTAACGCTCACCTTAGCGGTTATATTGTGAAATGGTAATTTTACGTTCTCCACGACAGTCATGGTTTTATTTGCCTCTGCCACGTTTCCCTTCTCAATTGTTTCATTCATGAAGGCACCTGAAAATGCCTAATCTGTTCCATTGCTCCCCAGGCAGCAGCTACTCTGCACACTCTTCTGACCTTGTCGCTGTTTCCTGTGCCTTTCTCCTTCTATCGCATCTTTTTTGAGACAGGAAAACTAGAGCTGCACGCAGTACTCAAGGTGCGAGTGCACCAGGGATTTCTAGCATGGCAGGATGATAGGTCCTGTTTGCTCTCTGTACCTTTCCCAATAACTTCTGCTTGCCTCTGCTGAGCTAGCGCTTTCAGAGAGATCCATGCTGTCGCTGAGGTCTTCATCCAGAGAGAAAATGGCCCCAGTAGTACCCCTTACCATGATTGATCATAAATATATATTTCACTTTGGTTTTATCCACGGGTGCGTTACTCTGCACTTCTCAGTTTATACTGCTGTTAGTTTACCAGACACTTGGTATCAGGAGATTCTTCTACAACTCTTTCCTGTCCACCTGTGTTTTTCTTATTCCAAATTACTTTGTTCTGATCAACAAACTCTCTCTCCTCTCCATCCCCTCGCTCTCCAAGATCATTTAGGAGCATGCTGGACTGCAGAGTCCTATCCCTCTCCACTGGCTGCTTCCCCACTTACAAGACCTGACCTTTTTTCTTTAAAGGAAACACCCAGCGAGGGAAGCATTTTAGAAATTCAAGTGCATGAACTCATCTGCATCACCTTTACTCAGATGCTCAGGGGATACCAAGAGATTTGGGAGGCATGATCTTCCCCCGCAGGAAGAGCCGTGCTGCCCCTTCCCCGGATGACCCGACCTGACTGCCAGACCCCTCTGGGGTGGGGGGCTGTGATTTTTTGCAAGTGGTTGAATTTCATGGCAAACCTCCAGATGTTGCCACATCTGTTCTTTGCACCTGAGAGTGGCAGAAGCACCTTCCAGAGGCACCTCCTTTGTGGGTGCGATTCCTCTGCCAGCTCCGAGTGCTGTTTCCCATCTGATCAGTCTCTGCAGCCCCTCACAAGGGAAAACTGTGCAGGAAGGCAGGAGATCTCACCCCTCTGCCGATCCCTCCGGGCTCAGAGGTTGTGAGAGAGGAAGACAGATTAAAGGGCTGTAATGCAGCCAGCGGTGGGAAGATCTGACCCACAGCGCCTTGGTAATTGAGGTTATTAATCCACGGTAGGAAACAAAGGCTTTGCCTGAGGCATGACCCAAGTTTAGGGGCAACAGCTTGCAGTTGTGCCAGGCTTTTGAGGTGGGCAGGCAAGCGAGCTCACTGGCCAACAGGGCTGCTGGGCTCTGCCCATCAGGCAGCATCTTTGCTCCTTTGGTTTCAGTAGGCAGACATCGAGGCAAAGCCAACACTGGAACCAGTACGCCTTCCAAATTCGACCAGGACATGCTCTTGGCTTCCCCCTGATTCACTGCATGAAAAGTGAACGACTGGCTTTCCTCATCTTATAGCACAATTAATCCATCCATCCCACACGGAAAAGTTGTGAGGCTTAATAAAGATTTTCAGAGGGCAAGTACAATAGACCACCTCTGCAAGAAGCCAGGTCCCCTTCCCCTCCAGCAGACCCACTCCTAATGTTCAGGAGTGCATCTGAGGTCAGGAGCAGCATCCATGGAAGTATGAACCTCCCCATCTACCTACTTCCAGTGACACTTACAGAGCTTTTTACTGTCGTCCAGATCTGAAGTGTATTTATTCTGGCATGCTAATACAACATGTGTGGCGTAGTCTCACCGAGACAAGCAGGTACCTGCCTGCCTAATTCCCTGCCTTGGGAATGATGGTACAAGAAACGCTTTCTGCTCCAGTTCACAGCTTCTCCAATCACGGTAAAACCACTACCAGGGCACCACAGTTCAGACCCTCACTCGTTAACCAACCACCGTGGCTGAAGAAGATGTGAAGACATGTTTGAAACACAGATTGCACTAGCAAAACCACTATTCTGGAACAAGTAACTCCCATCCCCTCCAGCGTAGCATCGCTAAGGCAGCAGGGTCTTCACCAGACCCACACACAGGTTTGTCCCTGTTCGTTCTGAAGGCCAAAAAATGACAAAAGCTAGACTTCAAATCATAACGTTAGAGAGTAGTTATAATGTGGCTATATATGTAAAGCCAAGTTCATGTTTCAAGAGAACTGAAGACTGAATTTACAAGACCTTTATAAGAGCCAACCTTGAAATCCTGGCTTCTTAGGCAGGACTTCCTACTAGGTACATTTTTTCCAGGTGAACTTAGTTAAGAGGACTTTTTGTCTACAAAAATTCCTTTTCTGAGGCTGTCTCATGCAGTTTAGTCCTCACGAGAATACAAGAGAGCTAAGAAAAAGATTCAGATTTTCCTTCTCAGGGAACACTGTTGGTTTTGGGTAGATGCTCCAAAGAAGTCAAAAAATCAACACGCTCACCAATATTCCTTTAAAAGACACTTTCTAAAGTATTTCAACTTTGCTGAAATATTTTGACAATATTATGAAAATAAAGTTGCAATGAAAGGTTTTGACCTCATCAAAATGAAACATTTCCATAAGATTTTTATATGAAAATCGACAATTGAGGAACCGCCGGGAGCGTTTGGCTGACACTGGTGTATACACAGAGAATTTAAATCCCACCCCATCAGGCCACAACCCCCACACTGCTGCTGCAGCCCCAGCCCTGTTCATGGTGACATGTGTGTACCACATACATGGAGTATCAAGCTGGCTTCACAGGAAAGAGGACATTTTTTTGCTGCTCACAGTTTCAGGACAAATGGCAAAGGCAGTCGATACTACCAGGCTGAGACATGGCCAGCCACAAGGCTGACCCACCTCCTCCATCCTCTGCTATGAGAGTTAAAGCAAACCTTTGAGTTTCTTTCTTGCGTTTGACTCCCAGTTTAGGGTCTTGTAAGGTTTCTGTTGTTAGCTCTTCTCTGCAGCCATTAGAACCAGAAAATATCTAAATATGCCAAGTTGTGATTCTTACATAATGGCTCAGGGATTTAAGAAAGGCCCCAATCCTCGAAGAGTTAGCAACACCAGTTTACAACAATGACACCACTGACGGGTAACATGGCTGGCTCCAAGAAACAGGAATCACTGCTGACTTGTGACATACTCGGTAATGGCCTTAGTCTGCTTCTGCTGAAAGCAGAGTGGTGCCAGCACAGATCGTGGCTTAGACTGATTATCAGCCCCTGGGAGATTTTGCTCCCCTATGAAAAGGTAAAAATCCTTCTTTCCTCAGCAGCTGAAGATATTTCACTTATGCTGGAAGAAAAATTCCAGCGAGTCCCATTCCAAAACATGCATAACCTGGCAAAATTGGGGAGGAATGAGAAGTGTTCAAGTGAAAGATGAAGCACCATTCTACAGAGACTGCTACAGAGCACAGCAAGAAATTGGAAATCAAATGGGTAGAATTTCATGAGGGAAATAAAATATGGGAGGCAAATAATTCTATGTGCAAGCAGATAAATCAGTAAGACATTGCTTTATCATCAGTGAAACACATAGAAGGCATTACCAAAGGCCTTGAAGGTCAATCCCTGCAGTGGCTGTCCACTGCCCACAAGCAAAGTTCAAAACCTGGATGATACACAAGGCACATGTGATGGACCTGGCACAGCACACAGTGCAGCTCAGCACAAGCTAAAGCTGTAACTGCAGCAGCAGAACAGACCAAGGAAGGGCTGGAGTAGAGAGAGAGGTGGCTGCAGAGAATTTACCAATAATGTTAGAGAGCTAGGGCCAGCTTCAGACCTGCTATAAATTGATACTGCTCCACGAGGTCTGAATTTAGCCCCTAAGTTTCAGGCACTGATTATTTTATTATTTTTTTTCACAGGTACTTTAGGGATTCAAAGCTGGAATGATAAAGCTGAGCTGCTGCCCTGTCAGCATGTGCTAAGCTATTTATGAGTCACTAAAACACACCTTTTCTAATTCTCACCTTAGCTTGTGAATGGCATGTGGCCAACATGCCTTCTCCAGCTACTCGGCAAAAGTCACCAGAGCACGTTATCTGCTGAAGCTATTGGCAGAGCCACTGCATCGACTCTGCTGCAAGACATGTTTGACCTCCAGCCACTCCTGCATCAGCCTTCTGCCTGTTTACATCGGGACAGCCACAAACATTGTCCCAACAAGTGCCACGCAATGGCAACGCTAAATTTTAAGAGGTTACTTTACAACCCTCAGACAAGAATGCCCCTGCAGAATCAACAAGCATGAGTGCAGCCCTGAGTCACCCCAAGTCCTCAGTGCTACCCAGCTCCACACCCCGTTTCTGTCCCTGCACAAGTGGTCCTATCAGGCATGCTGGGCTCATGAGGGAGTGGAACCACAGCCATCACTTCCCATTCTGAAAGAGCTACATCCTTCAGTTCAGCAGGAAAACAGTAGTTATAATGGGGAGAAATTGCCAATTAAAGCAAAAATGTTCTAAGCAAGCTCTCACATGTCATGTATCCATCCCCAGACCACTGCCAAAATTATTTCCTTCCAGCTGGCGTTTGCTTAACCCCCAACACAGTGACAACCTGGAATTATGCAGTACTGGGTTAACATAAACCCTCCTTAGATATTGCATGCCTCCCTGGGACCAGTGGAAGGAACCATGAGGCTACCTTTGCTCTACCTAGTTATTTAGCTGGCCAGTCCCACGTTCAAATCCCAACACTCAGAGGCTTGACTCGCCCTTTCTCCACCACTTTGGTTCCTTCATTGTAATTCTGACTCCCATAAGGGATTTCCGCTCCCCACTCCCGTTCTCATCCAGCTGCCATGCACAGATTTAGCAGGATGACTCAGACCTAGGAAATGCCAGCTCAATGTTCTCCTGCTACAGAGCAATCACTGCTTATCTCCAGAAGGTCCTCACCAGTCTTGATTAGGGCTGCTGCACCAGGGAGAGGGAAGAAATGGTTGTTTTGTGAGGAAAAATAGACCCATAGCAGGGGACCTCCTGCCCAAACCACACCTTCTGCTGCTTCTCTCTATCATGGTCCCAGCTCATCCGTGCTTAAGTCTCACTGGAGCAGCTTGTTGTAAAACACAAGTTTAGCTCTTTGCTTTTCGTGATGGCAGAGCCACACACTTCTGAGGGCAGTACCAGTTACACTGCGAGGCAGCACATGACATTTGAGGGTGTGAGGAATGGAAAGCAGGTTCCCAGGAGGGTGTCTTTCCTTTTCCCCTGCTGAGTTACAGCAAGTGTCATGGTCACATCATCTGTTTTTTTCATTCCCTTGTGCTCAGTGTCAAGCCATAACGAAACCATAAGGAATCCAGCATCACTCAGCAGCGTACAAAAGCACTCTGACTCCAGCTCTGCAGAGGTGGACTGTGTAGCGTGCAACGTTGCAGGAAGGAGAAGAGTCTGATACCAAGAGCCTGGCTCCCCGTTTTTATTTGCAACACTCCTTGAACAGCAGTGATGGTAAGTGAGAGCAAGGCATAGCAGAGAAAGGCTTTACTCCTCACCCTGCTCCCTCAGTCACCCTCCTGGTTACAGCGAGAGGTGTCAGGCAAGACCACAAATGTCCAAGATGTTCAATGCCAACAGCAAAGTGCATGGAGGCAAAAGCAGAAGGATCGTTCTCAGGATGATGCTCTCAGGGGACAGACTGTCCAAGATAACTTCTGAAAGAGCTCATAAGTGGAGCTCTTGGGCCTCAGTCTAGCTGCAGTAATTAGGCTGCCTTTCCCCAGACCAAAGCCATCACTAACACGGGGAGCAGGGAGAAGGGTGTTTCCTGTGAGTCCATAGACGTGTGCCAGACGCAGCACGGCCATGAGTAAGAATCTCCACGCAGAGGTGCAGGCACCACGCACAGGCAGACCTGGGGATGCCTCCTGATGCTCAGCCACCCCATACGCCTTGGCAGAGCACCTCTGGGCTCAGGCGAGAAGTCACTGGAGCTGCCTCTTTGCCCATTTACTCAGACCAGAAGAAGGGGGGACATTTCTCAGCAAGCACAGAAAACGTGACAGCCCCCGGTCTCCAGGTAAAACACACGGCTGCCTTTGATGAGAGGCAGAACAGACATCAGCTTTTCTTGCACACCATCAGGGGAAGCGCCTGGTAATGGGCCTACATTAAGACAGAGTAAATTAATAATCAGGAACAATCTCTGAGCTGACGTCTGCTCCAGCCTGTGGGATAGTCTCTAAGCAGCTAAAACTAGAACAAAGCAATTCCTGGGGAACAAATCATAGGGAAAAGCCTGCACTGGTCTGTCAGGGATGCAGGCAGCAGTGCCTGGATAATCTCATTTTAAAGTTTCTTCCTTCTGCCCTTCCCCAGCTTGCTTTCCCAGTTAGGTCCTTGCCTTGTAGAAACTTTTGAGTCATGTCTCTGGTACCCTATGATTTCTTCCTTAGTGTCATTTTCACCAAGGGATATTTACTGCAGGATGCCTGCTGAGGCCAGTTATCATTTCTCTCAGGGGTGTTTACACCGACTAGGATTGATGGAGATGGGCACGTGGTGGCTCGGCCAGCCTGCTGCACAGCAGCTGTGTTTGCACAGCACTTCAGCAAGACCCTGCTATTTATATTTAATATTCTGACTTCCTTTTATTCCACGTTGCACGTTTCATATTCCTTCATGATCTCTTTGTAATTCCATGTCCCTGTAAAGAACTCGTTCACCCACCGGAAAAATCACGCTGAAAAGAGTGAGATTAAATAAGCAGGTGATGGTTCAGCCCATGGTCAGGGTAGTTAACACAGACACAAAATGCTATGCATAAACCAGCATAGGGCTCTTCCCTTAACACATCACAAGAAGTTACAGAAGGTTGAGCAGCTGCCATCCACTTTTGCAGGGGTAGTAGCCTTGAATGCCCTTTCATGCTAGTACTGCTTTCAGGATCTTCCCACCCTAAAACTGCTCTTGAAAAACAGGAGAAGGTCCTGGTGCCTAGGACCAAGCAGGAACAACAAGGATGCTGTTTCTGCATGTGGTGCACTACAACAGTTTTACTTGGAAAAGGGAGAAAATGGAAAGGGAAATGGTGGAATCACCATCCCTGGAGGTATTTGAAAGATGGGTAGATACTGTGCTTAGGGACACAGTTTAGTGGTGGCTTTGGCAGCGTTAGGTTGATGGTTGGACTCGATGATATTAAGCCTAGATGATCCTATGATTCTGTTCTATGAAAAGGTCTATTATGAAGGTTTTGGCTGATTCTTATCCTTTACACAAACACTATGACCACAATTTAAGCATCACAAAGGTTTACAGAAGTTTTCCCCTTTGGCGGTGTAGGGTTGGGCAGCAGACTTTCTGTGTAGTTAAGGGTTATAAGTGATGCTATCTGTTTATAAGACCACAGGCAATACTTTCCCATAGTTAAATAATTGCACTGACATGAGCCCTTGACTGCTGGCAGCAGTAGGGGTCACTGTAGTGTGTGTAAAATGTGAGAATTCAACTAAAAATAAAAACCTAAGGAAAAAATACTCAACAAGCTGAAGCATCTTGTGACAACTCACCCCAGAAGCCCTGTCAGTCTGCCAGGACTGCACTGCCCAGGAGCTGGGAGTGAAGCAAAACCGTCCACTGTCTAATGCTCAAGAGCTCTTTAACCCACTCCATCTTCAGCTGCTTTCTGTTGCTGGCTGCTTTTAACCTAGTTTTCAACCTCCAAAATTCTTATTTCTGGCTGCAGCTTTCATTAGCAGAGACATGTTCCCCATTCAGTTCCTTCCAGAGATGTAGGCTACATCCCCAAAGTGCCTTTTTGGGAAAGTTCTCTGATGCACTGACAGGCTGAGGGTGCAGTGCCCTGGAAAACAGGGAGGAGCATAGCTTCAAGAGTGCATTTTTTCCCTCAGTACTGAGGAGCCAAACCCCACTGGTAAAGCTTTTAGATGGGATTGTTCTTTCCTAACCATTGTCAGTCTTGTTTCCAAAACTAATCTGAAAGACTGATTTTTAAGGACACAGTGCCTTCTTTTCCCTTCCTTTGTCTCTTTCCCTCTCCTTTCAGAGCAGTAGGTGATGCAACGCTGCTTCTCTTCTTTTTCACACCTCCATTTATGATGCCCTCTTATATTGGCAACTGGGGAAGAGGTTACCTGGCACAAAAAGAGTCTCTGTGCATGGCAAAACGACAGCTTCCAGGAACTCCCAGTGATCACAGGTAGACCCTCATCCCCAACTGTCGTAGTGATTTCCTGCTGATCCTGCAGGAATCCTGATTTCCTGAAATCATCCTAGTTTCCTGCAGGAAAATCTTCTCCTGTTACTACACAGAGAAGTTCTAGGGGGGGGGGCACAGCAGTCTGGGGTCCTCTCTGGAGACGTGCTCACACACATCCCTGGCATCTCCCGTACTGCCTTACTTTGAAGCTGTCAGTCTGCATCTCATCTTCCTCCAGAACTAGCTGTGGTCTGACAGAATCGAGGTGGAGGGTGGAAGTAAAAAGGGATTTTAAAGCGTAAAATGCCTCTGTTGAAGCCTTTCTCAGTCTCACACTCTCTGCCATCCACTTGGTCACTGAATCCAGGAAGAGGGTACGGGGTGTCGTGGTTTAACCCCAGCCAGCAACGGGGACCACGCAGCCGTTCACTCACTCCCTCCCAAAGCATCCCTCCTGTAGGGTAGGGAGAAAAGGAGGAAAAACACTCGTGGGTTGAGATAAGGACAGTTTAATAGCACAGTAACAGAAGAGAAAATAATAATGGTAAAAGAATACATAAAATGAAGTGATGCAACGCAATTGCTCTCACCACCCAATGATCAATTGTCCAGTCTGTCCCCAGCAGTGATTGCAGATTCCTGCCCCCTGGCCAACCCCCATTTATATACTGAGCATGAAGTCTATAGTATGGAATATTCCTTTGGGCAGCTTGTCCTGTTTATGCTCCCTCTCAGCTTCTATGGAAAGCTGAAAAAGTCCTTGACTTAATATAAATATTACTTAGCAACAACTAAAACAATATATGTTATCAATGTTATTCTCATACTAAATCCAAAACACAGCAGCTACCAGGAAGAAAATTAACTCTATCCCAGCTGAAAGGCTAATGCATGCGCTCTCTTTTCAGAGGGGTCTACACTGTCTTTTGTTGGCAGGTGAGAAGTTTCCCTGAAAGGGATGGATATAAACTGTCTCCAGCCCCAAAAAGCCTTGTAACCATGTCAGCAAAGCACTACACTTAGCTATTTAGGTCCGCTGGGAGACTGGATTTATTAGCTGAGACACTCAGGCAATTACACATCCTGCAGTCTTGAACCAGACTGAGTCCAGCCAGCCCAAAACACAGCCCAAACAAGTTTGCATCGGGCTGCAAAACATCATATAAGACATACCCATGACTACTGGCACCAGCTCAAAAAACGCTCCTTTGGTTTAGAAAGCATCAATGCCAGAAGATGGATTGGGGATGCTGAACATCAACAGCAGAGCTGTTCCACAACAGCTGTGTATGTTAACAAATCCTTACGGTATGCCTTGGCAGAGACGCTGAGGTTGGCATTTCTGTCCCCTCTTCACAAGCAGGGATATGGCAGCAGGACTGAAATAAGTATCTCCCGGAGCCTCACTCAAGCAGCCCACAAGACCATGAAAGGAACTGTATTACAAGTGGCTTTGCACTCAGGACTGCTGGTCCCACGTGCTGGGCTCAGACACCCTGCCAAGAAGAGACAAGGCTGAAACCTAAAAGCATGTCCCATGCCTCCACACTGACTGCCTTTCCATCACCTCCTGTAGGGTTTCAAGTGGCTTTAAAAACAGCAAGTTTGGCCTGATGGAGGTCAAACCACAGAAAGAGTTGGGTCATCTGCTGTCACAGCATATTCTGTGGTTGAGGTAATCTAAATCTACTGCATCCCTTTTCCCTGCCTGAACCACAAAAACCTTTTTTTTTGCTTTAAGGTAGCCTTCTACCTGTGCTTACTGCCCCACCAGGCTTGCGCTCTTACTCTCGGCTCAGGGGTTTTGTAGGCTGATCCGGCACAAAAGGTACTGGCTGCTCTCTGCTCCAAACCTCTGCCAGGTTGTGAGATGGATGGAGCTGGTTTTAAAATGTACTGTGAATTGGAACAGCATAAGAAGCTAACAACAATCATTTGGCTGAATGTAGCAGCCTACATCCCAAAGGACCACAGCACAGCTGATTTATAAAAAAACCAACCAACCAACAAAACAAACAAAAAACCAAAAAACCCCCACACCCCAAACAACAAATGCTTTTATATTTCGAGTCATCTCTTGTGAAACTCAACCTCTGCAGAACTTTTGCAATTAGATCTCATTTGCAAACCTGTATAAATCCTCCCTTACTAACTGTATGTTTTAAATACACGAACCCTAGAAATATCCAGTGGAGACACGCACTAGGGAGAAGCGCACACATCCTCCAGCAGTGCCCCTGTATTGCTTTTTTTGTGCCTTCTGTGCAATGCATTTGTGATTTCACACCACACCCCACAACTTCTCAGTCAATAACATTAACAACTTCTCATTTCTTACTACAAAGGTGCCTTTCAGAGCTCCACCTGGTTGGCAACTTGATCAAGCCCATGAGTCTCTAACACAGGACAGAGTTTTGGCAACATGGGGCTTCTCAAACTCACAAAGTAACGAGAAAACCCAAGGCTGGAAGCTGAAACTAAACAAAGCGAAGTGAGGAAGTATTTAATGGTGAAGGTGATAAAGCACTGGAACAATTTAACAAGGTGAATCTTCCATCACTGGAAAATTTTAAACCAAGAGGGGATGTTTTCTACATTCAATGCCACATTTCAAGCAGGAGTCAATTGAGGGCAGTCCTGTGACTTGCTCTCTGCAGGAGGTCAGACTGAGAAGATCACAAGAGCCTCTCTGACCCCATAACCCAGGAATTAATGCCTGGGAGGAGTTTCTTGTAAAATCTGTCAAACCACTGCCCTTTAAATCCCTACCTACGGCTCCTCTGCTACGAAGGCACGATGTAGAATCAATTAAAAGGCAGGGAAGATGGAAAAAGGGAAAAAAACCAAGAAGTTACTGAATAATGGAGACCAAGGCACAGTTGAAGGATGACGGCGGTTTGAGCATTGCCCCTGCACCAGGCTGAATAGGACCTATTCTGGGCTTCTGGAAATCATGGGAGTTTTGCTATTATTTGCTTCGCTGGTACTCACTTTTGTGTCCTCTGCAGATAAGTAGAGGACACAGGTTGGCATTCTGCAGGGTTGCGAAGGCTCTGTCATTCCCAACCACTGAACAGTCCCACTACACAGCCAGCCTAGGCACAAAGTTAGGGCTCTTTCATTTTAACCTCCCAACCAAGCTGCCTTTGTGATTATAACTTCAGATCAAAAAAGATATCATATGAAAAAAGGGGAAAAAAACACAAAACAACAACAACCAAAACAAAGCTGCCTTTTCGTTATTATCGTACTGCTGATTTAGAATTAGAGAAAATAAGAGCCTCCATCGGCAGATCTGGGTTTCTTAGTGCATCTCAAAAATTTGGCAGGGGATTGTACAAGGAATGAAAACCAGACTGCACAAATCCTCAGAAAGCCACCAGAGGGTAGCAAAACATTTCAGAGAGGAGCTATCAGAAATCCAGGCAAACCAGGGCGATGTACCTGCATCTCCCTCCTTATTTTCTGGTTGCTATTTCAGTTGCTCAGGAAAGTCGCATTTTTATTCATCCCTCTACATTCCTTTTCAAAATGCTGCCTTGATTTCTTTGCAGATGAGAAGGAAAATTGGTATTTCACGTTATTCCTGCCCTGCTCCCTGGGAAAAGTTTGTTTCTCCCTAATTTTCTTCACAGTGTCTGCATCACCCCCCAGGCCAACTCTCCCCTGCAGCAGTGGGCGGCATGCAGTATCCTACTGGGATGGCACGACGGTACAATGTCATGGTACCACACGACGGGGAGGCGCGAGCCGGGGAAGAGGGTCAGGAGGGCAAATGGCTTTTCCCAGCGGTTTGGGGAAACTGGACACATCAGTAACTCCCTGCTTTCTTCCTTGAGCAACATTCAACTAACCCCCAGCCTGAACTGTTGATGGCCAGTCCTGAAGTTTTGACTTTATCAAAGCTGTGAAAAGTACAGGAGAGGGTGAGAGACATAACATTTTGTAATGCTTTCCTCACCTCTGCAAAAGCCTCCATTCTCCACCTGGCCGATACCTACCCCAGTTACATGCAAAGCCCTCAGCTCCGCGAGCACTTCAAGAAGCCAACAAGCCTAGCCCATCCTGATCCCTTTTCACATGCTTTCTGATGAGGGTTAGGGTAGGAAGACTTGCAATAACTTTTTAAATTATTATTATTATTTTATTTGAAGGTTCCTATATCTTAAATTTTCAAGCTAGGATGCAAGGAGTCCTGTTGCCCTGTTTGGAGAACCTTGTATGGAGCAAGGAGACCAGTCAGGAGCTCAGAGGGGAAAAAAAAAAAAAAAAAGAAAGAAAAAAAAAAAAAGAGTCTGGCTTTTAAATAGCGAACTTTTTCATGCACAGTCTGCAGGAACCAAAAATAGCTCCTGAATATTTCAGCAAATCAATCCCAATAATTAAAATTGTGATGTGTTTGCTGTCAGTCCCAAATGCGGTGAAAGCCATCAGATACATTTTTCACTACAAATTATTCATCCAGCTGCACTTGCAGAGTTGAAAATTTCCGTTCACTTAGACCTAAGTTCAAAGAAACGCCAAGCCTCTGAATCAGAAATTCTTTCATATCTGCCCATTTCTAAAAAATTAGGCAAACTAACCTTCACTTGTCTATCCTATTTATTTAATACAGGTATGTCTCACCCAGTAGGTTAACACTGTAGCGCAGCTGCCACTTTGCACTGACTGTCGTTATATCCGTTCATTGCAGCTGATTTCAGTGACTATTACAGAGAGACGGAAGTCATTAGATACATTTTCCACAAACCGTACCCCAAACTAGAGTATCCTATTTGCTCTCTCCAGGTACTGTGCCGCACCTGAGGATCAGCCCTTTGCCACGCTGTCAGGAAGCAATGGGAGGTAGAGGAAAGGCTCTTACAGATTTCCAATTCTAGGGAAAAGCTTTTGCCCCGTAGAGAACTTGATTATCAGACCTGACCCGTCAGTAGCAGACACACATTTACTCACAGGCTTCCTGAAGCAGACACCAAAGCTAAAGACATCAGATGCACCAGCTTCTTGTAGCAGTATGAAAAATCCCTAGCATCATCTAAATCCAGTCCAGCAACTCACTCCTCCATTACATCTTCTGCACAAATTAAAAATGTGAAGCAGCACACGCTCAGTGCAAGAGCACACTCTGGGCAAGATCCATTTATAGACCTTTTTAAAGAAAGTATCCGATATATAAAAGTGTGTTCATTTTCTTGTAGCTGAGGTCAGGACACCTCAAGGGGACAACGTAATTTGGGAGCACTGAGCATCCCTGCTAGGGTAGTGAGGGCGTGGGCATCTTAATTTGAGATTCCCCCCTACTCCTCCAAATACATTTGGATGTTTAAATACAAATTAATCTGTTATTACAAACCATAAAACCAAGTTCTACTTGACAATCAGTCTGAGATATTCTGCGACAAGACAGTAAGCTAAAACAGACCCTTCCTCAATCCAACTGTTTGGTGTGCTCATTTCCAACTACAAAGTCACTCCTTTTCTTTGTTTTTGCCCCAGTCATCTTTGTCTGTTTCATAACACAAAATAAAGCTGTTGACAGTCCCAAAAGTAACAACTACTTGGCAAAGCAAGCCGCAGAACCTGTTTTTAAAAGGAGGGCTGCATTTCATTTCTATACCTTTGGATGATAGGCACACTGCATTGATCTCACTGCTAGCATTCTTGTCATCAGCACTGCCCTTTGGTGGGAAGCTAAAACTACTTTAATTTTTGCGACACCAAATTAAGTACACCTACACAAGGCAACTCTCTCCCTTCTCCAGCTTGCAAAAAGCACAAATAAAAATTTTCCTTTTTCTGAAAGATGGCCAAAGAGTATTATGGGCAGCCTTCAAAGTCCTCTCCTGGCTACTTGTCTTGTCACGGCACCATCTGTAGTAATCTTGCCAGAATGTCTTAACTTGAGGGGTTCAACCCACATCTTAACCTGCTACTTTCCAACCCATAGGGAGCCCAATTAAAGTTATTGCATGAATACAGGCAGCAGCTTTATGCAACTTCAGGAAAGAATGCCCTGACTTAGGAGACCTGAGAGACTGGGTGGTTCAAGATAGGGGAACTGCAGATACTACATTGCATCTCCAGTAGATGTGACTTGGACCTCTGTTCGGTGAAGGGAAAAATGACAGGGAAAGCTGTTACTAGCTAACCAAAGCGCAAGGCTCCATGTGCCTTTCTCAGCCCCTCATCCTTCCTTTTCGCAATTCAGTTGTTTAATGATGCAGTTCAGTTTCCCTGGACTCTGGTAATGCACCTGAAACAAGGAAGCTGCACCTCACCAATTTTTATGGCAGCTCACAGAGTGGCTTAGAAGGACCCAACTTCTCTTACTACTGTGAATGATGCCACAGGAAAAACTGGAGGATCACTAATACCCACTTTGGAAAAGACTGTGGCCATACAGGGAAACATCACACCAAAGTCACTGTTCCCTGTTGAGCACTTCTCCTCTTCCTCGGTGACGTGTCGCACTGTCATTCCTGAATGTCACCTTGATGGAGAGAAAGACTTCTCAGGAGGAGTCAGCTTGGAGCAACAAAAGCCACCTCCTTCAGAAATACACCCACAGAGGTGTGCAAGGCCAGGACAATAACATCACGTCAGGCCATAATTAAAACTTCTCAGTAGTTGCAGCTCTTCATTGACAGTCTTTTATGTAACGATTGAAAGCAATTAAGGTAACAACCTTCCCCATGCTGACATGTCTGCAAAAACACAGGATTAAAAGAGTGATGGAAAGAAGCCTGACAGACGTTTAGCTCAGGGAACAAGAAACCTAGTCAGGAGGTCCAGAGCCCTTTTCCAGCCTTGCTGCTACTGACTTCTGCAGGACATTGCGTCAGGCCCTGAAGGCAGGGACAGAGGCCAGAAGGTGCTTGTACATTAAGTCCTTCTTGCCCAGCAGATGCCCTCTCTTGGCAAAACACTCCCTTTTCTGTAGAGGATCAAGGGTGTGTTCTGCAACTGACTGGCAATTTTATAGCTCAAGCTTGCACATATTTGCTTTCTAGGGGCACAGAGAGACGAGACGACCCCTTGCCTGGGTTATTCACAATGTCCTAATAAACACAGTTAGCTGTAGCTTCTCAATCAAGAAACATCTAGGAGCCTATTTTTTTCCTAAACCCCTTTTAGTTCTTCCAGAGTCAAAGTGGAAAATCAATAGTAGGCAAATACAGATAAGGCAGTGCAGGGAGAGATGATCAAATCAACAGAAAGAGAAGAGTTAAACTCAAGTTTACATAGACAGAAGATGCACAGAGGTGCTGTGGGAAGACAAAGGTATTCATTTTCAGATCTGAATAAGTGAGAACTATATGAAATCTGGACCAAAGGCTAATAAAAGCAAAAGCTTGCTAACAGTGGTTAGATTGCACGTGTTCATATGGAGCCTGCCTGGGTGCCCTGCCCAGACTGAAAGATTTTAGACAAAGAGGGTGTAGAAGAAGCAATAGTGTAGAAAGAGTGACTGTGATAAAACACGCAGCACTGCCTATACAACATTGTACCTCCCCATTCACCCCTGAGACCCCGTCCTGGAAACAGTGACACACAGAGCTAAAGCCTGCAATGAAGCAGCTCAGCCCACATGGGCTAGCAGGTATGGACAAGTCCTGAGGGCTACAGCCTTACGCTGTAATCTCTTTAAGAAGATAGGAGTCTTCTCCTCTAAAACTTCAGAGATCCCATCATAATGGAAGTTATCGTACCAGAAATATCCCAAAACAACACACAGCAAGAAGACAGCCCATTCAAATCTTTTGGTCTTTGCACCTTCATCTTACTGTGCTAATGAAGATTCTCCAAGTAAAACTCCTACCGCTGGCTTAATATCTCACTACAGATCTAGATTCAGTTTTGGCTTGTGTTGTGGCAGACTGAGTTCAACACAGCCTGAAACAGTGGTTCAGGCTCAGTTATGGTTTATGGAAAAACAAAACAAAGCTCATGGTTTCAATGAGTTTTCAGTTCATTGGATGTTGAGCCCCAGAGAGTTATCCAGAAAAGACAGGGTTTGCTTCTTGCCTACCGACCAGAATTACGGTGCAGCAATGAGCTGAGAGTTGAGGCTGGGCAAGTGCCCTCCTCTCCTGAGAGGTATTTTCCATTGCTAGTGTTCACAGACACACACACCCCTGCTTTGGAGACCACGTAAGGTAACCTTGTGAGTTCATCAAGAGAACTGCTGAGTGCCATACATGGCTTACAGACCTTTTTGGGGAGACGTTGGTACATAAGCACAAAGCACTGTGTTTACATGGCTTGGTGGGGTTTTACCCACTTGCTCCTGCCATTCCACCGCACATGAACAACCACCGCCACCATTCCTCTTTTTCCACTCAGTTTGGTCCCTCTGGTGGCTATCATATCTGTGTAGATGTTGCCAGTGGGCTTCCACGGTCCCTAAAAGCGTGCTCCTGTCTACCCAGACCTTGGAGATTCCTGTTTCATCCGTTCATTCAGTTCCTCAGCTCTATTTCCTCTTGTGGCCAAGAGCCTTGTCAGGCATCACAAGTTACTCTCTAAGTCCTGGAGCAGACCAGACTAGGAGGCAAACTCAGATGTACCTTCACACAGCAGCATACACACAGAAGAGGAATCAATCACCAAAATACACATAATCCGGTGTCATTTAAGGAGTGATGGGGTGTCCTGCCTGGTCTGCATCAGCTCCAGGGGGCTGCAGGCTCTGGTAGCTCTGCGTGTGTTAATGTGGATATCTCAGGTTTACTGGGGAGGCTGAAATGGCATTAGGCACTGGTGCTTGGCAACTGAACCTCACCCATAAAGTCTTTCTGGGCAGGCCTGTTTTTACCTTTGTTCAGACAACACGCAACTTGAGCGGTTTTGTCAGCATTGTCAGCAAATGCTTCTGCTCCTGCTAAAAGCCTCGTGTCAGGTAAAATGCTATATCAGTTCTCAGCCCAGCCTCAAATATCTTTAAGGGAATCACCTTAGAAATTTCATCGCCCGTTCTCTGCCCTGTCCATTCCGACACCTTCCCTGAAATGAGCTTGATGAGATGATGTGGAATAACGACTGGCAGGTACTCCTCGAGACTCAGCACTCGCCCTAAGACACTGCAGTTCTCTCTCAGTTGTTCTATACGCACAAAAATAGCAGCACTGAGAGGGACCTTGCAATGCCTGAAATACAGTGTCTCGAAGCAGGGGGCCTCCTCTTCGTAATCATGAATAGTCCAGGATTTCCAACACGGTCTGGCTGATATCCACAGAGAGAAGAACACAGTCTGTGTCTCAGGGCTGGAGCTCCAGGATGCCTGTCTGGGGGCTACACAAGCTGAGGAATAAGGACACGTGCCCAGTCTGCACTCTGCCATACCTGCGGCCAAGCGAAGTTTGAATATTCTTTTCCTCTGCAAACAACTTCTTTCATTTTGACATTCTCTAGAAAAAAATACCATTACGACCGATTCCGCCCGCCCAGTTTTGAAGTACAGTAGTTTGGCTAACTGGGGAAAAAAAGTTCACCTTTTCCACTACGAAAAAAAAAGTGTAGGAAAAGAGCATTTGCAGAGCATGTGGCATAAAAGGAAAGGATTGTCAGATTACCTGGAGAACTGATACTTGCCTCCACTAAAGCTCTATTTTGGTTCAAAGCCCTACTTGCACATTTCTCAAAGAGGAGATAATACAGATTTTCTTATGGTGTTTCAGATTAATTGCTGCATAAGAAATGGAGTGTCCTCAAAATGTGAAGTCTATAAGCTTCTGATTCACACATTTATCATTTGGGGGTATTAGGTATGTATGTATTTTTAATGAAGATATAGAACATCATAAGGGAAAAAATCCAATTCACAAGCCTGTCTATGTACCGAATTTGGCATGCAAGGACTTCAGGTTCCACAATAAAATCACGCTGTGAGCATGCTTTCAGCGCCAGCCCTTGGTGCATTCACATCATGCAGTGGAAAACCCACAGGCTGAGCCAGATCACACCCAAAGAGTTCTTCTAAAACCTTTTTATCATAAATTGGTCGATATCCCTAGCACACCTCCTCTCAGAGGTGCTGAGAGTTCACAGCCTATTCTTTTTCTTGCTAATTTCAATGTAACTTTCCAACTGGTAAAAACTGTGATATGAAGCTTTGGAAATTAAAATTTTAAAGAGAAAGTGGGGCAGAAAGAGACTTAAATCCAAAATTTGAGGATAAACCACACTGGCTACATCCATACAGCTTAACATGGTCTCAAATATAGGCAAAAGGCTCTGCATCACTTAAAACATGAGTTACATTTTAACCTCTGACCACCCAGGAATACTGAGCCAGTCAGGGCACACCACATGGTGGGTATAAAAATGACCCAGAGCATCTGTGGAAAAGCACCTCCTGGTTGCACTGCGTTCACACGGAAGTCAGTCCCAGGCCCTACACCTATGGGAATAAACTGTGCCAAAAATCCCTCCAACACCCCCCCTTCTTCCCATCTTCCGGTTTTACTTCACGAGGTTTCCCAAAACATTATATTTTCCAATATCTTTCTACAAGCAACAACATTCTTATGCTTTCTTATTCAAGGGTGAACTTAGAAGAACAAAAGCTACTCTTTCATAACACATCATCTTTGTGAACAGACCCAGCGAGGTCTCAATGAAAAACCACAGGCTTTTATTCATTCCCATCTACCTACCAACAAATGCACAGAGAATAACCACAGTGAAATAAGGAGCTTGCAACCCGTGAAACCTTTCCGAGTGCCTTCTGGAGATGTAGCGCACACTCCCTTACACCTGTACACCACCAGCGGTCTTCAAAACACAATATAAATTATTTGGTGTGTGAGACAATGGGGATGGTATCTTCAGAAATACATGTTCAAAGTGATTAGGAAAGCTGATGGAGCATGACAGCCACGGAGATTTTCTTTCTGCTTCTCAGTGGAGACAGAATGAATTGACTTGTCTTAGTATAGTACCACAGTCAGTCCAAAATATTGTGCCTAGACACGTTTTTTATGCTGTATGCTTTGCATATAGAAAGAAAGCATAGAAATAAGGCTATGAAAAAAGTTAATAATTTTATGGTCCCAACTCAAACACTCTTTTTTCCTCCAGCAGATGTAAGCATGCAAAGTGAGGTCCCAATTTAACCAAGAGCCAACCTTGGCACCAAACTGCTGCTGATACAACCATATGGTTAGAAAGATTTTCCTCTCCCTCTGCTAGCTACCACCTCACATCTTGCAAACGACATGTCTTATGACCATTATCAGCATTAATTATAAAAGGCTCCTGCCTTCGAGGGTGGAGAACTGGAACGGGAATGGTGAGGTGCAAGGAAGGTGCCAGGCTGGCTGTGGCTACTGCAGTCCCCACTGCTCCCTGACGAGAGGACACCAGCACGTTTTAAAGGAGGCACTTACGCAACTGTGCTGCTGGCAAGGAGGTGCAGGGTAGAGAGGTGTGACTGAGCTGCAAGAGAAGGGGGGAAAGGGAAGGGATGGAGTATTTGGGAGCAGGAGGAGGAAAGCGAGGGGGGATTCAGGTACAGGGGAAAATATGGGATTGGGGATGAAAAGACATCCCAGACATTTTCCTGACCTGCTTCAGCAGCCGCCCCACCAGTCCTGCCTGCCCCACACGCTAAAGAGGGGCTCCTTGAAGCCAAACCCAGGTGCCTATAGCACAAAGGTAACCATCGGTGCACACCCACAGATCTTAGTGCCTCATACACAAATGTCAGTGGGATGTTTCCAGGTACAAAAGCACCCCCAAAGCCGAATAGCCATGCCTGCTGAGCACCGTGCCAGGCTCTAGCCCTGCTGCTCTCCACAGAGCCACCCCAGCAACTGCACCTAAGGCACGGTTACTCTGCGAGCTGGATAAAGTGATCACAGATAATCCAGACCATGGAAGTTTCATTTCAGAAAGAGAAAGTAAGCGAAGCCATTGCAAATCTGATGTTGAATGAGGCCCACAGACAACTGCTATGGCCTCAAACCGTCAAGTGCCCTGTCCCACACACCCATATTTAGCTAGCATAGATCATCACTTTATATAGGCTCACCATAAACACTTAAAAACCATCTGAAAAAACCCAAGCAGGTTACTACTCCTATGGGAAGCTGTTCCAGAATGTTGCCCTTTTCATTATCATAAACTTTTTTCTAACTTCAGGCCTGAATTTATTAACATAATCCCAATATTGGCCCTATGCCTCCTGCACATAAGCATCAAGACTTGTAAATAATTTACAGGAGACATGAATATGCTGCCATCTACACATAAAAGAACCACAAACTCTACAGCATGCATGTACGTATCGCCCCCTCTGGGGAAAGGAGAGGGTGAGGTGGGGGCAGCTGTAAGGTCATGCTGGGAAGCTGTTGCTACGTGATGGCTGTTTGGTGACCTAGGTAAACATAAACTTGATATATCCGGTTAAATCTACCAAAGCAGTGGGTGCTAACAGGAATCCCTGCTGACAGATGCAGCAGAGAGGACAAGCATCAGCAAACAGGTAGACTAAAGAAAGGTCTCATCCCAAGAGATGTCCCAGACATAGGTGGAACATCACCCTCTGTCAGTCCTCTGTTACTGTGTGGGGACATGAGGCCCCAGGACTGTCAATCCACAGCTCTTGGCAGCCAAGACTAGCCTGGGCTGGAGAAAGTGAGACTGTTTTACTTTGTATTTTGGGCTCACAAAGCATGAAGGTTCATGGAAAGTGAAAGAGAAACCACGGTACCAGTAACTCCTTCCCACATTGCAGAATCTCATTCTCGTCTCCCCTTTCAAAAACTTAAAATCAAACCTACGGTCTGGAGAGCATCTGCCTTAGTTTTCAAGCACAGGGCAGAGAACTACCACCAAGCTAGATAAAAAGCAATGGTCGTCTGAGTGGACGCCACAGGCTAAATTAATTGAGGCACAGATTACACAGATGAGTACACAAGGCTAGATCTCATACCAGTAGATTGCACCACTTGAATGGCAACCTCAGAACCCGGAGGGCACATGAATGCAGCTCTGCAACACTGATCCTGTGCGCAGCTCAGTGGGTCAAGGCCATCAGGGACCTGGACGATGGAGTTGTTCAGCCTCTGACATCTGCAAAAGTTACCTCGCTCACAAGGTAAACGTTGTAATTTGTGAACCTTGCAGAATGACAGAGATCTACCGCTGCAGTAACAACTCCTCATCGGATTCTGTATTTGCAGAGACGGGCCTTTTCATCAATGGGGACTTTAACTGAAATTTTGATTTAGGTAAGTCTTGGACAAATACTTCTGCACACAAAGCAAACAGGTACAAATTATAACTACTTGCATATCCTAAATGTGGCAGCAGTATCACGTGCTTAGTCACATGTGACACTTTTAAAGGAACACCATATTTTTGTCTTATAAATATATTTACAGAATTGCCGGAAGGTTTCCATCTGAAGTTTTTGTGCAGGCAACTTTTTTCATCCAGCTCCAATAATTTAACTTACTATTTTAAAAAATATTTTTAACTGACTTGCTACTTTGACAGGGAGCAGGAGTTACAAAAGTGCATCATCCTCTGGAGACTTTCCCTCCAAACAGGTTTCAACAGGGACAAGCAGAATGGTGACTAAAGGCTGCAAGACTACTTTTCCACGGGTACTGCGCAGCTCCTAGCACTTATACCATGTCACTCCTAGGCACGGCAGGACTACAGCATCAACATCAGGTTGATGGATTTAAGGGAGCACAAGTTTTGAGGCATATCCTGGTGTCCAGAAGTTGCGTTGCCATTTCACAACGTTAAGCAGAGTGAGGACAAAGGAATGAAGAATGACAAACTGGGACAAACTTTGGTGCAAAGTGGGACAGACCAATAACTGCCATCACTAATTGCCATTCCCCAGGTAGGAGCTTGGGCAGCCCCTAAAAACATCATGAGCAGCTTGAATTGCTTTATTGATATTTACTCTTCCTTCACCCTTGGTGATTTATACAAACAAAAGATTAAAAGAAGGAAGGAAGGCAGCAATAGCAGGAGGGAAGAGAAGGGTAATTAGCGCTGTCAGGATTGAGAAGATCAGTAGGGTCCTAGTGACGAGGGAAAAGACAAGAGGAAAGAAAGGGACTGACAGGCATTTAGTATTTCAAGCACAGAAAGCTTCTTGCAGCAAGGGATGCCGAAGCGAGACTTGCTTATTATTATGACTATGACAAAGCAGAAAAAAAACAGAACACGCATTGATTAAAGCAGCAGGCATCTCCCTTGGATGCCGAGACTCAGCAAGGGGCTGCAGCTTCCCAAGGAGGAAAAGCATTTAGATTTCAGCTATTCCAAGACATGGACCATATGTTAGGGCCATCTGGAGGCTGCTTTATTTGATGGATGTCAGATGCCTCCAAAGACACCAGGGAAGGGAGCTGAAATATTGGTAACTGATTGATGCTGAGGGCACTTAACTAAAGATGACCCCACTTCTTTAAAATTCACACCTGCTCTACAGGAGAAGCTCAGAAATAGTCTTCCCAGTGGAGACGATAGCTTCTATGGCTTTCAAAAAGCAGCAGCTTCTGATGGAGGATGCAGTCATCGTTTAACTGACACAGCTGGTGAATTCAGCCAGGTGGCCTTCGCTGTGCTCTCAGCCAGCAGTCAACAGCTGACCCACCGCACCAACTGGAGCATCCCGTTCAGCACCAGACCTGAACTGTCACCGCATCATCAAAAGACATGTTGTTTCAATGGATAAAGCCTACAACACAAAGGGCCCTCCGTGCCTTCACAGACCTCCCTGCAGCTGTTGAGAAGGCTTGCCAGGAAGAGGAGCTCCGCTGGGGCACCATCACAGTGCAAAACAAAGAAGTGGAGGAGAAGACACCCATGCAATGACTCCTGGCTGACAGCTCTCCAGCACAGCTCATGAGGGTCATATTTTTCTTTCATCCTGAGAAGAGGAGGATGCCTGGGCCTTGGCAATGACAGGCCAGCTAGAGGAGGACAAGTCATTCCCCTCTCCAAGCCACAGCAAAGCCTTATTTTGCAGTTTAAAACAAACAAACAAAACAACAACGCGGCCCCCTTGAATGCACATGGTGTTTCTCTGTCTGAATGTTCCACGTCTAGCAGATACCAGAAGTATTTAGGTTATGAAGACCAGCAGATAGGAACCTGTTCATCCAACTATAACTAGGCCTTTTGCTGAGACCTGTGCAGAGAATCGTGTTTTGTCTCACACCAACTGTGGGTGGGAGAAAGCACTGATAGCTCCGTCTCTGTACAAGGAGAGAACAAGCAAAAGAGCCCCATAAACACATTTCTAAGAATAGCTTTCAGAAATCAGCCTGATAGACCACCTTGCACTTTGTCCCTGCCTGGAAAAACAACAGTAAACACTTTTTTTTCCCCAGCATTCAACAACAGGCAGCTTGGGAAACCATCTGAATACAAATGCTCATTACCCTCAGCATACGGAGATCTCCATGACTCACATCCAAGGACAGAGTGTAAAACATGCTGCCGTTTTACAGCTCTTCCCAACAGCCTCTCCCCCAGCTTGCTGTACTGTCTTAATAGTCCCCGGGATTACAGTGCGTGGTGCACCGAATTGCTGAATAAAAACCCACAGGGCCTGGCGATGCGATACCGTCCTGCTTTGTGCTCTGCTTCTCAGGGAAAAGAGAGACTTTTTCAGAGGAAGCCAGCTGTGAGGCTGTCAGCATCCTCCCCACCACAGCCCCAGCCCTGGAGATTGCACGGGTGGGATGCAGGCTTCAAGCACCACTTAGGCTAAGGTGCAAGATTTCTGATGCCTGAGTTCCCCTGTGTGGCCCTGGAGATTGGAAGCTCTCTGACAAATTCTGATTTCTCTTGGCTGTTGTGAGGGCAAACTGAATCAGGTGACGGAGCTGTGACAATTACCACTGGCTAAGAGTTGGCCTCTGCTTTGCAATGTCATAGGGATATATATCTGGACAGGATCTGGGGGCAGAAGGATCATGTTGGGGGATTATGGCAGTTATTGCTTGCCCACGGAGGACCTCAGCTAGCTGTATGGTGGAAGTCAACCAGGTGTCTTGGAGGGATTTCACTAAGCACAGGTTACATCCCACTGGCTGTCTTCATTAGCAGGCAGCACAATGACGCCCCATTACTCATTCTGGAGCTCAAAGTAGAACGGAGTAAAAGCAAAGCGAGAGAGTTCTTCCAGCCCTCAGCCCCACTTGGGCTGCAGCTTGTGCTTCGTATCATCAACTCAGACAAGGACTGAGATTTGGTAAAGTCAAGTGACAAGAAAGTACAGAGAAAGGGTTATAAATATGCATCAGAGTCTCAGGCTGGAGATCAAGGGCAATTTTATGAGAAAATCATTTTAGAATCCAAAAAAAAGCAGCAGTGATGGTGTATGTGAATGTGTAAAGCTTCATAATGGCAAGCGAATGATCCCGTCCTTCCTCCTGAGTAGGAGGAATGGAGAGTGTTGTGACTGCAACCTGACACAGGAACTTTGGAGACTTACATTCTCTTTGTCTTCTCCAAGTTATAAGCTTTTTGGGATGGAGGCTGTCTTTAGCATGCAATTGTTCACCTGGCAAAATCTCAAGGGAATCTATTGCGGCTACTGACAAACTAGAGCAGTTACACAGGTTTGGATATAGGTGCGTGTCTCCACCAGGCAACCACAGTGCCGTGCTGTGCGTGGCAACCAGGTATTCATCAATAACTGATCACTCCAGGGACAGCCCGGTGCTAGTATTGTGAACGTGTTAACTCACTGAAACCTGACCAGCCGAGATACTTCAAAATAGGGACTTCTTATTCAGGTTCTGAAAAACTTCAAAGTAAAATGCACAGAAAGAGTCTTTGAGGGATAATTTACTTGAACAGACTTTTGGTTGGTCAGCAGAACGAATGGTCATTTATTTCCCCTTGGCCCAGGAAACAAAGAATCAGCACAAAAAATACAAACTGATAGCAGTGCTTAGACCTCATCTACTAACAGAAGAATAGAGAAATGTTGTCCCACTTGCCAGCAATATTCCACTTGGTGACACCAGTTACCAGGAAACACACCAGATACACTTTGCAACATTAGCTTTGGTTTTTGGAAGCGCCACCCAGCCCACTGCAGCGCACAGGAGGGAATGCAGAGCAACAAGGGATGCTGCACTCACTTCCATGGTGCTGCGGCTGCTAACTTTTCTAGTTCCGCGTTTTAAGTTGTTGTCCCATTTCTGTATACTTGAAAAACATCTAGCTTGGAGGAATACATGGGCTGGTTTAACTAATGAGGAAAATAAGGCACCAGGCAGAGCCCTGCTCAGCCAGGAGCTCTCCCCACGCTGTATTTGTTCACTACAGCCTTGCATTAGGAGCAAGGTGTAGCACTCACCTGGCTCAGAAAATTATTGACAGATTTGGGCCTTGGATTTCTTACAACTACACACACACACCCCCACACACCGCCCCCTCCAAGCCTCCCAGTGCTCCAGCAGCACCCAGGCCAGGTGAGACCACGTGCGCACACAGCAGCAGCACAAGGAAGGTCAAGGCAGCTGTTGTTCTCAAGACTGAATTGTTATCCCTTACTATCCATGTAAGCAATTGACTCTCAAGCATATGTGGCTATACTCTGGGCCCATATGTTAAAAACAAATAATATATATCTCACTTCTGCAACATCCTTTCAGCCAGATGCTCTACAAATGATGTATCTGGTCATCTTCACATCGCAAGGAGAGCCATTAGCTTCAGTAGGTGCAGGAACAAAGTCCATTAAAGCTCACTGCATACTAGTACAATTATCTCCATTAGTGGGGAGGTAAACTGAGACACAGAAGGACACATCGTTTCCTACAAGGTCATACAGTAAATCTACTGCACAGCAGAAACAGAAATCAGTGCATCTCATTTCCAGCCCAGGCTTTGACCATAATTACAAGTGAGAGATGAAATTTGGCTCCCATTTTAGAGGTTGGGGAAGTTCAGGACCCTGAATCTATTCTTGGCTTTTGCTTCCTGCCTCAATGCGTGACTTTGCATAGGTCAGATTTTGATGCCTGTTCATTTGGAGTGACTGGCCATGATTAGGCTCCCTGTATATCCAAAATGTTTCCATTAATAACAGGTTAGGCAGTTTGTATGCAAATATAAGCATTTTGCATACAGGGGGTCTCATTTTGATACTGTCACCTTCCAGTGACAATTAGTTCTTTGTTGCACCCCACCAGAGAGCAGTAACAGCCATGTCCCTCACTTAGCAGATACACTGATGACAGATGAGTTCAGGCAAACCAAGGAAACCTCAAGAACACAAATCCCCTTTAATTTCTTCACTGTGCACGAGGAAACATTCACACTAATGCAAGGAACAACCTTCCCATGACTGCCAGGTGACCTGCCTCAAACCATCCCCATCCCTGTGAGAAGCAGCATACCTCAAAGGGTCCTCTTTGGCCAGGGACCATTCTGCTGTTACCAAGAACCACTGTTGGAAAACATCAACTCATTCAAACTAAACTGTTTCAACGGAATGGCTGTTAAAAATGGAGTTTACCATTAAAAAAAAAAAAAAACACAAAACAAAAACCACAAAACAAACAAACAAAAAAACAAGGAAAAAAAACCAAAACAAAACATAAAAAACCCCAAATCAGACAAAAAACCCAAACAAGAAACAGGGAGAGGTGCTGATGCAAAAGTTCCCTCCTGCAGCACTGCCTGTTCAGAATCCTGCTCTGCCGAGCTCGGATGCGTCACCCCCAGCCTCTCCTCGGGGCTTTACACAAGAGTTTGAAAAGTTTCAGGTAGCGACAACACGCGCCAAATCCTGACATCTTTTCTTTTTTTTTTTCTTTTTTTTTTAATTTTTTTTTTTTGCGAGACAGACCTCGTGGTTTTTGGCCAGACGGTAGGTCAGCTCAGCTGCTCTGCGTCAGGCGGCACAGTGAGCGTCAGACACCCAGCAGCGCTGGGGGTGGGGGGGGACAGGTTTAACTGTGCAACCCTTTCTGTGAGACTTGTTCCAAATGCTCGTTAGGTCACATACACGTCCTTGAGAGATAATGGTCAATATTAACTCCTTTCAGTTTCACAGGACACTAACCTTATCCTCACAGCAAGGATAAGGCAAAATTTGAAGACGTGGCTCTTCTTGCCCCCCAGTTTTGGAGACATTAGTTTTCCCAGCTGACTGCTGTATTTTCACAACTTCTGAGCAAACTCCAGTTGAAACAAATAGACCTCGGAGTGTTCAACTCTCTTAAATGTCAGCATAGGAGAAGCCTTAGCCCTGGCAAATTTGTTCATAATTTTGCCTTTGAACACCCCCAGAGTTGGGAGGTCATTGATAGCACTTAGAATTGCAATGTCCCCATTAAACCTGCCCAAGCCACACAGTAAATGAATAAAGCAAGCCACTATCGTTATCTGTTCGGGTATTCTACGTGACACAGACCAAGACATAATCCTGAACCAATTTCTATGAAAGTTGGAGCAGAAAAGCATTCAATCTTGATTTTACCGCTTCTAATGACAGAGCTTTCACCATAATCCTCAATATTACATACTGTTCCCATGGCTAATTAGCTCCACAGTTAAACTTCAAATTTATTTCTGGTCAGAATGTGCTCACCTTTCATTTCCAGCCACTGGATCTTGCTGTGTATTAAAGAGCTGTTCTCCATCTAGACACTAGACAGATCAAATCACTCTTTGATGAATTCCTCTCGTTATAAGCCATGTTTTCTGGTCAGTCTTATGCTATTCTCCGACTTATCGCTGATATCTTTTTCCCCCCCGGTATCTTTTTTCCCCCCAGTATCTTTTTTTTGATTACAGGTGTCAGAAACTCCCTTAAGTATTTTCCAAACGATTGCACCAGTGCTAATTTCAGAGAAAACATAATCACCTCACTACTACTACAAATTTCCATGTCTGCCCTTCCCCAGGCAGCATTTGCCTGCACTCCGTTACCCTCAAGGAGCTCCCCGGGCTGAATCTTCGCTGCTGGGGAAGCCGTTGCACCCCTACTGCACCCGTAAGCACAGGCATGACGGATGGGAACGGGGAGGGCTCAGGTGAAACCCTGAGAGCTCCAGTTCAGCTGACTGGTCAGTGGCCCTGCACCTTTTCAGACTTACTCCTTCTCAGAAATAGCCCACCCTCTCAACTCTCCCTGCCCAAATGCCTGCTTTTACAAGTAACACTTTGCATACCGTTTGCTTGTGCTAATTCACCGAGCAACTTGATGGCTCTCCGTGAACGATCTGTCCTCATCTTCCTTACTCTTCCTTCCAGGTCACTTACCGTTGAGCAGAGAACAGACACAAGCTGACTTCAGACAGACCCTACTAAAGAGCCCCAAGAGCTGAACCCAATGTCCCAAATTGCAGTTTGCCACTCCAGCAGCCACATCATGGTCCCACTTGTAATTCCGAAGAACGAACTCATAACTTCATAGATTAAGTTATTACTTTTCAAGACTGCCATAATAATGATACTTAACGTTCCTGGAGCAATTTACATTTTCAAAGCACTGCAAAAATGTTAATTAACAGCATGCTTACACCAGCTTCAGGAACCAGTCACCTCAAAACTGCTGCTCTGCTGCTTCATTCACATCCACACTCATTCCAGAAAAGTATCAGAAATCATTTTACTCCCCTGTTCCTGGTTATCTTTTATTCTACCAATTATTTGAGCTTAATTTAAGGTTCAGTCACAAAGTGGAACTAAGGATATTAATACAAGCCTTAATAAAATAATGTAATTCCTACTGCTTATTAGAAGACCAGAAAAAAATTTGTATTACAAAACTCTCCGCCTTCACTGAATGCGTTGCACAGTGCCATGTTTTCCATGCAATTCATAAATGCAAAGAAGCCTGCCTTGTAACTGGGTCCCCAGCATTTCCAATAGTCTCAACATTTTCACCTGGCACAATTCAGCTATAACAGCCTTTGAAATCCCACTGTAACGGTGCCTTATATTGGAAGAGGCTGGCACAAATCCACAAAGGATCATCTATTTATAAGAAAAAAAAAAAAAAACCCACATCCACGGATAATGGCTGACACATTTTATGAAGAATAAAACACTCCTGCTGTAGGGAATAAGCCAAAAATTGGCAGTTGGGAAGACGCTTTTCCTACAGAAGCATGGATCTGCCGCTGCTCTGTGAGAGGTCCTTGTGAAGCATTGGCCCTTGGACACTGTCAGGGAGATAATGGACAAAGCCAACCATAAATCTTAGCTAGTGTGATAGCTTCCATTAGTTGGCACTTGTCAGGTTCATAGCTGGATCTGAACTTCATAAACCCTCCAAGGTATTTGGATCCAAATGTTTCTACATTCCTCGTCCTCTCTGGAGGTTGGCAGAGCTAAACAGGCACTTTAAGAAGCGCTGGCACAAGACTTGAAAATGAAATCACCAAAAAATATCCCCTGCCATAGATCTGGCTACACAACATCCAGAAGAAAGAGCCAGTGACTCTCGAAGCCTAATTTCATCCATCACTGAGAGCAATACACAACAGAAAGCAGCTTATGCAGTGCCCTGCTGAGCATCATCTGTTTAGTGTGTATACTGCATTTTAAAAAAAAAAAAAGTGTGAAAAATGAAAAACTATTTAAATCCAAATGCTGAATTTGCAGACTCCAGCCTTATGCCAGACAAGATGTTGATCTTTAAGCTTGTCAACCTGAAAGACTTTTATATTTAAAGAAAGTGGCCTGCTTGCGTTAGAGCGTTTGAGTGAGACCAAGTCCATCTGGAACAGGTACAGAGCAGGGTCAGCGGGATCGGCCGACAACGGAGCTGCGCGCGACAAAGACTAAAGCAGCTTGGCCCATTTAAACCTAGCAAAACCAAACGCAAGAGGGAATATGATTGTCCCTGAGGTATTTATAGGACAGCATCGGAGCCCAGTGCAGATAAATATGGCCAGGAATACACATAACCTAGAAATCGGAAAGGTTTGATCGGCACAGGGTGGCTCTGAAACAGTTTCCCAGCAGAAATTCAGCTTTTAAGAGGGCACTTGAAGTTCATGAATGTGGCGTACAGTGTGGTTTTCTGAAATGGGAGGAAACCAGGCCAAGTGGCCTGGGAGGTCTCAGCCCCTCCTTGTCTGCTGCAAGGGCAGGTTATCAAGGCAGAGGGAGATTTTACTCAGTCTCCTCTCTCCAAACATCCTCCAGATTCCCACCTTTGGGCCAGCCACTGTCTAAACATTTTCCCTCTGTTTTGAAACACAAATAGCTTGAGGGAAAATTCACGTTGATGTTTCTCTCAAGATAATAACAGCTGCTCTCTATTAGCGTTTCTTACAGATTTACTCTTGCTAAATGCCCACTCAGCTCAGTGAAGGTTTGACAGGAAAAAGAGCAAACTAGGAACTCAGGAATTTGATTAATGGAGGGCTAGAGCCAAAACCTGCCAGCTTCAAGTAAGAGCCAGCGCTGAGGCTTGCATGCATGCAGGAATAAACTTTACTTATGTAAAAGCTCAGCTGTCCTCAATCCTGTGCAGGAAAAAAAGCCCACGCTGCTGCATCATTTAGCAGTATTCGTAGGCTCCGAGCAAAATACAGGCAGCCAGCAGCAAAGCAGCCATGGCTAAGGAAACCATCCACAGCGAGAAGAGCTGCACCAGCCTTTTGCTGCACGAATGAAGCAAAGACCCAGCTCTGACACTGCCCTTGCCCATGGAGCACTTCACCTCTAACTCAGGTCAGATGCTAAAGCACCACTTTGGCCTAGCAAGAACTCCCCAGGAGAGGACACCAGCTGCATGGTACGTGACAGATGTCTGGGCACACAGGTGGTCGTATTTTCTACTTAAGTGCTTACGAGATGAGGGATCTTCCGCTTGGAGACGCGCTTTCACGCTACGTTTGTTCTCTGTGCTTCCTCAGGAAACGATTCCAAACACCTGGATCTCAAAATCCCAAATATCCGTCGCAATTGATATTGCCGCACAACAGGCTGCACTTGTGCAGAATGCTTAAACCAGCCAACAGCTCCCCCATGATTCTCCTTAAGAGAAGCCAGACTGGGACAAAACAAGGTTAACTGGGGACAGAGTGAGCTAAAAGAGAAGTTTATTTGACCACTGACATAGCCAGCGGGACTTGTGCTGAGAAACTAAATCATTGCCTATTAAGTCCAGAGAGAAATTTCTCTGGAAAATGTCAAAGCAACATTACCTGACTTCTTTCTTTATAACCAGAAACTTCCTGGTGCTCCTTCCCACCATACAGTCTGCCCCAATTTCCTAGGCAAGTTACAGTATAGACAAAAAACTGACTTTGTCACATTTACGATGACCTAAAGAAAGTGTGCTTGACCTCAGGCAGTCTAACTTATTCATAAGGTAGTTTCATACCACGTATCACAGCTACGATTTATTTACAAAGCTTACTTCATCTGACATGTTTCCAAAATATGTTCCACTTAGCTCTGAAACATCTGTTTATTGGAAATCAATACGTATAATAACTGCCCTGTACATACCCACGGAAGTCCTGTTACACTCACCGAGAGATTTGCGTTTTTTTTGTTAACACCTGCACCACGGCCTAAGGAGGGGAAGAGAGGCAACCACAGGCATGACAGGCCCGTTGGGTAAGTACCACCAGCACCTGGTTTCTCCCGCTTGAGGGATGCAATGTTTTTCCTCAGTAGGAGACCTGGGATGAGCTCACAAAACGGATGGCTGGGAGTGACGGGCTGGGCCATGCACTGAAACCCTGTAAATGCACTACTGGATCGGACCAGTGCTCAACTGGGACAATGGTCTGAAAATTATAGAAATTATAATATTACTTTTAGAAAACAAGTCTTTGTACTATTGGCTTCACTGACCCTTTTCCCCATTCTCCTGGGAAGAATGGGGAAAAGCACGTATACCCCATGTATATGAGCTCATGTATGTACCGCAGCTTTCAATACTTCAGAAACAAGTAGATTAGAGAAGACAGATACACAATGAGAAAAAAAATATCTGTTTTTACATCACCCTTGGGTAAGTCCTCCATTAAAGCAGTGACATTAAAGCCTAGGACGTGCACCGTTATGCAGTAGGGCAGTATCTGACTCTGAAAAGCCTCTGCAGGCATGCTAAGCATGCCTGCCGGCCTCTCCCCCTTCCTCATCCTCAGGCTCACCGGCGGTGCTGGTGCCTGCTGCTCCCTGTGCTTCCCAACAGAAACGGATCACCTCATGAGCAGTCCCCAAGAGCTGACTGTGCAGCCTCTGGTGATTACAGGGTTTTGTGAAACAGAGCTTAAGAAACTCTAAAACACTTTCATGGGCTTGTAAAAGGGGTAACATAGAGGCTATGCAATAATTAAAGAGGAAAATAGATGCCTTCTAGCAGCCTGCTGGAGAGCTAGAGCCATCATAGTTTCAGGAAAGTTTTCCATCCATTTCTCCTTTCACCTCTTACAACACAAATGTCTCATTGGCTGCATCAGGAATGGACTCTTGCGTCTCCTCCTCCCAGCCAACTTTTCCAAACCGCATTAGCCTCCAGCAGCCACCCCAAATTGAAGGCACCAGGGTGAAAGCTGCTCTGACTAGCACTAAAAATTTAAAATTGCTCAGCGCTGGCTGACCTTCACGAAAGTGCAGTCAGTAGAGAAGCAATAGCAAGTATATTCAGAAACCCCTAGCAGATATTTGCAAGAGTAAACGCAAAAAACTTTCACAGACTCCAACACCATCAGGATCTGAGCAGATGGTCCCGAGTTCGGCATGAAAACCCTGAAACTAAGAACGTGTGTCCCCTCTGGTTTATCGGAGTGGCCTCTGCTCTGCCAACGCTGTCTAGAAGTGTCAGATGTGACATTTGAGGGGGTTGTCAGGGCTCAAAACTACCATCAGATTATTATGAGTGGGTCACCACAAACCTGCGCCAAGCTTGTACCAGTAGCACCAGTGGAAAGATGCTTTTGCAAGACCAAACGTACATTCAGAGGTGGTGTGGGGACTGGGGCAGGTCTCTGAAGGCTGGTGAACCTATGGCATGGCTGAGAGCCCCGTGAAAAGAATCACTCAACTCCCTTGTTTTCATAAAGTTGGGGATAAACATCACGGCAATGAGGCCCACCAAGACCACATTGAGAACACAGATAACTTGGGGAAAAGCAGTTTGCATCAAGCTCCTTTTCTACCGTGTCATTAGGTGGCTAGGTCTGCAACCCACACAGCATCTAGCAATCAGTATAAGACAGGATGACAGGTAGGAGAGAAGGTACCGATACCAGACAGGTTTAAGCACTCTGAGATCTTTCGGTCCGTATCACACATACAGCAAAGGATATTCAGCCAACCTCAGCTGCTGTCAGACCTCCTCCTAGATGAGCTCATGGTGCTGGCCTAGATGGAGAAGAAAGCTGGGAGGCACAAGGCCCTTTCCTCCTCAACTGCCCACGCAGCACGTCAGAAACAAGTAATTCATAAGGCTTTGAGCCTTTCTGGCTCTTCCCCTAGGCTAAGCTTTCTCCAGAGTCATCCAAAATCAGGAACTACTACTGAACAAGCTGGTCAGAAACTGTCCATCTCAACTGAGTGATGGTTTCACCCATCAAGGACAGGACCAAGGAATCCAAACACCACCAAAGCCACTCTGAATCACCAAGGCTCAGGGCAGCAAATAACTATTATTTGCTAACTATTATTATAACTATTTAACATAACACAGTGCCTTGGCCTCACGTGGGGTCAGGCGGAGACTTTTATCTTGTATTTATCCCTGCCCTTCTCAAGAAACAAATTCTTTAAAATGATTAATTGTCCTCAGCTGTAATTAATTATACCCAAGCAGTGAACTGAAATGACAGACTGATATTTCTACTTGAATCCTCAGGGGAAAATCGGGTTGTCTTGCTATGCTCTCTAAACCTGACATAAAGTTAAAAATAGGAAGTTTAATATGCAGTCTGTAGGACTTTTTCTGCCTGTAAGGCACTCCCAAGGGATGTCTCAGTTCAACTGCAAGCTCGCAAAGTCCTGCTGTCCTACAGAAGGCAGTGACATTTATTTCCTTCTCATGCAGCCCAGGCTCAATGAAACATTAGCACGAACCAAAGAACTTTGTCAATTAATACAACCAACGAAAAGTTATAGCAAAAGCTTTTAAAGATGTAAGGCTAAAGAAGCCTGCTTAAAGCTATGTGGTAGAAGCAGCACGAGGGAAACCAGAGATTTTTAGCTCACAGTGACTGGGAGCAAATGTCAGACCTACGGCTGAGAGGCAAATTGGGTGGGCAAGTATAAACACATATTTGTGTTTCTGCTATTAATTAGCCTTGGTGGGTTGGATGCTGTAACTTGGGGAACAAGGCAGTTTTGTCTTAAAGGTGATTTTCCAGCTCAGGTTTCCAGTCTTGAGGTTGGTTTGTGTTTGTAACATTTCCCACACAGATCAAAAAAGTCAAGACTATTGAACAAATATTTTGGTTAATTTATATCCGTTCTTCGTTCAAAGTAAAAGTTGCTACAAGCTCTCATTATCAGCATTTTTTGTAAAAGAAATTCTGAAATCCCCTGTTTTCCTCTGTTTCATTAATAAAGCAATATCTTGGAGTAAAAATGGGAAAATTCCCAAAGGATTAGTCTAATTTCTCTCCCTGCTGAACTGACAGTGCATTTCCCTAGCACAATCCCAAGGAGGAAACAACTACTGAAAGCGAACCAAGCCTTCACTCAGCATTAAATCCCAGTGTGCTGCAAAAGCCAGGGCTGGCTGTCAGGTGTTCTTTAAAGTACAGAGGGTTTGTTTAGGGAAGATCTATTTTCAGAAAAGAAGGGAAAAAAGTCTCTTTCTCTAGATCATCTTAAGTAACAGCAGCACCTCTGTCTCCTTGGTGTTTGTACAGCTATGCTAGAGAAACCCAACCCCTGCCAGGGGTTGGCTTCCCAGGCTGCAGATCGACACCAGCACCTCCGACAGAGGCCAGTTAGGTCTGGCAGGGTTTGTCACCTCTGTTGGGACTTTTTGGCCTGAGTTAACAAGCCCGGGAAGATCTGACCTGTCTGCCAGACCTCCTGCAGCACTGTGCTGGTTTAATAAGCTCTCCCAGAACATGGAACAACAAGAGACATGGTGCAGAGGCACCCAACTGAGGTTTGGAAACGGAAATCCTTCTACGAGCCAGACTTGCCTTTTTGGTTTTGTTGGGGTTTTTTGGGGTTTGGTTTTTTTGGGGTTTTTTTTTTGGTTTGGGGTTTTTTTTCCCCCCTATTATTCACAGCATCCTAAATTCCCATTACTCTCAATCACAGCATAGCAGTTCTTTAGGGTAACAATACAAATTGTTCCTATAACTGTCTAAGTTTATACCTGTGGCCATGTCAGGTAAAAACTCACCACTAACTCCTTTAAGCAAAAGATCTCCCCAGCACAGGCATGCAGATATTTCTCCCACCCAGCTTTCCACGGCCCACTTCCAGCTGTGGCAAGGGGGTTGGTGCAAGCTGTTTAACATGGATCTTCTCTGTGGCACCTGTGACAGCCCTGCTTTGTCAGAGTGAAGAGTTTTTGCCACAGGGCGTGGATATGTTTGAGAAACACGGCTGGCTCTCAGCACTGTCGTGCAGGCCCCTGCACAGTCTCGTTAAAAGCTTGAATACAACAGCGAACACAGGCTCCGAGATCGGTTTAAGCCGCAGCGCGCAGTTTGCAATGTTTATTTCCCTGCAAGGATGGGACCCCGGCCCAGCCACAGCACCCTGTGAGAGAGCATCCAACGACATGCTGTCCCATATGCCATTTCCCATGGGCGTGCTGGACCTGCTCCAACGCCACGGCAGAGCTGCCTGCCCATGTCCAGCCCGACATGTGTCTCGGTAATGCTGCAATGGCATAACCGACCGCGATGGAACGGCAGGGCAGCATGGACCCCAGCTGCTTGTCCCTTCCCTTTCCCCTCACCCTGCTCAGCTTCCAGCCCCGCAGCCAGATGTGTTTCCTCCGATGCCTAGGCCAGCGTGGCTGCAGCCTCTCTGAGCAGAAGGTGACCCCCCCCGCACCCTTAAATCAGCCCTACTCTCTACTTCGTGCTGCCCCATCCCCCGCATTAACCCCTTTCTGGAAACACGAGGTTACAGACTCTATTGTGCTTTCAGGTTTGGGTTTGTTGTTGTTTTTTTTCTGTCCCCATTTCAATGGATGCAGCACCAGGAGGCACAAGCCTTCGGTGAAGTTTACAGGCTGCCTACTACATGATACATTAATTGTCCCCTGCCCTCGTTTCCTTTCAAACTACCACTCTGCTCGCTAGCAAACGTTGTTGGCTTTCTTTAAGCTGATTAATGAGTTGATGTGTAACAAAAAACTTCTGTGCCCACAGGTGAGAAATAAGTCTTTTACTAATCAAAAACCATATAACCGCCCAAGCTTTTACTACACTTGCCTTTCCAGGGGCATCATACTGCTGCTATTAAAACCCTTGCAAGTGACAAATAAGTTTTTTGTTTCAGTTACATCTTAAGGCAGAAAACATAACAGCAAAAGTGAGGAAAGAGAGCAATCTTTCTAAAGAAAGTGTCACTTGTTTTGCTTAAAATTTGCTTAAACTTGTTTTGCTTGGGGTACAGACACCAGGCTACTGCAAAAGCTGTGTCTTAGGGCAAATGGCACTTTGCTCTTCCACCCAAATGATTTAAGCTACACAGCACACATGCAAATAAATATGCAGGGACACCTTTCGGTAGGTGGTATCCTGAAAGAGAGACAGAGAGATCTGTATTGCAGCTATAGACACACGGCACCTTGCCCATGTTCATCCTGGAAACCTCAAAGAAATAATAAAATTCCAGCCCAGGTTTCCAACCCACTGAGCCCCCGGAGAGCCAGAATCCCTGTATCTGGTGCTGGAGGTGCCTTGCATTCGCAGCCTCTCGCAGGGAGATTTGCAACAAACCTCTTACACAGCTCAAAGTAGCGGCTCCTTTGGCAAACCTGGCTGCAAGACACTCACTGCAGGTCACTGCCCACACAACTGCTGGGGCTCAGCAGAATTAAATCCTCGAACCAGCCAGAAGCTGCTGTTGTCCCTCATAAGCACAGCGGCAGCACTGCATCATTTACTACATATCTCCTGCAGCCATTGCCAAATATGGCACTTTGGGGGCATTTATTTTAAGCGTCATGATTTTCTGTGCATTAACATATGCTCCAGTCAAACCCTTTATTCATCATTGCCAGACATGACGAGCCTTGTTACAGCCCAAATTAAACAGTCTTGAAAGCACTGCTTTAATTTATAACCAGGAGAAGCAAAAAACCAGATTTTAATAAATTTAAGGAACTTAACAGTCAAAATCCCTTTTCTGATAAGCATGGCTGATGTGGTTTTTGGTTCTTTAAGAAACACCGACTCCCTTAGGGGAATGAGCCAAGCAGCTGAGATGGGACACGGACAGCCCCCTGCTGCTGCTCTCCCAGGATGGTCCACGAGGTCCCCTTGCATTCACAGGTCCTCCTCACCATTCCTCAGGTCTGCAAGGGAAAGCTTTATCAAGCCATCTTTTCTTGGTGGGAGATGAGCTTGCTGATTGTTGTATGGAAGTAAATCCTCAATAGAGGCGATGATACAATTTTAAACAGCTATGACTGGCTTGAAGCATCAAAACTTCCAGACAACTGGGGTTATTTTATCAGCTGGACTAAAATTACTAGAGAAAACTGAGGCACGGGATGTCTACCCTTTCCCAGGGCAGCCTTTTTTAACACTTTTAAGTTCAACAACATGAAGTCTTTTTGCAGAAATCAGATTTGGAGGATCCAAGTGCCTCACCTCAGATCACCTGGCAAAGTTCACTGAGGCCCCTGGGAACCATCACCCCAAGCGACAGGGCCAAGTTCAGCACTCAATTACATTTGCATCCACACAAAAAGCCCCATGAACCACCACAGTTAAGGTCAACCTTAAAAAAAAAAATGGAAATCTAGTTAATACCATGTGTTAAGAAGCTAAATTCCATTATTAATGAAAATGCTTCCAGCAGAGCAGTTATGCAGCACCCTTAAAGGAAGCTGGAACCCAGCAGATGGAGCACTAGTAGGAGCAGAGTTGGCGCTATGATGTTTGTACATGGACTGGCCGATTCACTGCCATCCTGCACCTACCATAACCTCCCCAGGTAGAAAATATGATTGCAAACATCACTTGTGTAGCTAATTTCTGATCTACAGCAGTAGGCTAATAAAAGGCTATAAGTAGGGGAAAAAAAAACAGAACAAAACAAAACAACAAAACCAACAGAGAGACATTTGGTGCTTACAGAATTAAAATTCTCCACTCTGGGGGGATGTGGGATAAATAAACCAACTCCATGCACAAGTTCAAGGAGCCACTCCACACAGAAGTCTAAGTGCCCAGAAAGAAAAATTCCACAGTGGAGGCTGAAAAACAATGTGGGGTTAATTAATATCCATGAGTCAAAGCCTGCCTGACTGTGAGCAGGGAGAGATGAAGCAGCCTCCCCAAAGCCAGAGCACTGGGTATCAGCTCTCCCCCCCAGCTCTCTGCCACCTGCGGGCTCACACAGTTTGCTAAAAAGCAGCTAGAAGCAGCATACACATGAATTCCCAAGCAATTCTTTATTCAATAGTCCTCTTTCAGGAACAAAAGGAGACAGCGGGCATATCTAGTTGAACACTCAGACACTACTTTGTGCGTTCACTTCACAAAGAAATGTTTTCAGAAGTTACCGCTGTCCTTCAGCAGGAACAAACGCCTCCCACTGGTGACACCACATGTCGCCCCTTCTCTTCCACCTTTCTTGGGTGCCCAGGCAAAACCAAAGTCTCCACCATCAGGTGCTAAAAGCACGAGTTCCCATTACCAGACTTGAAGAAAGCCACCACTATTTCATGTGGGACACTGACATACAGCGAAATAACAGGCATTAAAGAGTTGCAGCAAAACCACTCTCCATGAGCGAGGTATAGCAAAAGCTGCCTTTGCAGTTGTTTGATTTTCACACTAATGAACAAGTTAAAGTTTATTTCTATCATCTTTATCATTCCTAGTGGCAGGCAGCTGAGGAAGCACTTCAGTTTTCCATGCATCAGCTTATAGGCATGTATGCAGTTTTTATGGCTAAGCATTATGTCTCCTACTGTTACTTGTGATCCAGACCAGCTTCATGTTTCCCCCCCCACTCAATGTGAACCACCTAGCTTTAAAGAGCTTTTGTCAAGCAGGTTGTGAACAAAATTGCAATAACCACAGCAAATTAATTGGCAGAGAGCGAGAGGCTCCCTGGGGTGCTACAAAATGATGAAAACACTACAAAACTTCCTAGAGGATGAGAAAGACGCACAGACACGTGCACGGCCAGGTTATCCCTCAGCCTTCTCTCCTATAAAGGTGGTTGCGAAAGCTGCAGTCCTGCAGGGTTTTCAAGACTGACCTTAGCGCAAAAAATAAAAGATGAGATGTGCATGGAGACACCTGCCAGTCAGAAGGAGACCCACCACCACCCCGCTTTGGGTCATGACTCCCGTTGCGCAGCAGCCCTTGCAGTCACCTGGCACTTACTGTGCCGAAGTGCAGATGCCGGTCTCCGACCCGGCAACGTCTCCCTGCAGCGGCAACACCAGCAGGAAGGCAGGACCGGGGGGTGGTTCAGGTGTCTGCTGCTTTCAAGATGACCCCTGAAACGCTGAGCTCGTGATGTTATTAGCATCAGCAAGCAAGGAAGCCAGCCAGGAGCAAAACGTGTTTTATCTTTCCATCAGTAATTGAAGTGGGCCAGCATTCAACAGCACATTGTGCCAATATTTCTTCGAACACCAAGAGGGTATGCATCCTTCAAACTCGGGCTGCAGAGCAAACGGAACGCTGCAGCTTCTAAATTTCGACTTCAAGTGCTGCTCAAGATAACAACCAGTTATTGGCTCTACATTGCATGCACAGACAAAAAAGTTCTCCTGCTCTGGACCAATTTTCACCATTGAAGTGATCAGAACAGGCTATTCGAGTCAAATTCAAACAGACCAAGGGAAAGTCCGAGCCTGCCCAAGTCTTTCTGTGATGGTTTAACCTACATTAACAGTGAACGCCATCAGGACAAGTCCTAGCTACATGCAGTATTTGCAACCTGGAGAAACAAAAGCATAAGTTCGCTGCTTCAGAAAGATAAACTGCTCTTCTGATGAAGGTATCCAAAAAGAAAATAAGCAATCCTCACATAAATAGACAAGATTAGGATTTTTTGTGTTCTCTTGTAACCCATGGGCTGGGACTCAGCAGAAAGGGTTCACCTAGGGCTGTGGGTACACCCGTGAGAACATCACCATCTTTCACAAATAGGTTGATGGGGATGGTGCTTCCTCTAAGCAGTTCAGTGCACAGACCCCGACCCCACGCATGCTCCTTGCCTGTATCTGCTCCCTGGGCAAGCGTGCAAGTGAGGACAGGACATCCCCAGGGTCTGCAACTTATCTCCCGTAGTTCTAAAGCCTTCAAACTGACTGGCATCATTTAAATACAGCTCTCCAACAACTGGTGTTAGTTCTACTGGCAACTCACTCCTCATAAAAGCCCTTATATGCTTACTGGGATGGAGCAAAGTAGATCCTGAGCAACACTCCAGCACCTGAAACAGGAGATATTCCAACCAAAGCCACCAAGGACAGAGATGTCCTCTGCCTGACAGCTTGCATCAGCCTAAGCAGAGGGGCAGCATATTGCATGCGTGTCAAAGGAGAAGCAGGAGAGTCCTCCACAGGTTACATGCTCCAAGAAGTCTATTGAGGCAGTCCTCAGGCCCTGCAAGCTTCAGCCACAGAGAGCTTTAAACACCCATCAGAGGCTACAGTCATGTATCACGCAACAAATGGCTAGTACCATTTGTCTCAACAGAACCATCACCTCGTGTTGTAAGAGCAAGAGAGCCAGGTAACGCAAATCTTCTCCAGTGCTTGTAGTCTGCAGTAGAGGTCCACATTTACGAACCCAAGATCCTAAATAAGATTATTAAACATAGCATAATTGACCTGGCCATTCCCAAAGAAAAACAAAGCAGCTTTCATTTCTGCAAAAACAGATGAAAGCTGTTCGTTTAGGAGGTTTTTTGTTTGGAAGGGCTGTTTTTAGCTTTTTTGGGGGGGCTCCCCAGCTATAGTACATTTTTCTTTAATTAGTTTAGCTCAACCAGCAAAGAGCAGGAGTTGAGCAACAAGGGTCTGCACATAAAAGCATTTGAAATCACTGGCTGGCTAATACAGTCTAAATAGACACTGCAATCTGCCTGTCAGACTTATTAGAGGGTAGTATTGTGTTCTGTATATTACATTACTATTATTGTATTTTCCAGGAGAATGAATTATCCACTGGTAATGATTTCATATGGGTAAATGAGGCTGCTAGGTTCGCTTCATTAGCATCTTTTCTGCAGCCACCAGCATTTAAATTAGAGATTCTCCTGGACCATACGAAAGAACAAGTGTTTACTCAAGTGCTTTACCAGCCTGCCAACACAAGCACCTCTGCGTCCCGCTGTTCCTGCCTCCACTGGGGCTTGTGGAAGCCACGGAACCAGGGGGGTGTAATACAGATCTGAGAACTGAGCAGCTCCTGACAGAGATGGGATTCGATCCCCATCTGTAATATCATCTCCTGACTGCATACAATAAGGGGTCTCTGACCTGGACAGCGATGTTTTCACATGATCTTTTCAATTAGAACCACCCTTTGAAGCAGATCAAAGTGAATACCAAGTATTTTTTGGGTGCAGGTAGTCATGCTAACTGCTCTGTGAGTACTTCTGGGCCTTCCCACCCAAATCTCGTGCCCAAGCTCACTTCTGCCCTCACAGACCCAGGCAAGGGGCAGGCAGAGCTCCTTCTGCTCGTGTCCAGGGCCTGCTTCAGACGAGCAAGGTGGACAGAATCCTCCAGGCCCTGGGGAGCACAGTGCAGTGATGCTCAGGGCTGACATTACCTTTCTGTCCTCCTGAGCCAGCAGCTTTCCACAAGTGATGCACAGTTCCCATGCCAGCGTCCATGCCTCCTTCCAGCATCAAAGCTCGGTCATTCCCACAGCCCCAAAAACTCTGCCCAGCCAACAGCATGAGGAAAGATGTAGGCAGGGCAGGGCTGCGTGCTCAGCACAGGGATCAGCTGCACTGAAATAGTGCAGGCAAACTCGGAGCAAATAGAAGGGCAAACAAAAATGGTTGTATCTGCTGTAATGGCTTGGCTGGGAGTAGCTAAGGAGAGGGGGAATCCTTCCGTTCAGGCTTAGTTCCCATCTCCAAGGCTTCCTCCACATTGAGCCATTCACACTTCTACGAAGAATAGGCAACACTGAAATCAATGATAGAACTGAGTCGAGACAAGGGTCATACATTGTGACAGGGTATGACGTGATGCAAAACCTCACCTACGTGAGATCCAGCAGGCTGTTGGTAGAAACAGGAACGTGGGCATATGGCAAAATCCAGCTCCTGGAATGACTTATCAGACAAAAATAAGTTTAAAGGATATTTTAAATTCACTGCTTTAAATCCCTTCTGCTCTATTAGCGAGGTGGTTGGTTGGCTTTATCACCAGATTAGAAAATGGAAATCCTTTCACATACAGAGCATGTAAAATAGTGCTAGTTGTGTCTGAGTAAGCCCCTTTTATGATGTCTTTTAAAAGGTAACGTGTTTGGGTAAGTAGCTGGTATATTCCCAAGGAAAGTTTATTTCACCAGCGCTCACCACATCATCAGCTAATTATAGAAGCACTGCAGCTCTCTGTGGTGTAGTGGTAATTGTAGCTGGCGTGCACAAAGGAGCAGTAGCCATATAACTGCCTTTCACTACCACTTTACAGGAAAGATTCTCAGAGAACACTGCAGTTATTTGCACCTACGCCTTCGCAGGTCCACAATTTAATCAGTCATTTCACAGTCGTGGAAATCCAGGGGGAGCTGAAGTGAGGCAGGCATGAAAGACTCAGGAGAAGTCCCCTTACTCAGAGAGGGTTTCACTCCTGCTTGGATACAGCCCTAAGTCAGATCTCAGAACTCCACTATCCTTCAACAGAGAGCTGGGCTGCAAATTGCACAGGCAAATCAGTTGGTCTTTAATTCTAAAAAATGCCTTAAGTAGCCAGAGGACCCCTGTATTTAAAGGTCTGAGCTTTAGAAACAACTTTTGGGGGCAAGGGAGGGAGGCGCTGTACAGCAGATCTGTCTATCTAATGAGGCAATAATTAAGCATCTCATTTCTCAATCATGCTTTTGATCCCGTGAGCACTCTGGGTTAAAAGCACCTACAAATGCAAAAATAAAACATACAGATGCAAAATAAAAACACCTTAGCACGGGGAACAGCTCTTCAATTTCTGTCAGCAACGGTGAGGACAGGTGTCTTTTCTACATCACTCTGCTAGCTCAAGGATCCACTTTCTCCAATAGATTTAGATCTTCTCCAAAAACACTTGTCTTTAGCTCCAAGCTGAATCCCGAGTTTTCAGAAGGTTACAGCACTGATTACATTTATAAGATGATTAAGAGCCTTTCCAAGTCTAAAATTCAGGTAGCTGCGCTGTAACAGGCTGTTCTGCTACAAAACCCTAAAGGCAAAGCCAGTTTCAGGTCTAGTTTCCAAGAACAGCATGTACCCTGGAAACACGCAGCAAGGTCTGCCTGCAACAGCACCTTCAAGAAGTCACGCCTATGGTCACATGCAATCAGCTGTTATGGGTCTGAGGGACTTGACCTTTGTATCTCTTACGTGGCCTCAATAACTGCAATATCTCTGGACTTCCATCTCTAAACGTCATCTATGCAGTACCCAAAGCATAGCTCGGGCACAGCACGCCAGCACCCGCAACGGCCACTCTTGCTTGTACAAACTGGACCATCTTACAGTCAGCGTTCCTGAATCAAGCAGATACAAGAGCATTTGCCAAACTTAGCCCGGGGAGGGATGAGCTGAGAGCTGGATGACGACAAAGCACACACCTCTGAGGATGAAGCAGGCTTGGTGCCACCAGCATCGTCACAGCATGCTGTATCCCACAGCAAGGACGTGCACTCGCACAGCACCGAAAGCCCGACTGCGATGCACCAGAGTGAGACAAGCTAGCTTCAAAGCACCGAGCGAGGGAGGGATGGATGGATGGATGGATAGCAGGTTCACCAGGACTGAGTTAAATCCAGCACAGTCTGCAAAACCCAGCCTGAAAACCCCATGTAGCTCTAACCAGACCCCTGTGCTCCCTGGGCTGGGCGGCTGCTGCCCACGGAGCCAGCTCTGATAAAATAAACTGGGGCCGGACATCACGGTGATGCAGAGTAAACACACCCTGCGCAGACCTCAGCTACGCCAGATAACGGAAAACCCTCCTTTGGCAGCAAACAGCCCTGAAAAAGTAATTAGCTTTCCCCGAGTTATTAGGAAAGTGAGTAATTGTGTACAGTCACAACGGTGCTGTAGATGCTGCGCTCCGACCGAGGGAAAGGCAAAGGCAGAAGAGGGATTTGTTTGCAGTCCATAGTTGTTCTCTGCCCTGACTTTGCTCAAGCAGCTACAATTATTAAATCTGTAAATTTCAACATCAAAAGCAGAGATAACCAAATAGACGCAAGGTCAGATGGAAAAAATAATCTAATTTTTTCCGTTACATTAATTTTTTCCAGCTGAGATAGCTTTCTTTTTGAGCTGATATTAAGAGCATACATATTTAAAATAAGTCCCACTGGCCACATATGCCATCAGCAGAGTGCAGCATAGCAAAGAATAATTGAAGTAATTGTTTTTAAGGACAAATTATACTCACTTCAATTTTTCTAGGATAACAATTTGCACAGCTGAAAAGAAGTCAGACATGAAACTCCGCACTGAATTTATTTCCCTACTACGAGTAATTCTTTGGATTCTTCTCTGTGAAGAAAGAAGCTCCAGTTTATAAGGGAGCTGAGCCCTGGATATCATACCCTGTGTGGGGTTCAAAGTAGCACAGTGGAAGAAAGCCCTATTGACGCTAAAGTCTGCCCATGGGGGAAAAAGCTGAAAAACACTGACACAGACCATGACCTATGTTCATCTACGGCAACGAGGGCAGGAGAATATTCTTAGCCTGGAGACAAAAATAAATTAATGTAATTACTCCAAACAACAAGAAAAAGTCTATTATAAAACAGAAGAGAGATTTGCCTTTTGTCAATTAAAGCAAAGCAGTTTAATTTCTCCTACAGTGTAGTTCAAGTGAAAAGGGGAACCCAGGCAAAAAAATTTTACCTTTTCCTCCCAAATCCTAAAACTAGAAACTGTTTCAAAACATTAAAACATTTTCACGGAGCAGAGCGTCTGGGACCATTTCACATGGAAATCACATTAGCACATCTCTTTCATAGTGCAGCCGGGTTGGTCCTCACCTCTTTAAAGCTAAGCTGTAAAACCTTTCCTATCCACCAAATAAGCAAGTTTGTGCTGTTACAGAAATATCACATTATAAGGACAAATCTGTCCTGTGATTAACTCCGTAGCAGCAGAATCCCACCAGGGATGAATTAACCAACATCATTTTTCCACCTTTTCCAAAGTGAGGACTCAGGTATTTTCAAAATCCTTTTTCCATTCATCTCTGCTCACAGCTTGTGTAGCTTGCAAAAAAGTTCCCTTTATCATCTTCTGTAATGAATTTTCACTGAGCTGGACATCAGAAAACAATACACCCATGAGGAACCCATGCTTGGTCCACGGGGAACTGCAGCATCACGTATCTGAGAATTGGCCTCAGCATATTCAGTGTGTTGCTGCACTGATTCATTGTCCTGTCACTGAACATAACTGGATGTTTATTAACAATGAGAACAAATACATTTTATCTTTTACGCCAAGAACTGTCCTTCTGAACAAAAGGAGGAGAGGCACTAAGAAGGAACTGAGATATTGGTATACTTAAAATAAAAGTACAGAGCTAGCATCATGGCATTTGATTTAATGATTACCACATGAGGAACATGAAGTTAAACAAAGTGTGAACTGTCACAGACAACTACAGTTTCTTTAGATTTCTCCATTCTCAACATAAAGATGGGATGCACAGACCAATATCCCATCGCCTACGGGGTATTAACTAAGAGCCAGGAAAAGGTATCTAGGTACACCAGAACTATTAGCTACTTGCCCCTAATATTCTCATATTCACGGATCATTTTCCACTTTTCAGGGTTTCTGGAACCAATGATTTCTATTTAACAACACTCAGGGAATTCAAGGATCCAGTGTTTGTTAACGCCATCCACATCTCCCTTGACAAGCGCAGCTGCCCTAGGACAGATGCAGCCCCCACCAGATCATCTCCCACAGGTGAGCCCACATCCCTCTGTGGATGAGCTCAAGGGTACACCCAAATTTTCTTCCTGAGCCATCTCCCAGAACAATCTCAGACCAGGATCTCAGCTCCAAGATCCGCTTGTAGTATCAGTGATTTAGAAGCACAGCAGATTGGGACACAGAAGTAAAGTCTCCTGGACATAGTCAGCACAGGTCTGCAGCCAGAGCCCTGGTGGTGCTCAGAGACACCCGCTCTATCCAGGGGATTACAAACCTGTGTCACCTCCAAAGTCAGCTGCTCTGCGGATGGGACATACGTCCTTGGACCTGACAGATGCTCCAGCAGAGTCCTCTGAAGCTCCACGTTGGGCAGCTTTGTGACACCAAGCACACAGCAGCTTTGAGACCAAACCCCAGGAACAAGTGTTCCTGCTCCCTGCTGAAGGCAAGGCAGCAGCTCCATGCCAGCTGGGGCTGACCAGCCCCCAGGCACGTCCTGGACACAACACTCAGCCTCCACCCTGCTCACAGGGACCGCTCTCCGCTCCAGCAGGAAATATCCTAAAAGTCTGATCTCAGACATAGCACTAAGCATGGCAAAAAACACAGCTCTTGAAGGTGATTTTGAGTCAAGATCATTCACCACAAGTCATTTTTGAGATGATTCAAGTAACATCTACCCTGCAATGAATTCACATCCTGCTAGCAGGGTGTCAGGGAGACTTGGTCATGGGCACAGGGTGCTTTCTCCAAAGCAGACTGTAGCCATCTCTCAGAAATCATCATACACCAGAGGCAGCATCTTCAATAACAAATAAGACCTCCAAGCAGTCTTTGAAGTCTTGGGTTTACTACATTAAGTTTAAAGCTTGCAGCTACGTCTTTGGTTGAAGAGAAGATTCCAATGGCATACTACCATGCATGCTACTATTCAGCGGAAGAAAATGTCCTGCCACACTGCTCTAATTAATAAAGGCTCAGTACCTCCAGTCCATGGCTAGGAGGCAGAACAGCTGTAGCTACCGCCTCCACTGCTGCTTTGGATGTTTAGGGCACATACAGGTGAAGCAGACTTACAGTGCAGAAAAAACAGTAAAAAGCAAAAGGAGAGAAAAATGCTGTTTGTGACTTCCATCTGCACTAGACCATAATCTGAAGCATCGGCTCCTAATCACCCATAATCTGAGACCGTGTTTTCCAGAGGACATCTCCCCTTTTGCAGGTACAGCATGTGCTTGGGTGACACCTGCAGTTACTCTCAAGGGCTCCGACTTGCAAGCGCACCTTACTAGCAGCATTGACAAGGGTCGTATTTCATTCCATATACATATATACTACTGATTAAGAGTTATGATACAGCAGAGTGCAGGCTGAAAATACACATACCAGCAATACAGAACTAACCATGTGCTAGCTGTCACATGCAAGCACTCAAATTTCCAAGCCCGGGATGTTCAGACTTACAGCTAACCTTCTGCAACACCAAGCATGTTAAAGCAGATACACCTAATTACTGAGCTCATGTCATCTCAATTCTGCCCAATTCAGGTGGGAGGGTCAAAACAATAGGGAAAAATCCCATGCGACTTTGAACACTTGTTTCATCTGGCAACAACACTGTTCCACATTAACAGTCTTTGCACAGTTATTATCTGGTGTACCAACACACATCTTCATTCCCACCACGTCACAGCATAGGGAGAGGGAATTAAAGACGTCACAATCACCAGCTCCCCCTATCAAAATCACGTGGCTGCTGTGTAAACTTTCAATTATGAAGGGGAGAGGCCGAGGGTGGAGGAGATAATCCTTAAAAGAACTACTTCAAATGCAGAGTACGGATGCGATTTCAGAAAGGCTAAGTTAGAAGCCGTGTGATGTATCTGTTGTTTTGATATCAAGGTCATTCATAAGACTCAGACACTGTTTTCTCAAAGAAAGCCCTTTAAAAATATCTTCTCTATTTGTTTCTACAAATCAGCTGACTCTTGTTATAAAAATCCCACTAATGGAGTGCCACACAAACCATCAAAGAATTCCTTCTCTTCTCAAAGAATAAGACAGAAACAAATAAGGCACGACAAGGCAGCAAGATAATCAAGGAACCCTGCTTAGACTGAGCTGAGGGAACCCTGAGCTCAACCCAATATGAGACAACCTGGATCGGTTCAGCTTTCAGCAAAAGAAGGCCAAGGTTGCCTGAATTGCGTTGCATTTGCTCCTCTACCCCTGAAGGCCGAGCACTTGGCAGATGCAATGAATCAGCTGGTGATTTTTGCACCACACTAACTTACACATATGGTTGAGCTCCAGCTACACACGTTGGGAAGAATACGCTATTCTGTCCTTGTGAAAGTGTTAAAAATTCTGGTTTTAGCTATTAACTATGAATGGTGCTTTCAAAATGCATGCCATTTGGGAGGGATTTTCATCCCCACAAGCCCTCTACACTGACAAGCTTTTGAATCTTGGCTGGAAACTGTTCTTCAGGGAGGCAAGGGAACACCAGGATGGCCTGCGGTCCTCCCAGATCCAAGACAAGATGCAAATTTCAGGGCTTCTGAAGCTGGCTGGCAAATAACACCAAGGGACTAATAGCAGTGCTTCACCGCATACAGCCAGCCACAGCTGAGCAATTCACTAGAAGAGAGCTCCTTGCTGTTCCTCAAAAGTATCTTTCTCAGCTTGTCCTGCTCAAACAGTGAACCCTGTGGGGCACAGAGAACTTTGAGCAATAACGCTCCACCAACTGTTAGAAGTGCGATATATGTCTTCACAAAAGAAAGATCTTTTCTTCTGGGTTTGGCCAGACATGTGAAAAAACAACAAACACACTGATACACGAGGGAAAAAAAAAAAGCCAACACCAAAGAAAACCAACCTCGGGATTTGTTTCCTCTCAGCATGTCTCCTATTAGGTTAATTTGTTTTATCTGTCTACACAGCAGAAGTAAGACTACAACACACCAGAGCAGCCAGGATTGCTCATTTCTGAAAACTCCACTACTCAACAATGCTGTATCCCGGCAGACAGTCACACAACAGGAACATGAAGAAATCAGGGGTTTTTACTTATTTGGGAATGGTAAGTAGAGAAGAAATGGAACAACTCTCAGCATTTCCTGTCCTTGAGTAAATGACAGCTCAGAAAAAGATGAAGTTAAGATTTTGCTCTTGTTCTTTAACCATCATCAAGAACGGGCAAGAACGAAAACTGAGATATTGCAGTGGATTTCAGCATGGAAAAAGATGGAGGTCCCACATGGCTGTTACCAAAATGCCCTCCAAACATTAACACCACCATCCAGATGGCAACGTACTAACTCAAAAGTGCTGTGTCCAACACTAAGCCCCTTAGAAGCATAGGATTAAACACGTATCACCCTGGAGAAAGAGAAAGGTGATGACAAGGAGCCAAAAGCTAGGAACTGTAAGTTTATTTATAAAGGCACAGGGGTGAATCTAGCTACTAAAATTGAGCCATCTAGACAGGTTTTGAGGCAATTAACGATTACTCCAATGCTAGTTCAATCATTTCCACATTGTAGGGGTCAAAAGAAGAAGTTACAAGCGATTTTTAGCATTTTTCATTGCAGGGGGACAGCAGTTCAGTGGAATATGCACGTGTTATATCATCAGTTCTGCTCTCCTTAATCTACTACCAACTAAGCAGAACCTTAAGCTGCAGCTAATTAAGCAGAACCTAAATTCAGCAGGTTTGGATGACTTGCATCATAGTTTTAAAAGAACATCCTGAAACACTCTGTATTATTGATATCCATTTTAAACATATCTTGGGCACATGGAATTCACAGTGGCTGGAACAAAACCTGCTGATACGCCAAGCATTTTAAGTAAAAAGAAAATCCTAACAGTCATCTCCAGTAAACTAAGAGAATGAGAAAATCTGCATAAATTGGAAATTCTCCTGAACAGGCAGTATCTAGTATTGACTTTTTAAAAAAAGATATAAAATAACAATTAAACTTTTACTTAACATGGTTTTACTCTTTTGTCATTAAAATTACATTGTTGATTTTCCATATAGAATTTAGCTTCACACTATATGATTTGATTCAGATTAGGAAATAATCACACGTATCAATGGATGAAAATCATCTCATGCAGTTGTGACTAAGTAGTCACAGGTATATACATATGTCCTACTGGGGACTTGGCAGAGGCTGGTCCTTGGCCCTGTGGTGTAAACATATATGTTAATAAGTGGGAGAGAGCCTAAAACTATTACTTATCAAGCCTGAAGATGACAAACAGTGTGGGACTGCTAAATAGCAACTAAGAAGAGACCAACAGATCTGCATGGCTGAATAAGCTGCACTACAGAATACAGCACTGACTTCAGTACTGCCACACACACAGCAACACAAATGATGGGAACAGCATCCTGTGATTTTTGGCAAGAACTTCCTGGGCAACATGGAAAAATAGCAGCTGAGCACATTGTGCTGTGGTCAACAGAGCTCAATGAAGGTTTGGATGGGGGAACACTCAAAGGAAAAAAGTCGGTATGTGGCATTCGACATTAATACTGTCAAAATTATAAGCTTTAATGCTTGCAATTCAAGAAGGATGTCAGAAAACTGGATCCAGTGCAAAGAACCACCAAGAGGATGATTAAAGGACCAAAAGCTCAGGTTAGAGAAAGGCTCCAGAAGCACCATCTGTTCTCCTTAACAAAGGGAGAAGGTTAATAGGACAATCTGATCACAGTTTGAAAGTACCTACATAAGGAATAGAAATTCCATCAAAGAGCTCTGTCCTTTAGCAAATCCAGTCTAACATGAGGCAATAAAAAACCAGACAAACTCGGGCCCAAAACAATCCATGTTTATGATAGCTAAAGCTGATAGTACTACCTGTACTGAAACCTGTCAGGGAGGCTGAATGCAGGACAGTAACAGCTGTCATGGATTCTACACCACACAGTAGAGACATGATGGGAAGATATTTTTTTTCCCCCTACTCAGATGCAACTTTCTAGCCAAGAAAGGAATTAATTCAGAGCAGCCAGGGAATTTTCATAAGACAGACTTTGTATGAGCAGCTTTATGTGTCCCATTTCTCTTTAGTGGGAGCATCTCTCCAAAGCAGGGACAATGGCATACCACTGAGGACCAGGCTCTGTCACTCCAGCAGCTCTCTAGAATGAAAGTTTAAGCCTGAAGCCTCTCTGCTCTGGCCCAGGCTGGCCAGCATCCTGCCAAGCTGGTATTTATCACAGCACCTCATCCCTCAGCATCTCCCACAAAACATGACTATTGGGTGTAGGACATGCACATTCCCATGGCGCTTCAGCTCAGCTCACGTCCTGCAGGACCCTGGATCATGTGGCAAGGCAACAGCTATAACCAGGTATAACGTAAAGAATACAATCCTTGAAGAAATCCCATTTGAAGATTAAACATTCATTGTTTATTATGTATTATTTAAATTTTTTTAGAAGGACTGGGGGAGATGGCTTTCCAAATGCTCTTTGGCTCTGGAAGCTGAGGGAACAGAGCATCAGCTGCAGGACCCCCACTAGCTCCCAACATGGACCCGATGTTTCTGGCTCAATAGGCTGTGCTGAGAACAGCCCCTGGGGGAGCCTTTAGGATAAACCCACCCCAATCACAGGCCTAGGCAGCCTATTGAACAGTCACCTTGTTAATAACCCAGCAGGGTTAAGAAATAAGTCATTTAACCTCTTCAGCATGTTTTCTTAACAAGCTCTTTGACTCCTGTGTGGCATAGGTTTGCGGCAGGACATTCCCTCAGGGCCAGGAATAAGAGCACAGAAGCAAGTGGAGATTTTTTGCAGAGCGTGGTACACTTTGAGGGAGCCCAAAGGATGCACGACATGCCCTGGGCCTCCCCACCTCAAGCCCCAATTCTCTCACCACATGCTATGAAAGCATTTGTGGCTCCAACCTTTTGGTCCAGACCTATTACTCCTCTTCTGGCCATTACACTTACTGCAAAATCAATGCTTCCTGCCCTACACCCTGCACATAGGCACTGTTTTTAAGGGAAATGCAACTACAGAGCAGAAGATGATACCTCAAAAAAAAAAAAAAAAATATAATCGCATCTGCAAGAAGCTGCTGGTGAATTTCTAGAGATGGGGGTGTGGGGGAGAAGGGGAAAGAGAGTTTGGCTGGAGGCAGAAGCAGCCTATAAAGCAGCCAGCAGCAGGCTGGCTATGGGTAACCGTTTATTAATTCAGTTTATAAGAGCCAAACCCCAGGAACAGCAGGGAGGAGTTGAACCCCGCACCGCGTGTGGGTGCCTCATGCAGGAAAGGCTCTGCCGAAAAATTCCCAGCCACATCCCTCTGCCATTCCTGCATGGAGCCACTGATGTTGTGGAGGGGGAGGAAGCCCTTCCCTTTCTGGCAACGCAGGCACCTCATGTAAATTCATTGAATAAATGCAGTCATTTCTCTCAGCTGATCCATCCCCACGTGCGCATGCTGAAGCTGTGCCAGACCCTCAATGCAGCCAACTCTCCCACAGTTCATCACTCCTGAAGGTGAAACCGTTCGTCACCCTTATCAGCATTTCCCCCTGCCCTTCCCCTGCCTGCCCCAGCCTGCCTTCCCTGAATTTCCTGGCCCTCCTTCCTCACAGGAGCTTTGCTCTGCAAAAGTCAAAATGCAACCCAGGCAGAGCCTTGAAAGACACCTTGGAGAGTAAAGGACATCATAAAAAAGTTATTTTAAGATGAGGAAAAATGCATTTCCCTCAGATGTTGACTTGAGTCTCTAGAGCCCTTGAATTTTTCGACTTAAATCTGTCTCCTTGCTCAGGCTCCATAATAGCCAAGACCCACAAAGATGTTTCCAAAGCACCATCAGACATAAATGACTAGAAACAAAACTGAAGCATCCTCACCAGATGCTCACATGAGCTTCAGCTTCTGCAATCAGTCCATGTGAGCCTGTTAGTCATCAGAAACAGCACAACCCTCAGTTCATGACAGAAGAGTAAGACTATGCTGGATCAGCTGGAGCTGATCCTTTTCCCCTCTATTTTGGAGTATCCACCAGCTCCTAGTCCCGACCTGGCCTGAAGAAATGACTCCAAATAAACACAGATGAGGCTCTTAATCAGCAGGGCTGCAGCCTGGAGCCCACTGCAGTGACTCTGAGATCCAGGCATGTCTGCAACACCTTATCACACCCCACAGGGCTAGGCAGAACATGAACCAGATCTCCTTCCTGCAAGGGCGGCTTGTCACCTCTAGGTGCTGGTCTGAGCAGAAGCCTCCACACTAACCATGGAAATCCAGGGCTTTCAGGATCTGTTTTGCTTTGTGCAACATAGCTATTAGAAACTCAAAAAACACGGACAAAATATACTTCAAAACTCAGGGACCATTCCAGCTGTGGAAGTTTTATGGGCTTAGGTTTACATCCTCTTCACTTTTATTAACTTCAGCTGCTATAGGAATCTTCTCAAATAGGAAAATGCATTTTTTTTGGTTCTCTAATATTAAGCATCTCAGATTAAAGCAAGGGAGGTACTGACTACTGAGCATGTAGCGAGAGATCTGTCAGAGGAAGAGATGGAAAGAATCTATTATTTTAAAGGACACACAAGCAACCAGCGAGCTGAAGAACCTTTTATTTAGAAACATTTTTCCGGCTTTTTGGGATCTGGGGAGGGACAGATACAGGCATCTGTATCAGGCCCTTTTCCAGACTCAGTTTTATAGCGCCAGCTCTGTATGCACTGCTAATGAGATGAAACATTACTTACTTTCCAGAAGTGACTGGTGATTGAGGATGCCTTAAATTCAGACTCTTCGTATGGCTTTTAATTGCATTTAAAATAGCGTGCAATCATTTATCAAATCTGTTACCTTTCAAAGCATCTTCAACTTCGTTTCTAAGAAGAGGCACTACAGCCCCCAGCCACCAGAAAATTCCTGCCCATACCTTGCTACCTTTTCACTGCACATTTTCACACCCAGGTCACACAGGGCAGCAATGACAGAGGTAACCCTATGGAGACACGCACGGTAGCTTTAAAAACAGGGTAGCTGAGATTTTTCAGCCTTGCTTCTTAAAAAAGCATCTCTACATTTGGAACCAAACCCAAAATTCAAACCTCAGAACAGCCAAAGAGTTTGGCATTGCCACTCAGCTCCCTCCCTGGCTTTCTCTGCTCGGAGCGGCAGCTTTTTACATCTGCTGAGCACAGGCCCTATGGCACATACGACCTTACCCTGCTGCAGGAGCATCGCTGGCATCTCACTCCTGGCAGAGATGCAGCTTCAGACCCAGCTGAGCTCCAGACTCTGAGGAAACCGAGAGCCAAGGGGAAAACAGAGAAGCTCTCACATTTTTCCCCCTGGCTTGTGTGTTGTACAAGCTAAACTGTCTGTCACTGCATCTTATGAATTTGAGACTGGATTATCATTTGAAAAGCCAGAATAGGGGTCCAGCTAAAGGTCTCCCAGCAACTCAAGGATGCTCCTTTAACACAGCACATTGACGTAGTATGTACCTGAAAGAAAAAGAAAGCAAGCCCACAACACACCAAAACCCATCCCATAGTCACTTCTTCGCTTGAGAGTCCAAAAGAAGCCACCGTAATAACGTAGTTTAATCTGCACTGCAGAGAACAGGCCAGTGCTTTTGATTTTTTACTGCAGCATCTCTGGACCATACATATTTAAGAAAAACTGTGTTTTGATCCCATTAGTCTGAAACCAGTGCTAACTTTTGCAGAAGTAAATCTACATACCTGCTTAGCTCTCCTCTAACATGGACAATATCAGGTTTACACCTTTCTGCGTGTGGCTCCATCTGCATGCTTTAGGCTCAGATGTGACACCTGCTTTAGCATCTGTAACTACACCATAATTTCTTAGTATTAAGAGGCAATAGTTCAAGATAGCCAATAACATTTGGCCAGTGAGTTCGGGCTGCCACAGCGTAACTGCATGCTGCGGCTCTAAAGACACTGAAGGGAGGCAGCACATCTGCAACGAGGAGCTGAGCCCTGCACAGAGCTTTACAAACCACTGCTGCTTAGAGCTGCTTTGAATGAGCCACAGCCACCTCTAACTGGCCTCAGGCTACCAAGGTGAAGAGGTCCGAGTCTTGCACGACTTCTGGAAGCTATAGGCGTCCAGCTTTGCCCAGCTCCTCACCGTTTTCCATGCTCCCTTCTTTCATGCATTAGTAAAGCTCAACCCACTGCCTGCAGATTTCCCCCAGCTTTAGAGAGCTTGTTACTAGATATTGCAGAAGCACGTAAACCATTAACAGACTCTCTAAAGACATGTCCCCCAAAGGGGGGGATACTTTCTCTAGATGGTCACATTCAGTTCCCTTATATATCATAACTGCTACTAGATAATTTCCAGCTCAGTAATATTCTGAAGGAATGACTGGAATATGGACTGAAAGCACTAAGTATCATACACAGACACAAAAAGGGATAGTGCCTGTCGGGCACTTACAGTCAGGTAAATAAAAAAACCTAACTGCACATCAAAAGCATAGTAAGACTTGATTAAGGTCACAGAGCAAGTAAGTGGAGAGGCAAGATTATTACCAGCATGTCCCAAAACCACCCCACCAGCTTGTTCTCCTTCCCTGCTCAGTTGCCAACCTGCTGAACTTGACCCTTAACTATAACTTCTTTTCAGACCTATCTTATTGATGCAAAAATATTAACAGTAAGTGAAGCCTGCACCGCAGCTGCAGTCATCATCAGCTATTCTCCTCAGCAGCTATGGGATGATTTGTCACTTCTGCATTCACACTCAAAGCTCCACAAACGTAGCCCAAACAGTAGTCACTCATTCACCATTTGATCCATAAATAGACTCCATATAGATCCATAAATAGGGTTGGCAAGAAACAGGTCACCAGGAAAACGCAATTTATCAGACAGAACCAGCACCTACCACCAGCCCCAGCAAACCAACATCACCCCTCACAACTTCAAATCAATAGATCCACAATAATCATCTGCCCAGTTCCTGATGCCAACCTATTCGTCATGTTCATGATGAGCACTTCCACTGCTTATCTCATCTCCATTGTTTAAGACCCAACTCAAAGTCATTGTACAAATCTTGACTTAAGTACAAACTCATAAGAACAGATATTTTCTAGCACAACATGAAGAAGGTCCAACTTTGCGTCTACTTCCAGGTGGGGTTATTTCTCTCACACGCACCCCAACATCTATGCTAGATTAAGAGAATATTGTTAGAGCTGCAATCACAACTCTGAAGTGCTGATACAGAGATGAGCTTTGAACATGACATGTTACATTATAAATGCCAGAGTCAACTTAAAGCAAAAAAGGCACTATTTGCAATATTGCTCTAATTAAGCTAGTTTGCTACAACAGATAGTTCCCTTAACATTTGCTATCACCACATCCCGTCAGTTGGATGGGCAGTGTGATAAATGGCTGCTATTGTAGAAAAGTTAATAAACGTGCGTTTTTTTATATATATGTGTGTGTATGTATATATACACACAAAAAAATGCACAGAGTATGTATATACTAGTCTATAGTCACTGGCTGCAGAACTGCCGTTTGGTACTACCAGAGAAATCCCTATTACAAGAGGACAAAATAACTACGAACCTGGAGCAATTCAGGATACCTTCCAACAGCGGTGGCAAACACTGAAACAGCTCAGTGTCCTTCTGGTGCACTTCTGACATCTGACGCAGCCAACAGCTGGAACTGCTGGCTCCCAGGAGCTCCTGTGGGGACAAAGTGCTCCCAGCTGGCTCTTGCATTAACAAAAAAGGCTTTTTGGTCATAAAATGCCTTTTAATTGAAACTTAATTAGAAGGAGCAATCTTGATTAAATTTACTTGAGGAAAAGGTTCCTCAGGTCCAGGTCGGAAGCGGAGACTAGTACTCTGAACAGATGGGATCCAGGTACCCTGATCAAAGATCATTTCACTCTGTAGACAAGGAGTGGGAAAGCATCTATAATACAAAAAGGTGTGGGGGAAAAAACACTGACTTCTGGCTGCCAGTAAAATAATCAACAGCAGTTGCTGTGGATGCACGCAGGCAGGATCAATTCCCAAGATCTTCACTTGGATTTTGCAGACAAGAGACAGGCATTTGTTTCTCCGCTCACCAAACACTCAAGGAGCCAGAAAACTAAAAACTGTTTCTGCGAAGCATATTGTTATTACAAGGCTACATCTTGCGCGGCTGTGCTGGCCAGAGTCCCTACTGAGAGGGTGAGTTTGGAGCACTGTCTCCCTGATTCGGTCCAATCTTCTAACACTGCAGCAACTGGCACGAAAACCCTCCTACCAGGCTGTTATGAAGAAAGATTTATGCTTGTCATGTCCACGAAGAAACGTGGACTCATCACACAGACCAGTGGCTCTGCACTCAGAGATAGAACGTCAACAGCTATATTAAGCAGAGGTATAAAGCATTTCCCAAAGAGCTTTTCTCGTTCAGGCACTATCCTCAACCCTGGATTTTACCAGATTTTTACCTGCTACCGTTTTCCTGTTCTTCATGCCCACAGCACCTCCAGGTGATAGATGTTAGATGAGTATTTTAGGTTCGTTTTAGAAACATTCTGGTTTTAACTTGTGAGCATTTCCCAGCACCTCTGTATACTGTATGTGAGACCTGCTGTGTCAAAGACATTTGGGGACCATTTTAAGTCCCCTCTACAGCAGGTACTACCCAAAAGTTCATAGCATTTCATAAACACTAACTAAAGCCTTAAAGCATTCACAGTGAAATACCGTCACCTCCATTTCAGACGGACACACAGAGGTGGTGATTTGCCAGCGGACAAGGTTGCTTCTATTTCTGTTTGTGCCTCCAGTTTACAGAGTGCAGTGACCTGCGGCCAGGGCACCCAACACCTCCCTGGTGCAGGAAAACGCTCGTTCCCCACACAGTTCCAAGGGCTTGCACCAGGCGTGATCCTGCATTTGAGAGAGACATGGGACTGGGAACATCAGGAAAAGGGCCCAGCCTTACCAGCTCCTGTGATGCCTTTCCGAGAGACTGCAGGGCTTCTCCTGGAAGCCTAGAGTCCAGGGCTGTAGTTGTGCTTAGCTTTTATTTGCTCTTTGAAAGATAGATTTGTCAAAGTTTAAATTGCAGCCAGCTTTTATTTGCTCTTTGAAAGATAGATTTGTCAAAGTTTAAATTGCAGCCTGTAGGAGATGCATGCATGCCTATGAAGAAATGCAGCAGAAAGAACCCTCTTGAATTAGTTTTTAAGCCTCTTTAAAATGCCTCTCCCCACTTTTTCCCCCCATGTTAACCAATCTGGCAACACTGCTAGCACCAAGTTAGAGCCATGAGACACATTAATCAACAATCATTCTTCCAATAACTAAGTGAGGGGCTGTACAGAGACATGCAGTTACCAAAGAGAGCCACTTACCACATCTCATAGCTTATTTCATGCTTACCAGCTTATACCCAGATTTCCTTCTTCGCTACAAGCTGTTTAAAGGGCTGCTAACTTAAAATGGAAAATGGCTTTTTTTTTTTTTTAAAGCATTAAAGTCAAAGAAAGCTCTACACACCCAAGCTCATCAAGCCAACACACACAGAGCAAGACAACGAAAATGCAGCATTTTCTTATTCAGCTTCATAACACCTTCCTGCCTCCGGAGAGTCTTCCTTCACACTCCCTACTTCCCCTCCTGCCTGACATATCTTTATAAGCCCCTCAAGCATTATCTCAGCATTGCTGCTTCGTGCTGGTGGGCCGGGAGCCTGCTGGAGGTGCTCGAGGGTTTCAGCATCCCAAGAGGTGCACACAACTAACCTGTGGCTCGCTGCCTTCCCTTTTCCCAGGGAGACAGATGTTGAGTACAGCTGAAGCTATTAGGGAAGACAAACCAGGTTTCCATGGTTATGGGAGCCTGAGCTTCCCATCTCAGGAAAAATGCAACGCACGAACCACTGTTAGGAAGAAGCAGAAACAAGGCCAGACTTCTGGGCAGCTGTGTACTACAGCTCCTTGTTGTTTTACATGCAGGCACCAGCCAAAAAAAAAAAAAAAAAAAAGGTTTTCTTGACAGCTTGGAGATCTGTGGGCTTAGACAGCAGCGGTGCTTTATTCATGTTTTATTGTGCTTATTGCGCGACAGTATTGGCGGTAGGCGTATGGCTGGGCAGGGCTGTGTTTCTGGCCCTCGCTCACCTGGGCGAGACTCACTACCCCCTAAAGGGGGTCAGTGCTGCAGGACGTGGCACTTAATACCAGAGAGCAAACTGTCACTTGATGTGAGCTGCCTGTCTCCCAGGCGAGACGAAGCAGGTGCAGGCTGCTCTCTGGGGCACGAATAAAGCGCTTGCGCATAAAAACCCTGGTTAGGCAGAATTTGCAGGTGTGAATTTGCAAATCTGTCCCATTAAGGTAGAAGGTTTGGGCTCAGCGTGCTGCAAAAATACACACGCACAAAGCCCTGGTCCTCTCCCTCCCCTCCTCCAAACAAAGCAGAATGCAGTTTCCTTCATGTTGTCCCAAAAGTGAGATGGTTTATGATCAAAAGCCCATGCTGCTTCAAACTGAAACACTGATGAGGCTGAGGACGCCGACACAATGGAGAAGTGACAACCGCAGAGCCCCGGCAGATTTCTGAGGCAGAGACTCTCCAGGGCATAGAACATCACAGCCTCAATTCCTCTTAAGGTGCTGGAATAGCATCACAACCATGTTAATTCCCAGGCAAGGAGAATATTCTTTCAGAGCAGAATAAAATAGATTTCAGGCTTATTTTAGGAGTTCAAACCAGGGAATCAGTTGATCACCTTTCCCCATCCCCCTCCAATATTCCTCTCTACAGCTACGTAGTGACAGCCTGTCCTGACATCAGCTGTTTAATTGAGAGCAGCACGGGCTTAGCAACAGCTATCCCTGGTAATCAAACCCCTCTAAACAACACCTTGGAAATGTGCGAATCCTGTGCTGGCACAGCTTTTCTGAGCAGCAGCCACCCAAGACCGAAGTCGATACCCTCTCTCCAGGGCAGGTCCCACGTACTCCACCAGCAAGAGGCACTTCCCGCGCGCCCCTCCCGGCTTGTTTCATTCCCCAAAGCCACTGTCTCATTGCGCAGCGCAGGGGTACCAGCAGCTAATGAATGCTGGAACAGAGACACTTCTCCAATATGGAACCAGATCGAGATAAGCCAATTACTTTTCCACAGACGGTGTCTGACCCTCATCTGCAACTAACAAATCAATTAAAATATTATTTTCCCGTCTTCTGAAAAAAGCCAGGCTGTCACCATCAATAATGCTGTATCCTAGTCCCCAGGACTTTCCAGAAGAGCACGAAACAAGGTTGAGGGAAAAACACTCAAAAGCATCCACGAACAACGAGGATGGATTTCTTTTATTTACGGCGCCTTTGGCTGGTTTTGACCACTCAGGGATGACTTCACTTTCCAAGGAGTCACTTGTGGGACACTAATCTATTTGGCAAATGAGAATCTGCGGGGTACAAAAGCATAAACACACATACAATGCCAAGACAGTGTTCAGATCCACATTAAAACTCCTCCAGCTGGAAGGCTTCCTAGCTGGAAAATAGGCTTTCACAGATCCATATTCTGTAGGACAAACAATGATTTTGTAGTTTCTTTGACCGCACCCCGTTGCGTATTGCAGCAGACTCAAGCAGTCTCATCTTATCCACACAAAAGAATTACTGGAGCTCAGCACCTACCATCGGGGTGTCTTAGGCAAGTTGCTTGCTGACGTAGACATTTGAGACTCTACTTAAAATATATATGCCTGAGCAAGGGTTATTCCTAAACAATTAGCCCCACTTTCCTCAAGACTGTACGTTATTCATTTAGCTCCTCTAAGGCACCTGAGAAGGATTTGAGAGTGCATACAGGACTTACGAGTGATACACATTCAGGGCAGGGATTTGACCCTGTTCCTTCTCTAGTTACCTCAAGAATGGCCAGAAAGTCATTGCTAAAACTCTGCTGGCCAAATGCAGCCGAGCACGACCTGTGAGCTGCTCAAGCTGCACAGCATCAAATACGTGTTTTTTGATTTGTCCAGCCTACCATTAACTGCAATGACTTGTGTGCCATTAAATCTGATCTGCTTCACCTTCTCACCCTCAAATCTCTGCAATAAAACCTGCAGCCGTTTCCGCCCCTTGCAACCAAACCTTGACCCCTTCTCCGTGCTTTCAAACCTGAGTACAACTTAACAGCAGCTCCCTGGAAAGACCTCAGGACACTCAGATGTATCTGCTGAAGTTTCTTTTCTTAGGCAGCGACAGAGAAGGAAAGTTACATGCAGAGACCTTATGAGCGCTGCTGCTCTGTGAAGGGCTGCAGGTTCTCACATGCACTGGAAGAAAACGCCTCTTCTCCTGCTGGTCACAACCCTCAACTCAGCTTGCTTTTGGTCAGTTCCCTCCGAAACATCCAAAGAGCTCTGGCTCTCCCCAGACAAGCCAAGCTGTTCCCACACCTTGATAAAGCTTTAGTTAGGGTAAAATCTTCTTGGACTGGACAGAAAGGGATACCAAATGTCTCTGTGTCCCCATCCAAGGCATCCCTGGCCTACAGGTGAGTGAAGGTTGGGGTTATCATGCTTGTTTTCTCAAATGACTATGCAAAGACTGGAAGAAGGGAACCTCTAAATCTATCAGATACTTCAATATAATCCTTCTATGTAATATGCTAATAAGCAGTGGTTCAAAAAAAAAAAATCAATCAATAAACCCAAGTAACCAACAGAGGAAGGGATTTCTGGATGATAGAAACATCCATTAATATCTATCCATTAATGTCTTGTTGGTTGAGCTTCAGAAAAGGCCTGGAAAATCTATAAATATCTGTACATAGTATTTCATCTTAAAAAATAAGCACAAGGATGAAGCGCAAAGGCAAGCTAATCCGTGATGTCGGTGCCCAGCGGTTGGGATTGCTGGCACCCTCTTTTCTGTCGTTCCCATGGGGCAAGAGATTAAGTAAATCCCTGCATGGTTAAATAGCTTTCCAGAAGTAGTGCTGGCATGGGGCAAGACAGCAATGGGAGCAGGACCCCACTGGACCACAGCACATATCAGAGCTGACACTTTAGATAGGTCTTCTCCCACTGCTCTGCGCAGCAGCCACGGTGCATCTCACCAGGACTGCAGCTCTGGGAGGAGGCAAGCCCTCCACGGCATGGCCCCAAATCCAGCAGCCTCACCCAACCAAGAGCTGGACAATTCCAAAACCCAGCCAGCATCCCAGCCTCCATCTGCACACCCCAACCTTTGCTGGAGAGGCTCAGCAACAAGCAACAGGGGGCTGCCACAGTGCAATACACCTCCACAGCAGGCAGGTACAGACCACTGTTTCACAAGACTCTGGGGTGGGAAAAGGCAGGTACAAGCCTGGAAATAAATAAGACTGCACCAGCTTTAGGATCACGTCATATGTGGGACTAGTTCTGCAGCAGCAGCATCCTGGAGCTCTGCACTGACTCAGGTACCTCAGTTTGCAGCCCAGGATAAAGGTGCTGGTTTCCATCTGTCCCTGTGGAGCAAGGGCCACCACCCACACTCAGAAGGGAGCACTGCCCTTTGGTTTTAAAATGCCACCACAAAGAAAGCAACAGTTCATGCAGGGAATACGCCACAATAACATTTCCATGTCCACCCTGGGCTTCTGACTAGTTTCCAGGTAGAATTTAACACTCAACCAGGTTTTTGGACTTACACAAGAAACAGCCTGTCACCTGGGTATGTTGCCTGAAGATAACCAGCCAGCAGGACAGATTTACACAAATCCTTTCTTCTGGCATACATTGCTTTTTGAAGAAAGTACACACTATAAAACAGTCCTTATCTTGAGTCTTTTTCTTCAAGTGTTGAGAAGTGTCTTCCTATTTGTTTGTTGCTTTTGAATACTACCTGAGCAGACATTAGACAGCAGCTGATACTGTGAACACTATGCATAGATCTTTGGGAAATATCTGTCTTCCATACAGAGCAATCAACCATGAGACACTGAGCCACTGAGAGTGAACAGTTTGAATTTCGAATAAAAGCAAAAACCAAGACCACCCAGATATATCTGTTGTTTTCTGAATGGAGGACATCCAGGCTGTCTAACAAATTACTAAATTGTTATACTTCATAAAAACTGGGGGACCACGAAAGCTGTATTATCTTTTTACAAAGTATATTCTTATATGTGCAGGCTATAGAAATAAATACCATATATTTTGATATATCCTTTTCCATAACAGACAGCAGCATCACCTATATAGAAATACTTCTATATGCTTCCATTTCTATTAATTTCTTGGGACCCCAGGTCCTACCTACTGAAAGACGTCATAAAGAACATGCAACCACCTCTAAATCACTGAGCAGCTCACACCCATCTCTGGGAAAAATACACATTTAAGTCTGCGTTATGTAACTGTTCCCTTGGACTCCCCGATTTTCCAGCAGGCAACTTGTATTTGAAGTTGCAATTCAAAGCTGCCTTTGAAGGCAGGGTTATGCCTCAGAGCACAACCCCCACCCTCGCCACCCTGAACAAAGTCATCGCTCTGTCCTCAGCGCGCTCCTCTTCCGTGTCAGTGTTACTCCTTCGGGGGAGGCTGATGCTCAGAGGCGGTCAAAAGCTTTGCAGGTAGGACACTGAACTCCAGTTTATAAGGCCCACAGTACTCCTGGGAGGATGGTCAGGGTGCTGGCAGGTGAAGGAAGAAATTCAACACCTAAGAGACCTAGCTTTCTCTTAACTCCACAAAATAATCTTCATTTCATATTAAGAATTTCAACCTCTCATCTCTCTCTATATATATACACTCATAAAAGTTGTCAATAGTGGGAAACACCCCATTTCCTCAAAGCTCCTAAAGCCCAGGCGTCACAAGTGCTACAAGTGGGCATGAACACTGTGTTGACTTACTGCTGTTCTAAGCTGAGCTTCCTACGATTTCTTATGCCACAGGACAGCAACAATATCATCCTCCCTCAGAGAGAGATCATCTTATGAACGAGGTCCACAGATGCATCCTCAACAAGCCCCCAAGCTTCCTTCATTACCACCATTAAGAACTGTCTATTAGATTTTTTCCCCCCCCTTATTATGCAAGAAAAAAACCCTGCATTTTCAGAGACGTTCTTACCAGGATAACTGCAGTGAAGTATCACACAGGTCCAAATAAGAATGTTCTGCCACGTTCAACTAACCCGAAATAATTGAAGACTATTTTTTAATAAATTCAGCTGCCTTTCCTTACTAACACTGCTTTAAACTTGCAGCTCATACCCCGACTCTCTTTTTGAGGGAAAGTCCCTGGCAAACTACATCTTCCACATTGCTATAAGGAATCTCCCTGTCTTTCATTAAAGATACGAATTTTCTGATGTTCTAGCTCAGAGTATCACGGAAGACGTGTTTTATCGCTAGCTGTGCTAGAATGTATTGGTGAAACAGCTACATTATTCAAACAGAAAATATCGGCTATAGAGCTTTACAGGCATCTTTGCTTAAACACCAGCAGCGTAAATACAAACGCATAAGAGCCTGAGAAGTTGACATGAGATGCACCAGTCGTACTGACTGGCTCCGGTAGGTGTGCCAGGGCAGGTATCACAGCAGAAGTTAAAGGGAACAGAGCAAGACAAATACAGGAAAAGCACCCACTGATACAGATGCTTATTGATGTGGGCCCCTTGTTCCTCAACGGTGGACACGCACTTCTATGCGAGCGCAACTAGTGGTGCGCCCTTAGCAGGGTTTGGTGAGATGGACTCATTGATCTCCCTGGAACTGTCCCAAACGCACCCACCACCCACAAAACCAAGCCAACTGGTACCCAAGAGACCTCAAACATTAAAGCAGCACAACTCTCCTAAACCCTGTCAATTCAAAATTCCCAATTTCTTCCCCTCATACAAAAGTGATTAAAACTAGCCACCTGTTAGAGGCACACATCCACACTCAGCCCCGCTCAGTTAATATCCATAAGGAAAAGAAAGAAAACAATTATACAGAGAATAATGTTCTTTGACACCATTTCTACATGTTGCCTTTTCTATTATTGCAAATATTTGTCTTTGAAAGTCTTTTTCTGCATGAAAAATGAGATTTACTGCGCATGGAAACATTACAGACTATTACTCCAAACCAACTACACTATTTTAAACTTAATAAAATAAGGTTACTATGATAATTTTATAAAACATCCGTAGATTTTAAAATTAAGAGTCAGATTCTATGTGAGATCAATAACATTTTCATAGCTCTATAAAGATTCTCTGATGTTGAAAAGTATGAAGCGTTTTATGTAAGTGAAACATCTCTTATACTGAAGGGTTTAGATTCCACCAGAAAGTGCATCTCAATCACACCTTACCAGTAGGAAAAATATTGGGATTATCTTTTAGACAGAAGTCTAGTGTATCCTGCAAAATGGTGCAAGTGAGTGAACAAGTCCTTCAGTTATAGCTAATAGAAGCGTCACCCGTGCGGTATAAAATGCGAAGAGGGCGGCGATGCACGCTGGCATTCGATCACATGCACTTGTAGGTTCGTTTACCCTTCAAGGCAATTTCCATCCACTGGGTCTCAGCACACCAACTGTAACGCAGTTGTGCGATCCCAATCTTCTGCCATCGCAATGAACGGGAGATTGCAAAGCAGGTATTGGGGTTGACAGCACAGAAGGAGAAAAAGACGTTATGAAAAACCAGATGATTAGCAATTGTAACAAAAAAGTGACAATTACATGCACTGCTACTTCAGTCCCTTCATCCTTCTTTTTATATGTCCCTCTGGGAGACGGCACACAGATCAGTCTATAGGATGCAGCACGCCTATAGAAACAGTTCTCAAACCTCTGTTGTTTTTGGTGGTTTTTTTTTTTTTTTTTTTTTCCCCAGTGCTTTCTGCATCACCATCTTTACTAGGGACAAGGTTAGGGCCTTTGAGGCACAGGGGAGACATTACCATATCATACCCACATCAAACTACTGCCTAAACACACAGGCTTGACAACAGCTAGGAGGAAAAAAAAATGCGGAATAAGACAACATGTTACAACAGGAACCACCTGGAAGGGGGGGGAGGGGTGGGAAGTATAGAGGTTTCCCAATATCCTTGCCTATCCTGCCAAACAGATCAGATGTGCTTTCATCCTTTACAATCTTTGACCACCATTTAGGATGCTGCATCACTCCAGGCCTGACACTATGCTCTTACCTTCTGTTATTAAACACTGCTGCTCTAAAAACTGTTAGGATCCATCATCCAAAAAATAACTGGTAGACTTTAGCTTTGCTAGTCATGATGGCAGCTGGCATCGAGTGCATCTCTCCAGTTAAACTTCTCTGATGTTTCAGAAAGCACCTTTGAGCTATGAACTTCAGAAAAAGAAAGAGGGAAGCTGACAGCACCCCACTAGGGCGAGACGTAAACAAATACTTTACAACTGAAATGGCTCAATACTTCTGGATTAGCAGGAGAAGACAAAACATCAGTGCCCTGCTTCCAGGACTGTGTTACCTTACCAATCTTTTCACCATTCAGCAGCACAGAGAGGGTTTGAAAGCAATTTCAACACATGAAAATTCAAAGATTTAACCCAGGAATCCCGATGCTCTGTACCGACCACTTTATCACCAACAAGACCTCTTTCCAAAACCCCCTTAAGCTCTCTGTCCAACAATACAACATCAGTATCTGGATCCAACCACTCCCAAATTGCAAATGCTACCCAAGCAAGGTTTCGGATCAGCAGGGTAAGACACTAAACCCACACTGGGTTCCTAATACAATTCCTACATAAGGTAATGAAGACCTGCCTGAACCCCAGAGCGTGCCCACGAACGCATACTGCCCAGGCAGCAGCCAACCTCCCCTTGAGCACAAACTACAGAGCCATACTGACACACGGTCCCCAGGCACAGTACGTCCATTTACCACAGGACCCCACCGTAGAGTAGACACAAGGGTCTGAACCCAGGTGATGTACAAGCTGGTGTCCTGGACTTGGCACCGCTATGTGAAACCCTGGCTCTCCATCCCCACACTTTTTTTTGCCAAGAGAACCTGAGCTGAGAGCCAAGGGGTTTCTTTTCCAGAGGAGCAGGAGCTGATTTATTGCCTCACATAGCTGTAACTAGCCCCTCCAGGAACAGAACTGACAGTCCAGTAGGTCTTTCAGTGAAAAGGAAGGATCCAATACCAGACCCATCCAGTTTCGTCGTGTATCACAGGAGTTCACTGCTCATGCTTCACTGTTTCTGGATTGCACTATTGTCATCTGGGGTCATCATTAGAGACGATCTGATTGCATTTTCCCTTCAAGGAACCACATGAGCTTTTCAAATCATTAGACACAGGGCATTCAACAGCCATTGGCTAATAGCCACCTTGGTCACTATTTCTAGTACCCTGCAGCGTCACTATAAATATACATAGTTCACAGCTAGTGGTGCCAACTGGGGCTATTCTGGGAAATGGGGTGAAAACCACATAGTTCATAAACCAAAACACAGTCTGGTTTGAGTGATGCTTTTCTGGTAAAGCTACAAGGTCATCCACCCAGGTGAGGACAGATGAGCCATCTTCATGGAACTGAACAGTTTCACATGGCCTTGGCAAAGCATTTGAGCCAGTAACTATTGGCAAAGCATAGGCAGAAAATTTGCAGCTGACATCTTCCATGCAGAAACACTTGATATAGTGAATTGTAACGCTTGCAATTTCATGACCAGTTCTGTTGAACTTTCCTGGGAAAATCCATGGAGAAGTATAAGTTTTAGTAATCCTCCACGTAAAACTCTGTTTGAGCTGTTTAACGTGTTTTTTTGTTCTTTAATTGTTTTTTAAAGGAAATAAGTAGCATGTATTTTAGTTTGAATTTGTTTTGAAATTAAGATTGAAATACAGTATTTTTCAAGAGAAAAATATGCATGCTTTCCTGAATATGTGACTCTCCTTTCCGGGCCAACAGCACTGTTCCTCTTTTACAAAGGAAGTTAAAACAGAAAACTGGAAACAGCCATTTCCAACATCAACTTCAACAAATGGAAGAGCTATAAAGTTGATTAGGGCAATAATACAAGAACTAAAAACAGTGATAAAGGCTTTATGGTCCATATGTACTTCCACCTGGAAAGGCCTTAAAAGCATCACACAAAATCCACAGTGCCTCAGAGATCGGTAAGAGTATTGTGATACCTCCTTACAAAAACAGCAGACAGTGAAATTGTTTAGCTGAAAAAACACAAGTCTATTCTCAGCTGTGTTGTTCGTAATACCTCAGGCATTGACAAACCCTCATGGATCCAAGGCAGGACCCATCTGGACAACACCCTTAATAACGTGCTTTAACTTTTTCTCAGCATTGAAGCGGTCAGGCAGTTGAACTAGGCGATCATGGTAGGTCCCTTCCAACTGGAAACATCCTATTCTATCAGTAAGCGTGGACTCCAGGAAGACCCTGAGCGGCCTGAATGATGGGGAGAAAAAAAAAAAAAAAAAAAGAGTATTGGGTGCAATCCGATTCAGCACAAAAACTTCAGGGAATGTGATTTTTCTGCAAAATAGAAAAACCTGATTTTTAGGCAGGTTCTTTGCAAACAGGAGGGAGAAGAGGCAAGTGCTTACACCAATGTTCCTGACAGACAGTGGAGAGCCCAGAAACGTCATAGATTATCCTTTGCTAGACCACTGACTACTACCCCTAGGGCTGAACAGAAGTCCTGTCACTAAGAACTGCCCACAAGCAGGAATTCTGCAGGAGACAGAGCCTTCACACATCTGAGGAGCCAGGGAGAAGAGCAAAGCAGCAAACACCCCCTGGGTGCCCCAGCCAGGCTTCAAGCCCAAGTCCAACTTACAGAATTGATACGAAGCTACAAGAGAGAGACAGAAGTGGGACATGTCCAACTTACATTGTCCTTCCCAAGATTCTCCAAGACAACAGCCCACCACAGCCACTTTCAAGATAAGATGGAAAGCTTTATTCAGGACATGCTCTGTTTGGTTTGGATGACCAAGTTGCTGTGCAGCTTCTGGGTAATAAAGATGACTTCAGTAAGACAAAAGCAGTAAAGTAGCTGAGAACCAGCCTCGCTTTTGAGATTACCAAATATAAACTCACACTCCACGTGAGCATAAATTCATTTCAGTGGTGGTGATGCCAGCTTTAATGGTGCTGAGATTCAGCGAGACTCTTCTGGACTCGCTGTTCCTGAAAACCTTTAAATAAAAAAAGGAACTGCCTGTGTTTTCATATGTATAGCAGTATGCCTATAACAGGCCATCAATCAAAAAATTCCTGCCGTTTGACTGACTTGCACAGCACAGAGCTTTGCCTGCGCTAGAAGACGCCTGTGCACGCAGAGCTCGGCACCAGCCCCAATACCCTGTTCTCAGTTTCACTGACAGCAGAACGCGAGGCTAAATTCTGCACTCAGTTCTGCTGTCGTCAACCTCAGGGTGGTACCACAGAAGGGACAATTTAATCAAAACCAGTATTTCCTTACTATAAATAATTAAGATTTTAAACACATTCTGTTCTTTGTCTCTGTATACTGCCCACGGCTGCAGGCTCGCATTGCTTCAGTATGTCAAGCTTGTCCTCACTATTTCTGGGAACCTTCTAATCAAAGCAGGTGGAAAATTCAACCCTAGCTGCTGCTTCTTTTTTTATTTTTGTTTTTTTTGTTGGGTTTTGGTTTTGTTTTTTTTTTAAAAAAAAAAAAACGCAAACAACAAAACACCACAAAAGGCTAGCTATTCCTGGATGTTGATTTTTTGGGAGGGGAACGCATTATAAATGCAGTTTAGGTAGGAAAGCCTGAAACACGTGTTACTGAGAGACGAATCATGCCAATAAAATTGACAGGTAATCTAGGTATCCAGTACTGTGTTCACTAGTAATGGCAGAGACATGTCTCAGAGCCACTTGTTTTACGTGTATTTAATAGTCATTTTTAAGATGAGGTGGATATTCTGACTTTTGAAGATACTATATAGCAGTTTTAATAGCAGTTGCTAACACAAAAGCCCCAAAGCTATACAATTTGTACCAATAAAGTAAACTGCCTTCAAAGCAGCAGGAAGAAAGTCAAAGGTAAACAAGCTACCACTGTTTGTTATTTTAACATTTCTTTGAACCAATATAAAATGACTTCTTCAAACCTTTACAACTTCTTAAGTAGTTAATTATTAAGGTCTAAAGGCATTTAAATAGCTCTTACACCATATAATCAGTATTCTTTCCATCATGTTTTCAGTTAGGTAAGGCATTAGAGACCTGGCCTTTGCCTACTGACCAAATGATGCATTTAGCTACACAAGCGCAAATCCAGAGGAGCTCCACGGACTTTATTTAAAGTCTTGACTGGAAGAGGAGACTCAGGACAGTAAATTTTTAAACTTCTGCACTGATTTCTCCCTCACTTCTCATATGGCAACAAAATGGCTACAATTTGCAGCACGTAATTTCTCCACCGGGACAAGCTGATAGGCATAAAAAGTTTAAAAATTAACAGCTGACTTCATCAATGCAATTATTTGATAATGTATGGCACTGGTTAACAGCCAATCTCAGAATACCAGGGGCACTGGTCAATACTAAAAGGGAATATGAATTTAAGGCTAGAAAATATCTCAAAAGCTCAGATTCAGCCTTCAAAGGGATCAAATATGCTGGGAATATTACAGAAAGCAGGTCTTGCTGAGGAAGCTGATTCCACTGTCAACCCAGTTATGCTGCAATGGCTTGTTAGTATCAAATTAGGAAATCCAAGTCTTCCTTTATGTACAAGTAATTTCCTTTTTTTCCTCTGTATACTAGAAGGTGCTGGATTCTATGTTTTTCCTCATTTTATTGGCATTACTGTTATTTCCCTCTCACTTACAGTATGCTGAAGCCACTAGCATTTATAAGACTGAATTTGGGGTTACTCTAAAGCAGCAGTGAAACGGATACTTTTGCATCATAGCAAGCACAGCATGTGTAAGGATTCTCAAGTAAAGAATGAATTCATACCGTACATCTTTCCCTAGACAGTTTCAGAAAGCAAGCTGAGTCTTAAAATAATATCACCTATGATGAAATTGAGTAATTCTGGACATCTAAAATATTTTGGTGTTTTGTGTTTGTTTCTACCATTCTGCAAGACCTTCTTACCTGAAGGTCAGGTGAGTTTTATACTCTCTAAAGCTCACCCCCAAAATACACATTCAGAACAACACATCAATAAAGGATGAAGCTCTGAGGCCCGTCCTTCAAGGCAGAAGTTTATTTCCACTGATTAATTTCATACAAGGTTTGATCTTTCAAACTGCATGGCCACCCGTGATCCCCACCAACACACACACTGTATAAGTCACAGCCAAATTCCAACCACAGCATTTGGACCCAGCTCTTTGCTGCCCCAAGTCATGATAAACACTCAAGATGTGAGAAGTGGGTACAGAGCAGTATGTGAATAGGAGGAGGAAGAGGCAGGATACAGAATTCAGAACCAGATTTAGAGTTCAAGGCCTTCAGTAGGGTCATGTCAGAGACCAACATCAGCTGGTAGAGACCTCAAGGTTTCTAGTCCAACATTTGCTTGAGTAGGGACTATCACAACACTAGAGCATGTCCATCCTACCAATAACCCTTGTCTGGCTGGATTTGGAGAGAAAAATGAAAATCAGTGACAGCACTTTATGCTGGAATAAGCATGGCATAAGAGATTTAGTGACCAGATATGCTTCAGTCTTCCTGAAGAGGCCTTCTGGCTTGTCAGCCTCTTTTGGAGGCAGCATTAAATTCAAGGAAAGTGTTTTTGCATTAATAATACATTCTCAGTGACTAAGAAGCAAGGCAACTTTCCCTCATTATACCAATAAAGCATTCAGAACTCCTGGCTTTTCTTCCTAAATCCTCCAAGCAGCTCTGTTCCGTGAATTAACCTTACCTATTGAAGGCTGATGGTGGATAAAGCCAGCCTAAACCGGCTTCCAACAGAGGGTTGAAACACAAAAGGAAGAAACACAGCTCAAGAAAGGCAGTTTTCCGAATTAGAAATGCTATTCCATACTTTCCTGACTCCTCGCTTTGCACATGCTATTAAAAATAGCAAGTAAAACGCCTTATTTCTGAAAGTACGCATCCTGATGCGTACACAGCCCTCCCTCGGCCGCGTGGCTCAAGGCACGCCGCAGTGTTGCTCCCGCACTCTATTGAGCGGCCGTCATCCCAAGCCACAAGATCTCTACTGAAACATGACGACACCATAAATAGTTTAATTCAATCCAGAGAAGAAAAAAAAAAGCCATAGCTTTCAATGTGTACCCTGCATAAATATCAAATCATAAGGTTCATCCAAACCTGGGACCTGGGAGAAGAAACTCAATGAATTAGCGTAATGATTTGTACTCTTATTGAGTATAAAGAACACAGAAAAAGCAGGGATGTAGGAGCTATTAAAAAAGGAAACATCCTTGTATCACTGACAGGAAAATAGTAAACTCTTTCGTCAATCATTTTAGTATAACAACGGTATTAAGATTTTTATACTTGGAATTAAAGCATTAATTATTATGCCCATCAGGAATATTTTTTCCATTGTAAAATTGCCTTTTACCATGCTAATAAACACCAAGCTTTGCATGTAAAAGTTAATCATGTTATCTCATTTATAGGTCAAAAGGCACAGACTAAAATAGTTTCTGCAATTCTCCCTAAATAACTAGCTTTTGCATATCAAGTTTTATGACACGTTAGAAACGAATGCAACTCAGACAGGATTTGAATAGCTGAGTAGATAGAGGGGGAAAGATAAGAGCAGATAAGAAAAATTTTGCTGTAAGCTAAGCCTTTTGAAAAAACCTGCTTAAAAATCAGGTTTCTTTTTTTTAAATTTCTGCACCCTAAATGAACTATGGATGAAACCATTGTACACAGGTCATTACTCAAAGTATCCACAGATTATGCTTCCAGCCACTATATGCATAAATGGTACGTCAGAACAACTTAATGCGTTAGAAAAAATTCATTTTAAATTACTCCAGCATTTCATTCAGGCTAAATGCAACTTCCACAGCTCCCACGTAACTTGTGGAAGTGGGGTGGAGGAATTTGTCTGCTTCTTGGGTATATTAATAATAGCCAGATGACTAAGTCCTCCTCCCATTTTTATAACATTTAAGCCTATTACTAGGGTCCTCTTTCCCCTTTGTTTTAGTAACATGGCAGGTTTGTAGGGATGCAGGAATACGGGCACCATGTCTACTTCCCCCATCATCAGATAAGCTTGGGTCATCCTCTTATCCAGAAGCTGCAGATACATGCCCACAGCATTTCAGCAGCTAACAACTGATGGTTAATAAAGATATTAGACTTATCTGCTCTTCTAGGAGGCAGCGTGCAGCCAAGGTTTGCCCATTTGATAGTCCCACACAGCAACCTGAGCTCTTACCATCTTTGAGCCCTCCCAGGACACAGTCACGTTTGTGTTGTGTTTAATGGGATTTCCAATGTAAGAGGAGCAGGCAGTTCACTTGCTTTCTGAAACGCATTAAAGAAAAGCACGCATGCGGTGCTAGCTTAGTGCCTTACACTCCCCTCCCGCGTAGAATCATAGAGTTGTTAGGGTTGGAAGGGACCTTAAAAGATCATCTAGTTCCAACCCCCCTGCCACGGGCAGGGACACCTCCCACTAGATCAGGTTGCTCAGAGCCCCATCCAGCCTGGCCTTGAACACTTCCAGGGATGGGGCCTCCACCACCTCTTTGGGCAACCTATCCCAGTTTGCATCTTCAGCGGAAATTGAGTCTGATGCACAAGAACAAAGCAATCTTCACAGCACCACGCTCCAGCCTCAGGGATAAGGTGTTAAGGTCAGGTAACCAAAGTGTTCCCCTGCTTTACAGAAAGCTGGCATCCAGACAGAAATACATAGCCTGAGGCACGGACAAGCTACTAAAAGGAAAAAAAAAAAAATAAATCAGGCCATTTATTTACATCCCTAAACCTGCTTCCCTGTGTCAAACCTCAAGCAGCCAGTTTGAGAACTGTTGGCCTCAGTAACATGTCCTGGATCTCATACGGCACATCACTGAGAAAGGCCGAGCATGAAGCCACATTCTCTATGGAAAATGAGCTGCTCAGAGAAGCCTCTGGTCATCTTGACAGAGGTGGAAGCGTTCCCCCCCAAAAAGGGAACAGTTTCATAACAAAAGCAGCTGTGCCACTACTTAGTCTCCATTCCAAAGACGTAACCAAGATGACTTGTGTGACCCAGTCTTTACCAAAGCAATCTGCATGACTTCAACACATGTGTCCAGCAGTATGTGCTGCAGACTCACCTCTAACAAATACACAACGTGTCAGGAAGATGCATGATGAGGTAGGTTTTGACATGAGCATCCCAAACAGCTTCAGGTCACGGACTACAGTTGGGATCGCTAAGATCTTTACTTTGATCATTGAAGAAAGCCATGAAGGTGGCAACAGCGCACAGCAATCTCCAGAATTGCATGTTCTCACTTGCCACCCTCTCTCACCTTGTCCACAAAGCCCGTCTGCAATCCCAACATTCATTGTCTCGTGTTGGGTTTTGATCACAAGTTCTTCAAGGTGAAGATTCTGTCCTTTACAGGCACAGCATGCAGACAGCTGCGCAGAGAAAGCTGGCCCATGACGCTGAGTCTGGCCAAGGAGGCTTCAGAGCAGCTCCAGTGCGGACACACAGATCAAACCACCCTGCCCATTCACATATCTACAAGACAGCAAGATGTAAACTGCTCAAACTGTTTCCCAGTCCCCAGAAGGGCAGCTCTGTGCCGTAGGTAATCTGGGTCTTACTGCTGTTTTACAGGACCCCATTTAAAGGCCTGAACATTGCATGTCTATGAACAGCAGCATTGTGGCTCTTTCCCCCCGCCCCAGTTGTGACTGGAAAGAGAACATGACTCAGATAGCACTACTGTGGCAGCATCTTCCTGGGACAGTCACTCTGCAGAGATGTCCTCTGCAGACCTCTCCTCAAAGCCCGTCTGCTTTGGGACTCTCCAGCAGAAGAAAGCTGTAAGAGCAGATCCCCTGGCTTCTACAACACAGCCTTCTGAGCACAAGAATGGTGTTCCTGAGGGAAGACCCACTGCATGGAGAATGTCTCTCCAACTCGACACTACTATCCAACAGGGCACGACGATGGCTCAGAGGACTGACGAGAGCACTTCCAGATCTCAGTGGGGTAGCCAACAACATGCTTTAGCTCTGCTGTCCCAGTAGAGCAGCTGGCACAAACAAGTCCTGCTGTATTTCCCAGCTGACAGCATGCATCCTGTGCTGTCAGCAGCCTGCCCTGCACCCAGACAATGAAACCTCCCCAGGGCCACCAGCGCCCAGCACTGACCTCCAGGGAGAACAGAGAGCACCAAGAACTGGCTGCCCGCGCAGAATGGCCCAGCAGGCAGCGTGCCCCTGCCACCCATGCAGCATGGACACATCAAGTCCCCACCTCAAACAAGGTAAAAGTAGTAATATGTCTTTTCTCCCTCACTGCCAGAAAAGGATTTCCCTGTGTCTTCAGGACTACAGAAGAGAATATAGCACCTTTGGAGGAAGGGAGCGCTCCCTGCGGCAAGGCCAGCCTGCAGTCCCTCTCCGCTCCGTCCAGAAGCCCAGGGATCCGTTCCACGCTGTGCAGCTTGACTCTTGCTTGGCTGATTTCTTTCCCAGCCTCCGAGCCTAAACATCACTGTGTGACATTCCCTCCCCTGCTAAGCGTCTTTCTGACTGTGACTGAAGAATCTGGCAAATAACCAAGTATTCTTTAACCTCCACATTAACTATTGTTAGCTTTGACAAAGCCCAGCTCCTGGGATGCCTGGAGTGGTATCGCTTACTGCTGCAGCCTACAGGAACTGCTGTAGTGGCGAGATTCAGAGTACAGGGATCAGGTAGCAGATGCAAAACAGAATCCTCACCCACAACACCCTCCCTTTCCCCGTTGCCTAATGAGCTTCAGGAGCAGCTACAACTTTTAAGCTTCTCATCGCTGGAAAAATGTTTGGAGTCAGTGAATGTGCGGAACAGAATTAGGTTGAAGACGCTGTAAGTTAGATGTTACTTTTAGACCACCGAGATGTGTTGGTAACATTGCAGATCCATAGAGCACTACAGTTATCTACCTTTTAGGAATCGAGAGGACATGGAGATGTTTGTCTCTAGCCAGGTTTGAGTGTTGGAAGGAGGCACAGGCTGCACCATCACCTCCTCAGCCCACACCAGGACCCTCTGGTTTGCACTCTTACTGCAGCAGTTCTAACAAGAAGTCCTTAGTCCTGCACCCCCCTGCACAAAACCTAGGATATGCCCTTCTGCCCGCATTCTCACGAACAAGTCCAAGCAGCGCAATCGGTTACGGCTGCTCTGAGCAGCACCGGAGATGGGCCTTCAGCTCCTTTTTTTAGAGGACTGCAGGCTTTGCAAAGCATCAGCACCAGCCACGTTCAGACAATCAAGCTGTCTTGGGATGGCAAATCCTAGGCAGAAACATCCACAGCAGTCACCAGGGACAGCTGAATTCAGGGACCAGAAGGTAGGTTTTCTTAACCAGACTTTAAGTTGCTTAATATAGCACACACTCTTCCCCAGTATCTGCATCATGCTGAGCTTGAAGTGTTCTAAGATTTGCACCAAGGAAGACTGGAGGGGTAGGAAAAGGGCTGCAGGAGAAAGCATTTAAAAAACAAGGGATGACTTCAGAGAAACACCGTATACAAGCAGCAACCTCTTAACACAGAGCTTGCAATGCAGAGGCTTGGTTAGTAATGAAAATAAAATGTAAACAACAGCTTAGTAAGGCAATGCAGCTGCAAGTCCATCTTAATCACAACAGCTGAAGATGTGAAGGGTTTGGGGTGGCTCACACCTTCCCTCTGGAGGGACGTCCTGCACTGTGTACACGTACACAAAATTAGTCTGTTAGATCTGTGCACCACAGGCCTCCTCATGCTACTCCAATGTTAAGTGAGTTTCAAGAATTACTTCAGTGCCAACACAACTGGATTCCTGCTGCGAGCAGACTTCATCTGCCTTTTCATTTTCCCATTGAGATGCCAAAGTTGCTTGTGTACTCCCCCTTTAAGGTCATCTTTACTTTGGACCTGTCCCATTCTGGCACCTCGATTTCTGCCGGTTTGCTCTGAACAGCCCTTTTTTTTTTTTCTGCTTAGATAGAGGAAACCCAGAGAGTATTTGTTCCCCACCTCTACCCCATCAAGGAAAACATCCAGCAAGAGCAAACTGCTGAGATTTTTTTTTGCAAAAGGTTAGAGTAGTGACTCTTGGGGTTGTCTCACCCCCCTGATAACTCTTCCACCAAAGCCAAGAGCCTGGAATCAGGGACTGCTGCAGAGCCCGTCTTGAAACTAATAAACACAAGTACCAGTGGTGCCAAAGGCTGCCTTGTTCAGCTGCTCATTGCCAACTCGGGCAGCGACTGCATCATAACAGTCACTATCTGTTTGCACAGGACAGGAATCGGGTGACCCCCTCTCAGGTGCTTCTTTTGCCACCTGCTCTCTAGAGCCTTTTTCTTTTCTTTGATTGCAGATGTTACCTTTCTACCCCCTGTACAATCCCTCCAGCTACACGAGCTTCATCAGGAGTTCCACAGAGAGCCTTCTGTCTGCTTGTGTAGCGCATGACAAGGCACATAATATGTTATACTAAAGTCACAGTCTATCTGTTTCGCATCAAGACGCGTACCAGTAGGACATTCAAAAAGGTAAAGGTGTCCCATTTCAGGTTAACTGTGAAAACAGTGTGGATAGCCAAAAGAAAAAAATAATATATCAATGCTAACATGACTGCTGGGAGCTTTTAATCAAAGTCAAGTCTTCGCAGATACACTTTTTTTAAAGAAGGTACTTACCTGTTCTCAAGCCCTAGTAATTCTATTGATCACTGCCCACAAGAAACTGTACTTTATAGGGCATACTGCCTCCGTATGATTGAAATAGCTTCCTTCCTTAATCAGCATATAATCAGATATTCCCACACAGAAGAACTATAGCCCTGATTGACAAGATAGTTACAAAAATAAACCTGAGGTTTAAATATAGCTTGCTCGGCTCCCTGGAAGGTATGTAGTATTGTGTTATACAAGTCTGCCATCGTTTTCCTTGAATTAATATAGTCCATATTCTCCCACTGCCTTGATCTCTATCAATTAAACAGCTACCAGATCTGTGTTATACAGGAGAGCTGGCGGCTTGGGTTAGGTGGGAATGGCAACTAGCTTTCCCTCCGCTTGGACTGACCTACCATCAATATTTCATTGGCAGTTAACATGTACAGATCTTGAGTTCATGTACCAGTTGAATGTATGATGTCTGGTGCAATTGTAGAGGTAGGCAGGTAAATAAGTGTGCAGGACTACACAGCTATGTATGGAAACAAAATACATATGCCCAACACGAAGGGATATATTTGGGTGAGATATAGGTCTTTGTATGCAAACAGACAAGCTCGGCAGGCAATATTTAATGATTTCCTCTTTCTAGGGTGGACAGTTCAATAGCACAATACTCATTGCATTTCTCCCAATCTATCAGGATGTTCTGATGTGTTAAATATGCAACGTAATGAGGGCAGAGCTCTATAGCCCTGTTCCTCTCGTTTCAGAAAAAAAAAAAAAATTTAAAACCCATTCTAATTATGAAATGCTTTTCATCTCTTAAAAACCTCCCCATTGCTGACTGGCTAAAAAAAAAAAAAAAAAAAAAAAACAAAAACATGGGACAGACCTCATATTTATTATGCAAATCCTTGGCATTAAGAAAACAAATCACCAACTAACATCTGTCCCACCCTAAAGGGAAAATAAATAAAATTTAAAAATAAACAAAACAAAACGAGACAACCACCAAACCACCACCCCCTTTTCAACCACGCTCCACGACGCAACTGCCGGCACACCACCCGCTGGAGCGGGGAGGGAAGAGCCTCCCGAGCCCGCTTCCCCGCCGGTGCTGCAATGTCCCCGCCACGGCACGGCACGGCACGGCACGGCTCGGCTCGGCGGCTCCCGGCCCGCCGCCGCGCACCCGGCCCGGCCACTGCGGTCCTTTCGTCGCCGCACCACCCCCCCTCCTCCTTTCCCCGCTCCCCAACCCACCTTTCCCTTCCATCGCGGAGCTTTGAGAGCGCCGGGAAGTTGCCGGGAAGTTGCCGGAAGATGCGCTCCCTCCTCAGCCGAACGCCCGGCGGGCAGAGCCGGCTCCGCGGTGGGGACGGCGCCGACACAGCCTGGGAGCTGCAAGCAAGCAACCACCGCGCGGGGGGGGGAAAGCGTGAGCCGCCGAGCCGCCCCCCTTTAGCCCCCCCCGAGCCCCCCGTGCCCAGCCCCGCGGCCGGGGTCGGGAGCGGAGCGCAGCGCGGCCGCGGGGGGAGCGCGTTACCTGCGCGCCGGCGGGAGCTGTCCCTGGCCGAGCGGTGCTGCGGGGGCGAGTGGCTCCGCGGCCCGCCGCGCTGCCTGGCGCCGCCCGCATGCGCGCCCCGCCCGCGCCCCGCCTCCGCGGCCCGCAGCGCGGCAGCGCCGGGCCCCCGGGATGCGCGGGGGAGGAGCGGCGGCTCGGCCGGGGTGTCCCCCCTCTCCCCCCGGCCCCGCTGCCCGGGGAGCGCTGGGTTACACAAGGCGGGCGGAAACCCCCCGCTGGTTTATGGTGGGAGTCCCGCTGGGCGCGGAAATCACCTCCCGGGCACACGGAGGTGGCATCCGCGCAGCACAACGCAGAACACATCCCGGCTGCTGCATAGGCACCGGCTGGTTTCTGCAGGTGGTGTGTGTGTGTGATGCACGTCACACATGGTCAGAGGCAAACCCCCAGGCCACAGCACTCAAATTCAGAGGGGTTTGTCCACTCGCCATAGCCTCCCGCTACCATATAAACCAGACTAAGGCCACAACACCTGCCAACAGGGAGCGGATCTCCTAGAAGATGCCCACTCTCGGGTTCAGGCCTTCCCTGGATGTGTTGTTTCAAGATTAATTATGCTGATTCATAAAACATCCAGCTCATGGCTAGTTCGGGCTTTTCTGCTTTTGCATCCAGCCACCAGACTTGGTCCCTCTTTGGCTGCTTCATAAAATAAGCAGTCCCCTAAATGAGAAGTTGATAAAACATTCATACCAGAAACAAGTCACTTCAGAGACCACAGATTGAGCTCCTTAAGTTTGCCCCGTAAGGAAGTTTCTCCACAGTGGAATTATTCCTGCGGCTCTGAAGTTTTTCTATAATTTTCAACTCTGGTACGATGGGGATGTAAACCCCAGTTCTGTGCTTTTTATGATTTGTGTTCCTGAAAAAGCAGCTCAAGGCATCCACTGTGCTGGGAGCTGCACATGTAGAGGATAGATGGCTCCAGCACTACATAAGTTTCTGAATACAGGAACAATAATTCCTCTCTCCTACTGCTTCTTTATGCATCCTGGTGTTCATATTCACCTTCTCACCTGAAACCCAGTACCGGCAAACCAGTCGGTGGTTACATAGGGTTTCTCATGCTCCTCATCCAAGCTGCTGTACCCCATCCTGCAGACACCGCCTACAGGCTCCCCCAGCCCAAAGCACAACCCTGAATTTGGTTATGAAAGTGAGCATTGTGCACATGATCCCACCTTACTACATGGTCCAGGCAGTTCTGTACAACACCTGCTCCAATCCCAGCTACCATCACACAAGGTGGCAGGGCACGTAAATTGGAGATGGCACACTAGTACCCCTGAAAATCAACTAGAAACAGCCCAGCAGGGTGAAGATCCACCATATAAAATTCACATGTTAATTGGCTCCTACCCATTTATTAAGTCCTACATTATTGTGAAGAATAACATTAGTTTTATTTTATTTCAGGATTGAATATTCAGGTATTATAGGTGAGCTTTGAGTCAAAACGCACTATAAAGAGCTGACAAAGCAGACAGAGTTTATGACAAATAGAATGTTGAGTTAAACTTCTACTGTTTCTTCAGTTTTTCTCATCAAATGGTGGGATCCTATTTCCCATTGTTACAGTTTTACCCACCATCAGCGCCCGACTGACCAGACTAGACTTCCAGGTCAACCTGTGTGCTTTTTCTGAAAGCCCAAATGAAACAATAACTCTTTTCAAGGTCTATTAGTCCTTATTAATGTTCCAAAATGCAATCAAAATATACACCAGAGTGCTCAATAACTCCTCAGCCAGTTATTTTTAAAAAGACTTGGACTCAAGTTATCAGCTCCCACAGATTAAAACCGGGCAAACTCTCAGAGGCCATTGAAGTTCCTGGCATCCAATTTCGTGAACAATTTTCAGCAGGAAGAACTGAGGGCAAAGAAACACCCTGACTTTTAAGGTATGGCCAGGCTATTTACCAAGAACATAATCTGAGGCACCATTCCTAATACCAGGCACTGGACCAAGGAACCAAGAGACTCCTTTCAAAGCTGTGCACTCCTTGGAAAGCAAAGAGCCATCAATAATTCAGCTTCACGGGAAAAGGTGGGGAACAGTTCCCAGCTGGAGGCATAGGCTGAGCCCCACCCACTGCCACAGGAATACACAGAGACCAAGTTTCCCAAACATAGGAAATACATTTTTCCAAAGTCCCAAAAGAGACAGCCATAACATGCTCCCCATTAGCAAAGGCAGGTTGCTTTCTTCCAGGGTTTGTTTTCTTTGTGGAGGTCCTCTCCATGGAGAGGGACATGAATTAGGACTTCAGAGGGCTCACCCTTGGGGAGCAAGGCAAACTTGTTAATTTTTGTTTTGCTTTTGAGCTCTGAAGCTTTTCTTCCTTTGAGGTAACAGCAGGCAAGAAAATAGTTCAAACAAAACACAAACCCACCAATCCGCGTATTCAGTTTCAATCACAGTTTATGTCTTTCTGGATCACATTTGGGATATCATGATTTCCCTTCCAGATCATGAAACACACTTAAGACACATGTTCTTAAAATAAAAGGCCAGCATTAAGAAAGAAGCCCCTCCCTACGCAGAACAGATGAAGCCCCTTCAAGGATTCTCTCCTCAATATAAAGAAGCAAATTCAAGGGAACGAATCCAGTGGATGTTTTCCCTCCCTTAGCATTTACAGGTCACCTTTCAAACACCTTATCAGTAGAAAGGAATATAATACTGCCTGTGCTCTACTCTAGATTTTAATTGTGCATCCTGCATGAAAGTATCAAGCAAGCCGGACCAGCTTGAGTTAGATCACTGTTTCTCCTACAGACCCTCAGGAAAGTCAGACCTGTGTCTACTGTGGCTTTGCAAGTAACAACCAGCAAATGAAGATACACACATTTATGGCATCTCAGTAATGCATCAAGGCGTTCTCCAAACCACAGTAAGACAAAGCGCTGCAGCACTCTGGAGACGCAGATGTGCTGAGCCTGGACTCTTTCCCGTCCACACCTCTTGAGACAAAGTGGAAGGAGAGCTTCTGAAGCACCATCCTCCTGTACTAAGCCCACAGGGTTGCTAGCGGTGCTTCCCTCGCTTCTCAGATGTTTGCTTTGCATGTTGAAGCCTTTGGAGTAAGCTGGAATCATGGTACAAATAAGGAAGTGGCTCAGTCCAAGCACAAACCACCCCTTGCAGACCCTCTTCACAAGGCTTCAGTGTGTCCTTGGCTCCCATCATAGCAAGGGGATCATCATTTGGCAGAGGCAGAGTTATTCACCCTTGGTGTTAGTCCTGAGTTGTTTCCATGAGGCTACCAACACAGGGCTTCTTCAAGGCTGCCTGCACCATTGTTTTATCAGCAGGGTTCTTGCCCAGCATGCGCTACTGGAGACATGCACAAGACCAGCTTGCTTTAAGAACAGTCCCAGTGCTACCCCCTCTCCCCAGAGGGAGCAGGACAAGGTGTATGGAAGTAAGTCTTCTACTTGGCAGAGAAGAACTAAGCCTGGACAGACGAGAGGGGACACAGCAAGGACTCAGCTTGGCTGCTCTCACATGGTGGTCCAGACAAAGAAGTATTACACAGGCCTCCAGCCCCTGAGGAACCTCCTGCTTCCCCCCATTGATAAGGGATGCTGGGCAGAGCCTGCTGGAATCAGTGCTGCCTGTCCTCCTTCCACATCCAGCCTCTGGAAGCAGCTGGCTCAGGAGCAACCCCAAGCACAGACATGAAAGAGGCAAGTGGCCATTTCAGCATTGCCGCAGACAGTAAGCCCACGTGATGATCATACATGGTCTCCCAGCTGCTGCTGCTCCTGCCCATCTGCTACCCTGGCACAGTGCCTCCTTCTCTAGAGGGAACCTCCATTCACAAGGGCAGAAGCACCAGCCAGCCTGCAAGGTCATGCATGTAGCCATGCACACGCTGCCATGTCCACATGGGGCACTTCTGCATGAGGCTGGATGTGCCAGGAGGGAGCAATTCCACCAGTGGTGGGATTTCGCCTGCTCAGTGCCGGTTCCTGATGATGACCATCCAAAACAGCAAACCCAGGCAGAGGCACTATTTCAAGGGCCAGGGAACATAACTTCTGTACCAAGCTCTACGCAAACCTGGCCACAAGGCAGCTTCAATTCTTCACTGTGATTTCCAGGGAGCGTGAATCCAGGTGCCTCTTCCCAAACTGCCCAGAAGCCAACTTTAGTGCCCAGATGAGAAGAATTCCTGGCTAGAGACAGAACTGCCCTCACCGCAGGTCACACAAAGGCACTTGTCTTGCCCACAGCTTAAAGACAGCATTCCTTAAAGACAAACAGTTCAATCAAAAAGGAGCTGCACTGAGTTCTGACCAAGGATGAGGAATAACTACTAAACGTGATGTTTGGCATGGGTCTAACCTTGAAACCAGTGCACCCCTTGAAACCATCTGCACTGGTGAGCAAGACTCAGCCAAGTGCTTCTGGAAGTCCTTTTTTGGACTCCAAAGCATCTATTCCTGCAGACCAATGTGCATCATTAGCTAACCACCATCATTAGCCAGGAGAACGTATTCCTTTAGGACAGGAAAAAAAGAGACCTCAACACAGCTCTGTACCACATCAGGCTCAGAAGATGTTCACGTGCCATGAACTGTGCTCAGATAAGCACAAACCAAAGCAGCAGGTTCCAAGAAAGTAGGCCATGACACAGCAGCAGCAGGAAGGACCTCTAACACTACTACAAAAGGAAGGAATGCAGTGGGGGAAAGAGGGAGTAAACAGAGACTAGAAGTTTTTAATAATATGAGTAGCGTAAAATACAAAGAACATTCTGCAAGCTGTAGTGATCACCTTGAGGGATGATGTACACAGCTTCTGTTTATGAACAAGAGAAATAATAACTGTGACATCATCAGCTGATGTCACTTCCTTACATCATCCAAGTAGTTGCTAGAAGCATATCTTAAGTGCATTAGGAGCTGGTGTGAGGAATAAAGACCAAAACAAGCCATGACCTTTGAGTAAGCAGTCTGTTTAATTACATACAATTATTGATCAACAGTTGGGATTAATCAGCCAGCATTATATTAATAAAGGAAAAAGCACTAACAAAGTCACAGAAGTACCAAAACAAGGGAGTAGTTTTACACTTACTTGCAACTAAGTCATCAAAAATTACTATGGAAGAAAAACGTGACGGAAGGTAACCATCCTTGGACTGACTCAGAGGAAGGTCCTTCTGAGCACCAGCACTGGGCTGGCAAAGTACCATCAGCTTCCTTCTGCCACTATTCTTCATGAACTTTCTGCACGCCCATTAACATTAACAAGAGTCTTGCTATTGACTCTAACGGTAGTTGGATCTGACCCAAACACAGCTCAATCCCAAGTTCTAGTTTGCTGTGAGGTACCAAGCACCCTGAGCTCCTCAAAGTCCAGGAAAGCTAGAGGCTGTACTCAGTCCTCGCAGCAAAACACATTATGTTCTCAGGGTTAGCACTCAGCCCCTCTGAGCCCCACCACAGACTTCTAGTTACTCGGTTTAGCAAATAACGTTATCACCTCCTCCACCAAGTGGGACCAGGGAAGGTGTCTGAAGTCAGGTTGTTATATCATTATAAAAGGTTAAGGCTTCCACGTGAAAAGAGAAAATATGAAAATAAGCTGGAGCTGCTTAAGCACTAGCCCATTTTTGACTTGATTAAAAAAGGTAATTACACACATTCAGAATGCTTTACACAAGAAAAAACACTTTACAGGGCAGAGGCAGGAAGGAGCTTCCTGCTGGCAGCTCAGCCCTCCTAAGAGCCAGGTGCTCAAATGCTTACAGAGAACGGACTATTTATCTTAAAGTCCTATTTGCCTATGCCTGTTTCCTTTAATAAAAACCCATTAGCTCATCACTGCTCTACAGCCATCAGGGCTGAGTACCTTTCTTATTCTTTATCTGCTATTACAAGAAGTCACAACAGACTGACCTCTGCCGAGGCCCATATCCCAGGAGGCAATTTCTTTGCCTGATTCCTACCATGCAAGAGATTTCTACATCACTGAACTCTGCCCTCAGAACCCACAATCCTGTGAGATGCCCACTAAGGTGCCTATCCAGTATCATCTGACACCCATCAAAATCCTAAGCATATGCCAGACCGCTCCAGTGTCCCTGAGGAAGGGGACAGGCAGTGGCTTGGGCAGAGAGTCATCTCCTATCCAGCTCCAACATTTTTTTTTTCCATTTGCCTACGTGTACTCTGTTCATTTTAATTATATGTTTTCCAGAACATCAGAAAATAACAAATGCAATAACACCTGCAGAGTCAAAACTATTAGCATCAGTGTATTCATAGTGCAGTTTTCCCATGCCTCAGGGAATTGGATCTGTGATAATTCAAGCTGAAACTCAGAGTTTGGCCAAATACAAGAGGCAGACAAGTGCTGCTTGATACCAGCACAACTGACAGATATTCGACTGGACCAGTTCAATGCTTGAATTCCTCTTGGCAGATGTCATGAAAAACATTGAGAGCTGAGCAAAATCCAAATAAAAGTGGGATACATAATAGAAAACAGAGGGAGGAAGAGTAAAGAAAGAAGAGCAACAGAGTGCAATCCTAACTGAACTAGCTCACACTCAGCTGCAAAGGTGGGAAAACCAACCCTTACTTGAAGTTATTTATCTCCACATTCAATGGTTACAGCAGGCAGTGTCACAAACCTTAGGCACTTGAACAGCCATGGTAAACGCAAAAAACCCCAAAACATTCCCATACTTAAATTGAAGTACAGACTCATGTATTTTGCTGGGAGAAATTGAGGGGAACAAACTCTCTCAGTTCTCCCACAAAATACCAATCCACATGAACAGACAGCATCCATGGAGCACCTTCATCCCTGACATGAAAGGCTGCAAACTAAGGAGGCAGCTCTTCACGCTTGTAGGAGAAACTCAGTCCCTGAAGTGAATAATTAAGTTCCAGCTTGCCTGGGTGAAGCCTGACCCCTAAAGCCATTTTAACCCACACCAGCTTCCAGCAGCTCTGTAGTACAAAGGTATGATGTTGGTTTCTGCTCCAGTGTCTTAAGTGGGATATAAACTATGTGGTGGGAATACTAATCCTTGTGGCAACCTAGACTGAGCTGCAAGGACACCACTTCCCTTGGAGGCAGAGGGGTCTGGCACTGATAGGAAAGCACCACTCAGGCCCAGAGTAAGAGTGATGGCTGCAGTTTAGAGCTCAGGGAATCCTAGATTCCAGCCAGCTCAGTATCCAGAAATGGACTTGACCTGCCACCTGTCCCCAGATCTGTTGGACACTAGGCACAGGCAGTCTTCAATGGCTTATTTAATAAGCCTGCCAAGACACTGCCTGCCTCTGCTCTTTTCTGGTGAGGTTTTGCTTATAGAAAAGCTTGGCTGGTTTGTTTGCTTAGCTCATATACATGAATAACAATTTCTTTAAGCCTTGCGTTCCTCAGTTGGAGGGATCTCATTGTATCCATCCCAGAATTTTGGGCTGCAACCAATCCAAACAGTATGAAAATCAGCATGCCTGACCATGAAAGGATGAACACCATTTGGAGGCTCTTGCTTGCTCCCCACTTGCCAGCTGTGGCCACAGCACAGCCAAGAGGTGCTGGGGAGTTCAGCTGCATCACTCACTGCACAACCAAGTCACACACTTTTAACCCAAGACTTGCAAAGCATGACTGCTTAGAAGGAGGTCAGCTCTACCTGGTGAATAAGTGGAGTAGACATAACAACTGACGGTATTTTGTAAACATTGCAGTGGCATCTTCCAGATGACAGTTAAAGATAAACGTAGAACAGTGGAGATTCAAGGAAGAATATGGGATTACACTCAATATAGCCAGCAAGTTCACCTCTGCTCTTGTTGCAGACCTTTCAGCAAAGTCTGAAGCAAGATTTTGAGATCATGGGCAATATTTGTAACCTACTGCTAGTTAGGCATTCAGATGTACTGCAGAAAGAGTAGCACTTTGACTTGGAAGAACCATATGTTCTTGTACAGATTCTTCCTTCATTCTACACAGCCCAACACATATTAAGCATAAAAGGGTGGTTGTCCCATCATGGAGAGCCGTTCAGGTTGGGTTTCAGAGGTCTTTTCAAGAACAAAGTCCAGAAAGCACTCACCACCTAAATGGGGTCAGAAAGACTCATGTTTCTCTGCCCATATTCCAGCCTTACCCTTGAAGATCCTGCTGTGACCCAGAAGCCCTGGAAGAGCAGAGCTTTTTAGCTGTGTCAGTGCTACAGACATTGCCATGCAGACCAGAGCTGGCCATGACAGCCATCTAAGAAGATGTGTCAAGGAGCACAGTCCTGCTACTACCCACCCCAGCCATGGCCAAAGCTGGTCTCCATGGGCTTCAGAAGGGTCAGACTGGAATTATCATTGCCCTTCCCCTTCAAAGCCCTTTCCTAGGATCTCATTTTATACTGCATATAAGATTAGTCTTTCCTCCCCTGCATTTCTAGAACCTTTTTCTTAGCTGACTGATGAAGCAAAGAGGTGTTTCTGTTTCTTAGCCAAAGTAGTTATCTTTCAAAACTAAACGCTAGAACCAAGCGGCACTAAGAGGACATTCCTCTCTTGTCAGAGAAGCAGCTGTGCAGAGAATGAATGGTGGGAAGAAAGAGCCAACTCCTTGGGCAGTTTTACAGTATTTGCTGCAATAGTGGTTGGTTTTGCAGAAACACCAACTGCAAGAGATATTTTCCTGAGCTAGGGAAAAGACCAGTGTGGAAGCAACATTCCAGATAGAGAGGAGGAGCCCGAGATCACACCCATCTAGGTGGGAAAAACCGTCAGTAAGGGAAAAGATGCCAGGAAGGGTTTGTGTGGTACGGGGGAGGGAACCTTACACAGCCGTATGCATTAAAATATCTATGACCTGGCAATCCAGTGGCACATCCAAGGCAAGTGGCATGCACGTTGAGGACCTGATGGCAATGTCCATTGCCACCGGAAAAGCAGGAATGCATTGGAGGGGAGGAGCTCTGCTCTAGATCGAGCAGATAGCTGGATCTGCACAGAAATCTTCAGGACACACCTGTCTCCTACTCTCCGGCTGAGAAGAGGTGACAAAGCATCCACAAAGGCAACTAAGGCAATTTACTGCTTGGATGAAATCAGTCAAACAGCATGTAAAGGGAGGAGAGAAAGGGCCCAAGGATGCAGTGATATGGGATCCAGCACAAATTTAGACTGGAAAAGGCCAAAGGGAAGAACAGCATCCTCCAAGTGACTTTGTGCAAAACAGTCTCGGGAGGGAAAGGAAGAGGAGAGGAGGAATGTCCCGGGTGATAAGAGTAAGGACATCAGGGGAAAGGACTGACTTTGATGAAGGCACTTTTCAAGTCAAGGTGCAGAGATAGGCTGCATTTAGAAAAACACGTTGGGGCTTCCATAGCAAGCTTGTTTTGTAAGGAAGAGCTGCCAGAAGAGAGGGTGGACTGAAGGGAAAGAATAACAGCATGGATGGGAATAGATACAGAGAATCTTGGAGGTAGAAGAAGGTGCTTATGCTCACATCCAGGAGACAAGGATGAGAAAGGAGAGCATATCATCTCACATTTCTTTTTAAACTTCAAAGCAGTAGAAGAGATTTTGTTCAGAAAAAAAGAAATTAAGGCAGAGGAGGAAGGTTTGGACTGACTCAAGGTGGCAGGAAGCCAGTTGTGACTGAATCCCATGCCAGCAAGGAAGCTAGGGAACTAAAACTATTTAGTCAGCAAGGTGGCAAAACTGGAAGATTTCAGCACAATCAGCATGGCAATAGGGTTTGAGACCCTTCAATTCACAGGAGCAGAAAAATCCAAGGCTGGAGTCAACCATGACCAGGAATCAACCAGCTCCACATTGCAGTGGGATGAGAAAGCAAGAGATTCAGGGTGACAGAAGATCAGCTGTAGCAACCAAGAGGACAGACAGCACAGAAACAAGAAGATACAATGTCAAGGCTGAGAGCAGCAGAAACACCAAGCAATGGGATGTGCAGCCAACGCAGAAGAAAAAAAAAAAGCCACTAGCAACAGCAAGTGGGAAAAGCAATGGGGTTGTTTTCCAGTGGGAAGACGTTTTCTTGCCAGCACCAAGAAAGCACCAACTGGCAAACAGCTCCAAAATAAAAGCATTTGCTGGAAACACTCACAGCTTGATCCTGAAACTTCCCCATGTCATGAAGAGCGAAGCAACAAAAGCGCATCCTCAGTGCAATGGTCAGGGTGCCACCTCTAAGGGCACAGCACCAGGCAGGAGCCATGTCAAACTGAAACACCCTAGGCCAGTGCGTGCAGACCCCTTCCCAAGGCAGCGCTCCAGTCTGTGAGCTCCAGCTAAGCCATCTCCCCCGTTCCCCAGCTGCAGCCCTCCTACACGCACAAAGCGTTGCGATTCTGGCATCTGCACACAGACACGAGCCACATCCACCACACAGAGGAAAGCTCTCAGCTCCCAGCCCAGCACCCAGGCTTGCCATTGCCACCTGCTATTCCTCCCCTTCCCGCAGCACCCATTCTCTCCCTTGGCTTTTTCATTCCTCCTTCCCCTGCTTTCAGCTTCTCCTCACTTCTGCTCACCCCTGCGCAGGATGAGCCTCTCCCCAGGCACAGCAGAGCATTTGCTCTGTCTCACAGCTGCCCCAGGCATTCTCCGATGTCACAACCTAGGAGGGGAGTCATCACCTCAGCCTAAGCGCTCAGCCCCTTGGCAGTGACCGTTAAATGCCATCATTAAGGATCAGCAGCCTCCCGAGGCCACACGTGGTTGTGTATGAACCCCTGCCCTCTCCTGGCTGGAACAAGAAATGTCGACTGGGTTTTTTTCCCCCCCTATCGCCTGCGCTGTACACAGCATGAGCACTTCTCCAGAGTTAATATTCATCCTCTAGGCTTATTTTAACAGACTTTGCAAAGTTGCGGGTCTGCACAGGGTACATATTTTATGGCTCTAAGCATATTAGCGTTGCTCAAATGCCTTTCCAATAGATCACATATGCACTGTGGTTAAAGCCCTACATAAATTGTGACACTTGGCTGTGCATGGAGCTGCTCCAAGAGCACCTATTATCCTCTATAGCCTGTATTTTGTAGCATGCATCCCAAATCCTAAGGCACCACCCAGTCATCCTTGACTAAGACTCTGCTTGGCTACGAGGGTCAGGTTCATGTAGTACACTGAAAAAGTGGCCTTTTTATATTCCCATGTGCATATATTCAGGTGGGTCTCACGATAGGGTCTTAATTCATTTGAGGTTTGGGGAAGCTGGATAGATTGGGTGCCAGTTTTTCTGTAGGACCTGATGCTCCAGGTGTCAGGCAATTTAAATCCCTGCCTTTTCGGCCAAACTCAATAACACAAACACAGCTCCCCTTTAGGCACCTCTACAAACACATGACCAAGCACCTTCATTCAGGACATTGTTTACTTTACCCAGCTTTCCCATGGAGGTAGGACTCCTTGCCTACTGCTACCTGACAGACAGGTTAACATCATCTGTTCTTCTTACTGGACTGGGTCACTCTTTGCCATACCAGTTCGTTTAAATTGGCATTACGTATCAGTCCCCTCACACATACACTTTGTGAGAACTCAAAGAAAGCAAATGCAGGAATCCATGTCACCCAAAGTCACTCAATACCTGACTTCTTACCTATGAACAGCGAGAAACAACAGGAGAGTCCAGTTGCAATGGCAGTGGCAACACAGCAGGAACTCACATGTATATTTATTTAAATATTGCAGGTTTTTGCATTGCAGATATTGCCACAAACAAGGAGTTCCAAGTACTACAGATGCGCAAGGGGGCAATCGCCCATTATTTCTGCCTGATCCTGGCCTTGCAATCCCCATCCTGATTAAATTACTGAGGGCAGGATTAGCAGCAAGATAATCAGATGCAGTGTCTAATCTGGATAACCCAGCATTACTGGGCCTCACAACACAGGATTTCACTGACCACCCAGCCAGGGCATTCTGGACCTTTACATCTCGTTTCTACCACTTAAAGGATTCAGACATCTAAGAGACTTGTGCACAGGAGAAGGCTAAGGAATATATTTGCAATTTCAGTCAAGTGCAATAGTTTAACTACTGTGGTTCTGAGAGCCCCCAGATCCAGCACAACCAGGATTTCAGAGCAATCAGTCACCTGAGCATCTCATTGTGCAGATTCTGGAGCCTCTAAATACACTTTTGTTTTTGTTTTTGTTTTTTTTTTTTTCAATAACACCCCAAGATCAACCCATCTGTCAGGAGCAGCTTCATCTGTCTCAAAGCAATGGCATTGTCCAAATAGCTGTTTTTGGTCTGGATACCTCCCTTAACCCTCCCCTCCAAGCTTTCCATTTCCTTGTCCTTATCCTTGCCAAACATTCTATGCACTTGTAGATGGCCATGAGGCCTCCCAAGAGGGAGATCCTGAGGACACCCTTGGCAGGGACAAGATCTGGAAGTAAGGATTATTTTGCACTTGGAGGACTTCAATATCTCAACAAAAGAATCATCAAAATTTATTGCCTGTCACCTGCAAGTTAATTGCTCACCCCCACTCTTGCTTCCCCTCAGCTAAGACTTCCCTCCTCGTGTTTTTACGAGTTTGCCATTCTGGAACAGAAGGTAGGAGCTCAGTGATGCTCTGAAAAGGAGGTCCAGCTTTGGGCCATCTGAACCTTGGCGAGCTGCTGCATCGCACAGCAAGCAGGGTTTTGTTCAGCAACAAAACAGCCTGGGTAGGGCACAAAGACAGAAAACGCACCTGATCTTCCACCAAGTCCTCCATTGTTCCCAGTCAGCGTGAGAGGGTATTTTAAAATCTCTTCTGCAGACCTGCACAGCCTGAACTCCTGTTCCACTCCAAAAATGAATCACTTAGGCTTTCATCACCTTATCAAAGTCCCTAGTGGCCCCTTGCCTGCCCTCCCATGAAGAGTTTGATCTCCCTTTAGGAAGAGGATAAAGCTGTCCTTGAGCAGAGCTGCTTTTCAGCGAAGTATTGTGCTGGTTTTGCGAGAACACCAGACACCTCCAGGTGTCCCTCAAACATGTATCTATCAATAGTTGCAGCTCAGATTTTTTCCAAGCAGCTCACAGGAAATAGACTGTAGGCATCTGCCTTCTGTTTGAAGGGCACATTAGAAATGTGATTCAGGGAAGAGATGTCTAGATTACATTTCTGATGCTGGATAACTATGTGGGTCCAGCTTATCTCCAATTACAAGGGCAAACAGGGAGAAGAGGACTGGGGAGGTAGAAGTTGAGCTGAAAAGAAATGGAAACATCGCTGGCTGCCATCAGTTCATACTTGCTGCCAAAAGCGAGGTTGTGCAATACTATCTTTCTGCCTTGTTAGAAATCTCAAAGGTAAAAGGGGGCTACCATTTCAAAAATATAAATGTCTGCCTGAAACATTCTTACTTCCCAGCAGAGATGACTTGTTACTCAAGATAAGCAAATCCTTCAGCAATTATGAAAATCTACAAGAAATAGAGCATTACTGCTGTTTTAGCTTATTTCCGTATGGAAATCAACAGCCCTCATTCACTAAGCATCAGGGATGGGAAACAGGAGCAGCAGCTGGCTGGAGTGAGACACTGAGAAGTGAGCCATTCATATTTATAGCGAGACTGTTCATCGTGCATTTATACACATCGCTTAAAAGCACATGAAAGTTTTCAGATTCATCCAGAGGTTGGAATCTAGAAAAGATAAACTCCCATTCTCCCACCTGTAATGGAAACCAGCACATAAGAGAAATGCCCATAGGGAAGATTAAAGTCAGCAAAAAATGACTAGAGGCAGCTGCTAGAGCCTCATAGGAGGGAGGGTACAGGAGAAAGAAGATGGTGGGTTTTCTTTTCACACTGTATCATTAAAACTCTGAAATTGAACTCCAGCTTCTGCCCATTTCCACTGATGTGCTAATCAGGTTATGCAGAGAGCAATGAAAATGCAATTACCACCTGGGGCTTAAAGACCTACCTGAAATTCTTACTTGAGGACCAACAGAAGCAGCCTCTCCAGCACTTGGCGGATTTACTTCCCTGGGGTTTTGTTTGCATTTTTAACAAGTCACATACCCATCGTAAAGCTCTCCCTTGGGCCCACACCCTCAAGACAGCTCACATAAAGGCTTCTCTAAAAAAAAAAATAATCAGGCAGCAACTGCTCTCACGTCCACACCTAGGGTCAGCAGAGATGGATAGTATAATCGTACCCCTTAGCTATGCTCATGGACGAGCAGAGCTGTAACAACGTAAAAATGGGATAGAAAGCATGGTCCAAACAATACTCCTTCTCAAGAGCGGGACAATGCTTTTCCAGGCTATATTTCTTGCTTTAGAAGAGTAGAGAAATGGGGTGGTGTGGTGTATAGGAATTAAAACCTTTAAAACACAGTAGAGTCAAAATTGGTCTGCGCTCACTCACTGACGGTGATGCACTGGAGAACACATTGTTGCAGATTTCTGCTTTTAACAAGCTGGAAACTTTGTGGAGGCGACAAGGACTTTGAGAAGAGAGCCCGGGCGGCTCATGCATTAGCATTACAAAAGCACAGCTGTGCTCTGCTGGTGGCTCTCATACTGCTTGGGCCAGTGAAGTCTCTACTGCAAGCATTTCAGGCAGGGATAACCCAAAGTCAACACGCTGACAACACACTCCCTCCTCAGGTAAGGAGCCAACCAAGCTACTGGATTTGCTTATTCAAGAGAACTCAGTTGTCTCCCCAGCTGGGGCAACCTCCTGGCTTCCAGCAGGCACCCCTGCCAGGCTAACAGTGCTGCAGCCATGACAGCAGAAATAGGGCTCTTCACACACACCTGCACCCAAACTGCGTTCAGGTGAGCACCCCTTAAGACAGATGATACAAAGCACCTGGACAGCAAGGCTTTAGCAGGCCTACGCTCCCCCAACTCACAGTGTAAAGGATGCACTCTTCCTAGCAATTTGTCATATAAGCCAAGGAAGCATTTTGCCTTCCCTCCATGACACCTCACAAGGGTTTACCACCACTGATAAACACCTGCTGGTGTCCAGCTTACCAGTGATAACAGCAAACACAGCTGACTGCATGCCAGGATACATCCTTTCTTTACAATCTGACCAGTTATTTCCTCACAGATGAATGTGTGCAGACGCTGTTGGCCAAGAGAGTGTTATCACCCAAGGAACCAACAGCTTCAGACAACCCGTGCCCAGCAGCATTTCCAACGCTCCTTGCCTTCAAGACCAAACACATCTCTCCTGCTCAGCTCCTCCCAAACCAAGCTTCCCCAGGTAGCATATCTGCAAGGCAGTCACACTAACAACTTCTCCTTGTTTTGTTACCTTGATCCTTTCCTGAGCAAAGAGCAGGCAGCAGGACACTTGCTGCTTCAAATGCCCATAACATTACCTCTGGCTCTCTAAGCACTCGAGCTCCTGGCATACACAAGCAAACCCTGGCTTTTCATCTCACTCAGCTCACAAGTTTGCTTGCAACAGCAAGAAGGATGAGAAAGGTGAGTACACACATCCTCAGCAGTACCAAATCATCGGCAAATGCCACAGTTGTTATGTTTCTCACACAATGTTGGAAACCTTCCCCATCTTCCTCTAACTTGTGCAGCAGGGAATCCACAGACAAGTCAAATAAAATTGGAGACATCGGGTCACCTTGTTTAACTCCATTCTGGATCCCAATAGGGTCCGACTGCTTATTCTTCAATAGCAAGAAGGGTGAGAAAGGTGAGCGCACACATCCTCTGAAATGAGGGATCACCTCTTCCACCATTTCACAGCTCAGGGTCTAGCCCCTTCTTGACCACAGGCTCTGCCCAAAGCTCCTCAGTGGGCCAGACCCAGGACACACAGCCCCTTCCTACTTTATACATAGATTCACATTAGCCCCACATAAGGGCTCACTTACTTCTCAGTCCATCGCTGACCTTTCTCTGACTGTAGTCCCCATCCAGTCACCCCTCAGAGTACAGAGAGCCATCACCATGACCTTCCTAGTGGCCCCCATTCCTCCTTATAACCTTGCTGTGCCAAATGGCTGCTAATGAGCCTCCCCCTCACCTGGGCTGCTGAGCAGTCCATTAGCTGTGCCGGGGCCAGCTGGTGAGGATAAACCCTCCCAGACACAGATACAGCCAGGTGTACCACAAAGGTCAGGGTCACTGTGCAGAAAGAAATAAGAAAACTAAGTTCTTTTTCTCCTTCTCCTCTTCCACTTTTCTGTGTATTACGGAAGGGGAAGGAGGTCAGTACTGCTATGATGCTCGGTCGTCGCTGCAATTACTCCGGCTTGCAGATGGAGTGAGAAAGTGATCCCAGACCCTCAGGGCCTGCCTGTCATAACAGTGGTCTCCCTCCATGTATCAGCTCTGTACTCAGACCAAACAAATTGGCTTTTAACATGAGCAAATTCCATGTCCAGCCACTGGCAACCCTGAGGACAAGCAGCTCCTGTTAATCCGGTGCGAGCAGCGGGTGCTCAGCTACTTGGGCAGTCGGGTCCAGCTTCAGGCTGAGCATCTGGTTAGCGAATGACCATGTTGGAGAGGGCACGGGGGTGCCCAGGAGCTTCGCAGAAGGTTGTAACACCCCTGCACTGGTTCTGCTTGAGAGCCGAGTCAGGGACACCTGTGCCTGCTTTGGTCTGCATCAGGGTAGGAATCGGTGGGCACCAGGCAGGGGGGCAGAACCCAGCTAGCTGTGTCCTGATGTGCTTGGAGATAGCCCAGGATAGCCCACCTGCCCTCGCGTGTGTGAGCAACCCACACTTGTCCCAAAAAGAGAGGTGTTCTCTTCTTAATTTTGGCTGCTGTTACCCTCCCCAGTTTCAGCAACTGTTTTTATTTGTTTTGTTTTTTATTTCCTAAGATATGCAAACCACAAAAAAACCCAAACCAACCCACCAACAAGAAATATTGGGAATCATTTAGCAAACAGAGCAGTCAATCTTGTTTCTTTGCTCATTTGAGCAGGCTGCTCTCTGGTGAGTGGTACCGTTTGGGTAAGGAACGTTAGAGCTGCACTTAGCAGCTTCAGCCGCTGCATTTCCCACTATTGATTGCTGCCGTTCAAGCCCAGCTCTAATGCGTGTCAGCAGACATAAGCAAGGAGGCAGCGATCTCCCCTCTGGGAGCAATGATATATTATCACTCTCTTCAAATGAACCTGGAGAAGTACTACGTATATATTTAACAGAAATTCCTGCCTCTCACTGGCTGCAAAGGAATTTCAGTGGTTGCAGAAGTGCAAATCAACATAATCTCTCTGTGACTGGACTGAAAATCGGGTACTAGAAGTGAGTTATGCACACAAGAGATTATTTTACAAACACATTCATGACTTTGTGTTGCTGTGCTATCCCCCCACCCCTCCCTTCGTCTTCTGAATTCAGGCTGCCAAACGTGGACATTTGCTGAAGTACTGTGTGTAGAATTGAGAACAGCAGGTATCTTCCCCATCATTCACCCTGACCCTCAAAATAACGTTTTATCTTGCCAGAGGTGTGAAGGGATGAGGCCACAGGCAGACAGCACCAGGAGGTTATTTCCAGTAAGAACTGGGAGGGTGCAATACTGCTGTGAGACACCATTTAGCTTTCTAAGCAGAGTGGCTATTTCCAAACTGCTGAACGCTGTGCAGTTGAGAGATACCTGAGCTGGCTCTAAAAGAGCTCTTCCCAGAAGCAGGAGCTGCATGTGGGCTAATTAGCGGCACTGAAGGAACGAGCAAACCAGCCAGTGTGCAGCGCTGCCTCTCCTGTGAGTGCCAGGCTGGTCCCGCACGGGGCTGAGCTGTGCAGGCACATCAGCTCTGCTTGCTGGATGTCACCATTAGAGACCTGGGGCTTATCTCCAAGCCAAGCACAGGGAAGGGGAGGCAAGATGCACCCCATCTCCCCACGGCTGGTGATGGCCCTTGCCTGGATTACAGCCAGGGCTCTTCGGGTTCGCAGAATGCCTTGCTGATGCACTTGTGGGAAGAGCTCAGCGGTAACTATTGAAAGAGAAATGGCATTTGGATCTGAAGGACCTTTTTGCAGCCAGGTCAGAGGGGTACATGCCGTTACATGTGGACCCAGCCAGCCGCTGGGGTGAGTTATTACATGACGATGGCATCATGTCACATAAGAAGCATTTGAGGGACTGCGTCTGTGGCAGCAAGCACCTGTGATGCATGAGGGGCATGGCTCAGATGTCTAAATACCTTGTGGGTCCCCCAGACCTCAGACCTGGTTGCACAAACGGCCAAATTAACTCAGTTCTTCGTGATAAATAAATCCCACCCCCAGCCATAAACCACAGCGATTCATAAACCCCCAGCTTTCTGCAAAGATACGTTTAGTTCTTCAAGGCACATGCAGCTGTATAGCTGGGGTTACTCATGCCTCAAATAAAAGGTGAGCAGTTAACAGGATTTGGCCACTGGGACAGCTGGATTCCAAACAGACATGATCCCCCAGACCTACCAACTGCTCTGCTGGGCTGTACCCAGAGCCAATCAGGCAGGAAGGTGAGCTGTGGCTGTCCCCAACACCTCCAGCCCACACCTGAGACCTCTCCTGTGCATGCACAGGTGTGAAGGCACAGAGGGGCAGGAAAGGCAAACCAGGCAGCACCCTGGTCTACAAACACCATGAAGATCCCCTTGCACATTGTATTGGAATTACTTAACATGCCTCCTCATCTTTGCACTGTCGCACTGTACTGTCTTCCTTGTATTTTTAGACAGAAGTATCAAGGACAGAAACATCTCCCGGAGATCTTCACTGCTTAGGAGAACTTCTAAGACATTAACACAGCAAGAAACTGGAAGACTAAAAGCTCAAGTGTCTGCAGCCATGCAAACCATCACTGTGTCTGATGCTGGAGTGGTAGGACACAGGTTTGCATTTGCCTCCAAGACTGCATCTTTCCAAAGTTATCGGAGCTGCATAGCCAGAACAAATTCCCTTCCAGCCAGAGCACAATACAGTAAGGTTCCTTGTGAGCTGGCAGCTGGGCAGGAAATCCAAGTCTACCACAACATTAAAACTGATCATGTGAAGTTCTTCTTCACTCTCAGCCCTGCTCTCTTGAAGGACTGTGCGTGATGTACTGCTTTTTAGGTGGTCATCTTCTTTTTTTCACCATTTCTTTCTTAAGCTGTTACAGAGAAATGGCTTTCAAACTCAAGCACTGACTGTATTCAGTCACTTGCACAACGGCATATAGTAATGCAAGCACTAGTGCCGCTGTGCAGGTACAGCAGCACCAGCTGAAGAGCCCACCAGCCTGGGAGTCCTGACACTGCTCTCACAGCCGGCAGCCGCATTCCAGCCCTCCACACAGTCATGCTGCTGAGTTTCCACCTGCTCAATGAGCTGGAAAGTTACCAGGCTGGGGGATTTGCTCAGTTTTCTCCGTAGCTTACTTTTACTTGGGAGACCATGATTTCTGTGCGTGCCGGACCAGTATGCCCTGGCAGCCCTGTGTGTCAGAACAAGCCAGTGCCTCTGAATTATTTACTCCAACTCACATGAACTTGCATTTCTCTTCCTTTTTTCGCATAGTCACCATGATGCTTGCTGCTCCACAAGTAAACCGGAGAGACAGATGACACAGACAATGAGGTGCTCTAGATGACTATAACAAAATATGAGAAGGCATTTATCCAGCTCCATTCAGCAGCATGTTATTTCATTTTAGTTTATTACTGTGTAGCAGAACACCTCTGGAGAGTTTATTTAAAGATGCTTTAGAGAGGGACATGGGGCAGGCTGCGTGCAATAGAGAAACAGACTGGAGGAACCAGCTGAGCAGTGTTTACTTTCCATACCTCCTGGTGGGCTGGGTTTCACATTCTACCTTCAGGGGGGTCTTGATGCTGAATAGAGCCATGCCCTGGGGAAAGAACGAGCGAGCAACTAGCTTTGTATTACTAATCTGGTAACATATGCCTTGGTGGATTTATCATCCTTACTCACAATGTGCTGGTGGAATTCAGAACTGTTTAGTTCAGTTTCTAGAGTTTCCTTTAACTGATGGGCTTGTGCTTTTTCTGGAGGCTTTCTGTAGCAACTTCCCACCATCATTCCCTCCATTTTCATTAGCAGGAGAGATGATGTTAGTGCACCCAGTTCAAGTATCCAGCAAGATACCATCTATATGTACTCACAGCAGTCCAGGGATTAAAGACACCACTTGGCAATCCCAGTTTTGTCACCAGTGGTTAACAAAATAATGTAATGAATATAGCTAGCACTGTGCACATCAACCAAGACTAGCCAGAACCATTGGCAAATAGAGAGAACCTCTGAGGGAAGCTGAATGAAGGTTGCAGCTTTGTGTTTTTTCTTGCTCCATCCCTTTTGCCTGTTACAGAGCATAGATAAGTGTGGGGATGAGGGTAGACCAGATACTCTTGGGGGCCTAAACATCAAAACCACCAGTATAGGCATTTTTGACTGCAGTGGTGGCTGAACTCCATGACTGAAATGGCTCTTCTGAGCCCTGTATCAATAATTAATAGTTGAGGAAGATTTGGAGGATCATCACAGGACAATCACGGTGAATGTGCAGGTACTGGACACCATGGGAGGTAGAGGGAAAACATGTCCTTCACTGGTCCTTGTTCTTCACTGCCCCAACTCTTCTGCATGAGTTCATATGGCTGCAAAGAAGGTGTAAGGCACAATGAAGGGCTTCACACACACTGAGCACTTCCCTAAGTGAGTAGGGAGGCACAGGAATTGCTGGGCTGGCTGCAGGCTTTCCCTGGAGAGCTGTCTTTGCCAGGAAATACCCAGTCTCTCTTTCTGAAAGCTCCACAAATGGTATATTGTCATAGAAGCTGCAACCAGCTGCTGCAGCTATGGTGGTGTTGCAGAGATTGGGGGTCAGAGTGAGGAGAGAATGTGTCCTCAACCACTCCAGCTTCCCCTCTGCCATCCCCTCCTTGCTGGGGGAGTCCTAAGACAGTCCTAGTTTCCCTCTCATGTTGGGGCGGGAGGCAGAACCCCAGCACCTCTCAGGGATAGTGGCTGCAGTGTGACACTTACGAGCTCCTAGACACAAGGGTGCCTTTATGATAGCAACGGTCATGTCTTCTCCTGGTCACTATGCAAGTCATGCTGCTGGTGGGAAAGGGTAGACTTCGCAGTGGCCTCTCTGCAGGAAGGATTTTCTTCTCCGTGTTATTTCAGATCAGCCAAGTGGAGTTATCTCTTGATGTGCCAGTTGCGGGAAGCCGTCCCCTGGCCTGCTGTCATCTGCAGATGCAGACCCAGCCCGTTCCCTGTAAACACAACTAGCCAAAGTCTGCTCTGAGAGTACTGGCTTCAGGGAGGAGCAGCCTTGCCCTGCAAGGGATACCGAAGGCCAGGAAGGGGAGCTGGTGGGTTTGCACAGAAGCACCTTGTCCTTTATTCTCTGATCAGGTGAAGTCCTTAGAAGTGGCTATTAACATACTATGTGCATAAGCCTTGGCCCACAGGAGGCAGAAGGACACAAGGTCGATAGCCCCCATGATTGGATATTAGGAAAAATTTCTTCAACGAAAGGGTTGTCAAGCATTGGAACAGGCCAGGAAAGTGGCCTGCCCAGGGAAGTGGTTGAGTCCCCATCCCTGGAAGTACTTAAAAGATATGTACACGTGGCACTTAAGGACCTGGCTTAGTGGTGGACTTAGCAGTGTTAGATTTACAGTTGGACTCGATGATCTTAAGGGTCTTTTCCTACCTAAATGAGCCTATGATTCATGGAAAAAGGCCATTCCTTTCTTCACACAGTTCTGCTGTGAATTGGTTGAACAGATCATAAAACCCTCGACCTGTCCCACCAATGTCATGATAGGGCATAAAGCAATAGGGAGCCCTGGAGACAGAGCCATTAATGACTGAAGTCTTTAACATCCTAAGCCAAAGCTATGATTTGTATCCCCTGAAGTGGACAAAAGCAGCTCATCTCTCTCCACCTCCTAAAAAGAAAGTTATAACAAAGGAGTCAGAGGGGCTGAGACAATCAGGGAGAAAAGTGGCTCTTTGGGCTCAATGTCCACTGTGCACTAGAGCTTGCTTGACTTCAGAATCATGTATCATGTCTTCTCTGTCCCTAGCAAGACCTCAGTCATATCTTCCATGCTGGTATTCCTAACACACAAAAACTGAGAGGGAGAAATGGGGCCAAGTCCGTTTAAAGGGATCCTGATGCTCCCTAAATGTACCCACATCTCTCTGCTCAGCAAATCAGGCTGTCTGGAGCCTGAATGAGAGCGTGTTCCTCTACCACAGAAGGTCAGTAAGATAAAAATAACCCCCAAAAGCCTACATTCAGCTTGGAAGCACAGTGCTGAGCCAGGGACAAAGATAATAGGAAAACACAATAGTTTCTCAGAGCAGCCCTAAAATAATAATTATAAATGGGCAAAGGGGGAGGAGAAGGGATGGAGGGCTATTTTATCACTATTCTAAAAGCATTCAGAGGAAGTAAATTGGGCTCAGTTTGATAGACAGCTCTCAAAAGCCAAAATGTGCTAAATATAATGCTGAATTTCCCTAAATACAAAACATGTCAGCAAGAGTCCCTTGGCCAGCAACTTTTTAATATCTGTGCTTTTTTGCCCCCCCCCCCCTTGTTTAGCCTTTGCCCCATGATGGTTACTTGCCTTTCTGGAGAGCTTAATCAGGAGCTATTAGAGACAGCCACTCTCTAAGCTGTATAATGTTAAAAGTCCATTAGCTCACCCCAAGCAAGGCTGGCGGGAGGGAGATGATGTACTTGCTGAAGTTGAATGAGCTATTTGCATGCTGAATATTTCTAATCACTGAGCAATGCCAGGAGACTCGGAACATCATTGCCCTCAGCTGCCCAGCGACCTTTCCAACACGCTCGCTTTAATGTGAAACAGAGCGGCAAAACGTATCCAGCACTGAACCTGCAAACAGGGACAGACGGATGTTTTGAAGCAATTTTAGGCACCAACTATGCACACCTTTAAAAAAAAAAAAAAAGAGAGAAAGAAATAATCATTAGCAAAGTCTATCTTCCCCTTTCCCTCTGCCACATTCACTTGCATTATGCATGGATGCTTGTATTATGTATGGGTTAATAAAATATGACAGACGTCTGCTTATTTTCAGTCCGATCACAATCAGCTTGATCCAGCAGAGCACACAAACTTTTGTTTCAAGCACATTTTCAAGTGCCAATGGACTTTAACGGGATTTGGGCCCCATCCTGTGACCCTCCAGCCCCAGCCACCACCTCCTGAACCCTTTTGGTCCGATTACCCAGCTGCCATGTGCATATTCATTCATCACCCTACATCAAGCAGATTGACGAGACACCTAAATAAACCTTCTTTACAGAAACATTTTCAGAGGCTGCAGCTGAGTGGAGCCAGGTCTAAGCACCAGTCACAGCCTCTAGAGACAAGAGCAATGTGACCTTCAGGAATCTCTGGCTTTCTGAGGCTTTTAGGTAGTCATTTTTCCCTGTATCCGCAGATTTAACAGAAAATCTAACCAACTGATTGGAGGCTGCTGGCTACTGGTGCATGCTTGACAGCTTGGCAAATAGCACCAGTACAGCATCTTGCATGAAGCCAGCCACCCTGTGCTTGTTTCGGAGCACGATGCCCACAGAGAGAGTTTGGGGATAATTTCATTTGGCCCGCGACACTGGCCAACAAAAGCTGAGGAAATATCTCATATCAAGAGTGACTGCTGCCTTCCAGTGCCTGTTTCAGGCACTGATCTGTCAATTTGTAGTAGACACAAGCCTGTCTCACGGCGTACTATCAGCCTCCATAGGAGGCCAAGAAGTAGAAGGACGCAGAGCTTGGATGCCTCTGTTGAGCCCAGAACCACCATAGCTGCCAAAGCAAGGTTGCTCTACACTGGAACAAGGCAATGAGGGAAAGTCCAAGAATTTAGATCAAAATTAGAGCTATTTCTCAGTGTGACAGAAGGACAATAGAAAAGACAGACTGTTAAAATACAGCTTTTGAAGACTGGCTTCTATTTTTGGCAGTGGATGGTTAAAGTCCTGCCAGTATTTTGCTGAATCTCATGCAAAGAGTGACTCTCACACTCAGTTGTAGTTTTCTGGTTACACCATGCTTTCTCCAGGCTAGAGTACTGGAAAACATGGAGAAACCGATTTATCACAGTCAGCCAAAAGTGATTGAAGGAGCAGACTGCAGGCTTTCACAAAGCTCTTGGGCTGTTTGTTGTTCCCTTCTGCTCCAATTTGAGTATTCCCCCCAACACAGCACAGAGAGTACCACCCCCCACTGGCTGGTGTTTCTGTCAGTTCTGCAGCAGCTCAGGTGTCCCCCTGAAGAAGTGACAGGTTCTTCAGGGCCTCTCAAAAGAAGTGACAACAACTGGAACCAGTGAAATGAGCTACTTCTCTTATTGTGCTACTGGCCAGAAGCCCTACAGAAAGAGCAAAGGGAAAAGCTTGTCCCAAGATTAGGACCACAGTCAGGACCCCCAAGGAGGCTCACACTGAGAAAAGGAAGCGGAGCCTCTGAAGGGCACTTCTTCTTTCTCCTCACCTTCCTGCTGCCTCAAGGCCAGACCTTCTTGGTTGTGGCTCCCTCTCCTTTTAGCAGCGTAGGAGGGTGGTACTGTGCAGCCAAATACATGGGACCTCCTACATTCTTTCACATGCCGCTAGCCCCCCACTAATTGTCCTGGTCCTTTTGCAATATTATCTGCTAAAAGAGAGATAGCTAATGGGCAAAAGCAAAAAAAAAAAAAAAAAAAAATCTGTTTTCTTTATTCACACTGTCCCCATAGCTGTGCGTGCAGAACCGAAGCTCCCATTGAGCCATGGGCTCACAGCACTGACTTGTCTCCTCTTTCCTAGTCAGTAGGGAACATGGTTAGTTTAAAGCAAATCCCCTCTTACTTCAGTGTTTGTCAGATTGGCCAAGTCTTTAGCCTCATGGAGTTGGGTGCTCTAAAATGCTTGTATGAAGGACTTCCCAAAAAATTCCCAGACGGAAAAGCACTATAGTCCTCTCGAAACTTGGGGCAGGTGGTGAAGAATAATACGTCGTTTGTATCTAAACTCACGACTTTGAAATCCCACGTAGAGACCTATGCATTTTGCAAGTCTGTCCCAGCATATACTCAAAGGCAAGAGGGGACAACAGGAGAGAGAAAACAGAGCCTCTGGTGTTCTCTGATGTAGAAAGCACACGTCACCTCTCCAGGCTGGCAACCTCCTTTGTTAAACTGAGCTACAGTATGCTGAAAGGAGTAAATACTAGACTGATGTTCCGAAACACCTGGAGGTTAGGATTCTGCCTCCCTGCAAAACAGATGGTCCAGTCAGAGGATATAACATCTCTCAGGCCTACCTGGGAAATTGCTTTCCAGTCCAGTAAAAGGCCAAGCCTCCTCACCCCCACAAAAAAGAACCCAACACACACACATTTTCCTCATAATGCAGGAAAAACAAGATGCATACTTTTCAAAACGTTTTTTAATTAAAACCAAAAAAGGAGCACACACCAGAGCTTGATGTGGGCTAGCCAAACTGCTGGTCATCGGGACGCTGAACTGGCATGAGGAAGGCTGTGTTTCTGCTTAACTTGGGAGCACTGGCACAGACACTGGGAGTCTTGGGAAAGTACTCTGCCTGCCAGGCTACTGCTGCTTTGTGCTGAGCAGATCTCTCTCACGTGGTGATGGGAAACTTCATCCTGGAGCCCAGACTCTTCTTCCAACAGACAGAAGTCCCGGAGACTGGGGAAAAGACCATTTCAATGAATCTGTATTATCCAAGCACTTCTGGAGAGGATTCCCAGTCGGTTCTCCTGCCTCCTCCAGCAGGTTACACAGATTTAAATGGAGACTCATCTTTGGCAATAGCCACACTGGTAGGACCCAGTTCTGCTTCCGCTGAAGTCAATACATGTCCTTTCCCGGACCATAACCGCAGCTGCACCAGGGCTCATGATCACTAGCCAATTGTGCTTTAAAGTTAGATCCTCATCCACTCCATCTAGCCAGCAACTTCTGAGAGCTTCTTTAGGCTCATGTAAGTGTGTACCAGTAAATTCAGGTAAATGTGAACATCTTGGCTACAGCAATGAGATGAAGTTTTCAAATATGCCCAAGAAACGGAGGAGCCAAAGTTTTGTTTTAAGACATGACTTGGGCTCTAGATCAGCTATTGAAACCTCCCTGCCATCTAATAAAGCAGTTTCCAAAGCTGCTGGTCTGTTGCTCCACCAGCCTGGTTTCTTTACCAGAAAGGCTGGGCTAAAAAAGTGACACATTTTTCATACACAATTTTTATCTGTTAGAATTTACTAGATATGCACCTCATTTGTCTGTCAAATATTTAAAAAATACTTCGACCTGCTCTAATAACCACATTTTAAAACATGCATCAAGTTTGGATCAGAACAGCTTCTCTGGGATAATCGGTAAGCCCAAATTGCTGATTTAAGGCCTAAATATCAGTCACTGGCCAGCCAGCCGCAAAAAGTCACTCTATCCTTGAACTCTTGGAATTATTTTTGGCTCAGACTAACCCTTGTTACCATACAACTTACCCTACACACAAAAGGAAAGCGTATGTGTTTTTCAAGGCTACTGTTGCACCACAAGTTTACATACAAACACAACTTCTGCAAACATGAGACCAAAGTAAGATCTCACATGTCCCAGGGTAAGTCAGAAAGTCCATAGGAGTCAAGGGAATGGTAACTGCCATAAAGGATCAGGCCTAATACATGCATTACAGAAGCAAGGTAGCTCCGTTGCTCGAGGTCTGGCTGATTCACTTTGCACATACCACTGCTTTAGCATTACATCCTTATCTAATGGTAAACCTGTTTCAACAACATGCAATACATATTAATGCAATATGCACTGCAACACACAATACGCATCCAAAGAAATATGCCAATGCAAAAATCTGACTTCTCACACATAGCAGGGCTAACAAGGAAGAGCCTTTTACAAAAGACAATCAAGAAATCACCTGAAACCATGAGACCCGAGGGGCCTCAAGCAATCTGCAATACTGAGACCTAATAACAGATGCTAATTCATGAAAGAAACACAAACAGTGGGACTGAGGTAATGGCAGAGATTTCATTAGTGCAATTAACATTTATAATGGTATGTTCTTTAATAGAATTTAAATAAGGCTTTGAATAATTACACACACTAAAACTAACATTCCATAACCTTATTCCGCATGGAAAAGCAGCAGAAACAACCCTCTGGACTGTACAAGGTCCCATCATGAACAATTACATTCAAAAAGTAGATCAAAACAGAAACAACTCTTTCCCCCAAAAGCTGCATCATCATCATCTTTGAAGTCAACTTTTTCCCCTAGTGTGAGAAGTGTGAAGAACAGATGAACTGGGCTTCAGCCCAGTAGATTTGGCCTTGTCAAATTACCAGTAGCGTTTTCCAACCCAAAGTATCTTCTCATTTCTTTAGGGTGATGGAAGCTCATGGAAAAAGAAGTGAATTTCCGAAGCAACGGAAGGTGAGTTCTGCCTTCCCCAGGCCCAACAATGTACATAAATTATGGAAGCTTGAAAAAAAAAAACAAACCCTATGTTAGACTGTGGCATGTGTGTTTACAGTGCATGTTCTCCTTTAGAAAGTACTCACAGACAATGGGGCTGGGTGAGCAAAAAAAAAAAAAAAAAATCAAAGCAGCATATGAAATAGTAATACACTGTTTCAAAATCTGCACCGTCCTGCAGAACCAGGAATTATAATTTATTCAGATTGCTCTCAACAGATCCAATCTACGCTGGATATGTAAAAAACAACAGACTAAGTCATCAAGGAAAACCAAAGAAAAAAAACCCTGCACACTGCAAGAGTTTTTAAAAATGAAACAAAAGAAAAAAAATTCCAGGAAACATTGATGAAAGCTCAGAAAAATTTATCATCAATTCTGAAGTGGGGCCTTGTGACATCATCTGGGTTAATGAAGACGGAGATGGACTTCCCAGGGTTCTCAGTCACTAGCTGTTGCAACTTTTTGGCTAATCGGTCATCAGGCTGGTTGGTGTCCCCTCCATCTGACTGCGGGGAGGGGATGCTGGTGGTGCTGCCCCGCCGTTGGAGCTCTAGTGTTAGCCGGTTGGCTGCTTTGACATGTTCGATGGCAGTTCGAAGGTGTTCGGCAGGGTCTGAGCGGACTGAGGACAGCTTCCGCGCATGCAGCATGACAGTTTCTTCCGAGAGATGCTCCAGCATGTTGCACTGCGGGATGAAATAGTTAGGGCACATCTTGTTGACCAAGCAGTGCTGGAGATCATCAATGAGACCCAGGAGGAAATGGGCTGCATAATCCTCCTGGGCCAAGTAGCTGGCTGGTAGCCTGTCACAAGCCCACAGCATCATGCTTCGCAAGTGATATGGACTAATGGCTTTGGGGCGCGACAGCAATTTGATGATGATGGCTTTGCAGGCCTGATAGGCTTGCATGAGGCTGCTGGAGATACACTTTTTCAGCTGCACTTCACTTCTGGCAAATGACAGCCTCCACTCATTGTCCTTCTTCCCCTTGTAGGAACATGCAGGCACTAAGTAAAACCCACTTATGACTTCCTCCTCTGTGATCTTCCCATCCCAGAAGTGGTTCTCCATCAGCCAGCTCTGGGCCACAGCTGGCCAACCTTTGAAGGACACCACAGGGACGATGTCATACAGCATGCGGCTGCTGCCCACTCCCAAAATGATAGATATGATAGTCCCATTCTTTTCTACCTTCTCCACCTTTGGCATCCCTCGCTGAGGCTTTTTCTGGATCTCGGAGAGGACAATGCTAATGGAGTCATAGAACCAGTCTGCAACTTTTGTTGGAGAGAAGAAATAATTGGTAGCTCCGTTGATATGGTCCACGATCGTGCAGCAGTCCTTCCATTTGCTGATAGTTCCTTCATCAAACAGACGCAGGCTCAGCCAGGAGTGGCACAAAGCTGAGTGGCGCATGTCCAGAGTGACTGGTTGGTTACGGTCATGCAGCTTCAGTGCGGGCACAAGCAGGGTGAAGTCCATGTCATAGTCTGTGCCTCGTGCATAAACATTCAGCTCATCAAGATCAATGTCCACCACACCTTCCCGCACACCGCCTGAAAGCAGCAGGTACTCGTTGGCCACAGGCAGCTTCTGGTCAAGTTTCTGAACCATGCCTGCAAAAGAGAGAAAGAGAAGTCCTTTCAAGAGAAGGCAAACAGATCTGGGGTGCAGGATTTAACCAGGATTAAAACCCATTCCATGCCCAGCCGGAAAAAAAGCAACCAGAGGTTTCCATCGCTGTTCGTGTAACAGAAATGTACATCAGGCCCAGCACCCAGACAACCTTTAGTCCCACCTGACTCAAGGTGGGACTCTCCTACACTCCTGGGAATGGGTGAAGTCCACCCTAAATAACATACTGGGAGCAATGGAAAAAAGCAGAAGCCTCTGTAAAACACAGCAAAGCTACCTCCAGGACTAAATTTAACTTCTTAAACACCTTCTAAACCAATTTTTCCCAATATTGTTGCTCATTTCCATGGTATCCAAATGCTTCCCTGACACTTCAAAAAGAAAGGCGAATATTAATTGACTCACTATTCTCATTTTCTCTCTAGTATAAGAAAAAAGCTTGACCGGCATCAGGGAGTTGGTTTGTGCACAAGTGAATGAATACCTACAAATGTTACTTCAAGTAGATCTGATTTTACAATTTGCTTTACATTTGCTGATGAACAAGGCAACATGAACAGAGGCAACGCGTCCTCCTCTTATGGAGGAGTGGAGCAATTACAGAAGCCAGCTCTGAAATTCGTTCTTCAAGCTATAATGATGGTATCTTGCCACAAAATATCCGATCAGCTCCCCAGAGCACAGACATGAAGACAGATTTCTATTTTCGTCACCAAAACCAGACTCTTCCTTTCACCCTGCACTGCCCGCACCAGTTGCACAAAGCCAGTTTTTCACTGTGTATTCTATATATACCACTATACTCTGCTCACAGCACATGAACAGCAGATTGAGAAGATACAGTAGCTGAGACATTAGCACCTCATTCAATGTTCAAATTAGGCTTAAAATTCAGTTCTGTGCTTTGAGTACTCTGTAGTCTGCTTCTGCCATCCAGGCTGTTTCATTCCTGGTGCTCATTTTGTGGTTAAATGCTCTTGATTCCTTCCCAGCCTCAGTTCAGACAAGACACCCAGGCCACGAAGGAACTAAGGCCAGTGACTCTGAATGGAGAGGCTGAATCTTTTACGCAAAAGGGTCATATCACTATTTCTTACAGGCACCACTATAGTTCATTTATATCAAGAGTGGTCAACTGGAGACCTTCCATCACGAGGAAGCCAGTCTTAGAGACGCATCAGCATCAGTTCATTTATATCAAGAGTGGTCAACCGGAGACCTTCCACTACGAGGAAGCCAGTCTTAGAGACGCATCAGCGTGAATAAGTAGCTAGAGGCACGACAAAGTGAGCCAGAGAGCTGCCGATCACACTGTCAGACCAGGAACAGATACATTAGAAGTGTCTCTTTATTGAAATGCTAACACAAATGATTAGCACCAGAGTCGGAGCACCCCTTCTGGCATAGCCCCAGGTACTGCAGAGCCTTTCCTGAGTTAATGCATCCCCATGGGATCACAGATATTGCCTGGGCGGAGCAGGTCTCCCTAGCAGAGTGGAGCAGCAGCAGCACCCCAAAGGGCTGAGTGCTGCACTAGCCTGAGTGGCACTGCAGTGCTTTTGGGGAGACTCACCTGTCCTCTCCTGCATGCTAGGACAGGGGCAATGAAACGCTACCTGCATGCACACAAGTAAGCCGTAACTGGCGCAAAATCTGCAGCTATGCTTACACTGATTCCTTGGAAGAGCCAAGGAGACAATAGGAAGAGGCCTGTGTGTGAAAGGAAATGCATCTCGGGGCAATATTCAGGGTAACTGTTAAATCCCCCATGTGAAATTCCTTGTTAAATACACTTTACCTGTTTTATTGCTTCCCAGAGCACTGGACCCAGTCCATTTTGCTGCACTGAGCTGGGATAATTATCCTGCCAGGTGGGCAAGGACATAACCCTTTCCATTTCATACAGCTCCAGAGGCTGCAAGAGAAGGAAATAGCTTTGGAGGAGTGCTAAGAAACTATTCCTGCTAAGTCCTGAGCTAATCCCATTCTGCAATCTTGCCCCATGCTGTGCCATTCATCCTTAAAGGTAATAATCAAGACAAGCTTCTGTCAACCTCAAAGACATTTTCTGAGGCTTAGATACACAGTGGGCTACGTTACCCTGATCTATGGAGTAGCAAAGCCTTGTGCAGGCTTCTCTACCCCTGAGGCCAAGTAAGCGGCAGTCAACTCCTTCGTTGCACCTAGAAGAAGGGGATTTCTAATGGGTACCTAAATTGACATGACTTCCAGAGACAGTATTGACACATTGCTTCCAAATCCTGTCCTGGAATCAGTGCAAGCAGCCTTGGTGCTTTACACCTCAATTGTAAGCTCAGTCCAAGACCCATGGAATGGACTCTGGGTCAATCCCATCATAGGGACAGAAAGCAGTTGTTTTTTTCCAAGCATCCAGATCAGTACTGACCCTTACTGTGGGGCAGCACAGCTATTCAGGATATGTAGGGTCCTGATGGCCCATCCTACCTCTACACTGACCCAAAATTTTCCGCTCAGTCTCAGGACTGTGATCTGAAGCATCTGCCATGCAGATCTGCAGATGTTCCTGAGAGAGGCAGACAGAGTGTAACTGTCCTACAGAAGAAACTGTTCAAACCTACAGAATTCAATAAAGGATGTATTTTTAAACTTGAAGGATGAAAAATGTCCTGTGAAGTTCTGTAGTGTGCCCTTTGCACCAAGACTTCTATCCTATGGTACACCTAGAGGCTTTGACTGAAAAAGAAAATCATACAATTTTTCTAAAAGGTAGAGATTCCCCAGTACGGAATCTAGAGTAGGATAAGTTGCTTTCCTTGGCCTGAAGATATCCTCTGTCCTTATGTGGGAGTAACAGACTTGAGAGTCTGACACCATTCAATCCCTGCTATCTAAATACCCCGTGCTCATCTGCCTGGAAAATAACAGCGAACGTGTATGATCAACCTCCAAAGCCAGATGAAAGCAGAAGCCACTCCTGCAATGTTAGTTCTGCACCTTCCTACAGCACTCCTGCCTTCGCTAGCACAAAGCAAAGCTTGCACTGGACAAGGCCTGTACAGCCTGCTCTACTGCTAGCGGGGTTACAAAATGCCAGCTAGCACTGGGGAGGCTTCTGCGTGGAAAACGTTTCAGGAGGAACCATCCCATACAGTCAGAGTCACAGCTCCCACGGAAGAGTGTCTCTTCCCTAGAGCAGAGAAAGAAAAGAGAACACGAGTTTCAAGCATCCTTGCAATAGGAAATGGTTTCTGCCCACAGAACACTCTTTACACTTCCTCTAAAAAGAAAATGTTTTGTGTGCTCACCATTAAGCTTAGTTTGCAAGGCTGAAGACTCCTGTAAGGGAAAGGTGCCATACACTGCCAATAAGTCACTTTCCCCCCCGCCTCCAGAACTCTAGGCCTACCAGCAGAGGAAAAATATATAAAAAAAAATAAAAATAATCAGGCAATGGCTACAGGAAATGATCCAATATCATCAATACTGCTCTTCCTGGCTGGCTGGCTGGCAATCCAAATGCTTGAGCTCTGCCTCGCACAGAACTTCCCCTTCAAGTCCTGGGCTAACAACATCTTCAGCTCTGCCACGGAGTTAGAGAAGGAATTTTTGCTAACAGATCATAGCAACATTGCTGATCCAATTTAAGCTGTGGAGCAGGGGCTTGAGATGAGGTCCCCTTGAGGAAAATATATTTAGAATAGGCATAGAATGTTCTATAAATAGTTGAGATGGCCAAATTCAGGATTCACTAAGGCTTTAGGGATTTGCAATGTGTTCAAACTGCCCCCTTTATTCATACATCTATTTGAAATGTGAAGGGGTTTCAAGGAATCCCTTTAGCCAACGCTGTATGGCATACGCTGCCCTGGCACAAAGCTTTCATCCTATGTTTCAACAGCCCAAACACAAGCTGAGAGAACCACGTGTATGTACAACAGAAGCAGGCACTCCAGCTCAGCAAGCATGTAAGTGCAAATACAAAGAAGAAAAATATCAAGATTGATACTTGACCCAAGTACTTAGGCTAATAGCACCAGCGGGACATTTGAGTTCTCTTCTTTCCACCTCAGTACCATGACTCTCTGGGAGGAGAAGGGAATAGGGGTTACAAATAACCTTATGAAATTTGTAGAAGCCCTGTGGAGTTGTCTGTAAAGACTGAACCCAGAACTTGCAGTGTCAAACTCGAAAAATTCTATTTTAGCTGAAGGACCAGCTCTCATGGCATTGAAGTAGGTTCACTGATATTTAAGTCTCTTGCTGCTACCAGGCAAAACACATAATTTGTAGTCATATCTTGTGTGACATGTTCTTTTGAAAAGGTTGTTTGGCAAAGCTGGCATTTTGCTAAGTAAGAGATAGGTGTCCAGTTACCACTTCTGTCTAAGGCACCTTAAATAAGTTTTGTTTTCCTAGCTGTGTACCTACTTTAAGACCTTCCCAACCTACAAAACTTGACATCATAACAGGTAAGTACACTTACAAGCATGAGAAAAGCAGGGAATGTGAGAATTAGGAGCAGCACCTGTAGGCCAAGCTTGCTGGCTAGTTTACTGAACAGTCAGTTCAGAATAACACAGGTGAGCAAACTACTTCTACAGACAGAATTTCATTCTATTGTTGTTCCTTCAGTGGCAGGAAAATAGGATTTATTTCTACTCCAAGCACTGTGATACACAGAGAATAAAGGCAGAGAAAAAAGATTTTACTTTTACATAACACCTACATTTGGGATACATCCTTGAATGAACTGGAACTCTGATGCACATGACACAGAGAATTTTCTTCCCATTTAAAAAAAGCAATGCAACGATGCTCTCCGTCCATTACGGAATTTCAGATGAAGTGATTTCACAACAATTGCAGTCCATACTTGGATCTGCTCCTATTTCACGGCCAGCTTTGTGTAAATAAGGAGGAACCTACAGACTTGTCTTTGAAGAAACTGACCACAAGAAATATTACACAAGAACTTATTTCTAACATGTATTTCCTAATTAGGTGTTCCTTCTTGAAGCTTTCCTTTCTGATGCCTTAGATACACAACCATTGTCACCAAAAGAAAATGTGAGCAAAGAAAGATGCCATTCAGTTAGTCTAACCTGGTCTCATCAAACTGAATGGGGTGATGTTCAGGGCAGCCACTGAATTAAGGGACACTTCTGCTGCATGGGAACTAGAGAGAGGTCAAAAGAGCAGTGGGGTGCTCAGAAAGGCTCCACAAAGGAGGATTTGCAGAACTTTGCATGCGGAAGCATATCACTGGAGTTCTGGGAGCCAAGCCAGACGCAGGCACTAGCTCTGCACTGCTCCTGTTCTCCAACTTAGACCCCAGCATCTTGCTCGCATTCCACACAAGCCTGCTGGGGAGGAGACAGCCTACACAGCACACAGCCTTGATTTTCTTCCTTGACCCCTGCATCACCTACTCCTCCTGCACAGCCTGCAAGGCTCCCTGTACACTGCTGACACCATGAGTTACTGTAACACCCCTGTCCTTGCAGACTTTCTGCGCTAGGAAGGGGTTGCAAGCTGTCTCAGAAAGCTAATGTTGTCCCTCACAGACCATCTTCAACTTCTTAAGATCATAAATGTATTCTACATCACCAGCACAGGAGGCAAGCAAGAGGCTACTAAACCATTAAGATACAACGGCCAGGCTGCTGAACACCTTTAAGGAGCACGATGATCCCCAGACACATGTAAATGATGCACACAAGGTTATTTGTGGGATATACAGACAGGAGTTTGCCCTTTCTCTCCAGAAGGAAAAGGCCCCAGGTTAATGGCAAGGGGCTGGCTGCAGCCTGTGGGCAGCTGTGCTGTGCAATTCAGCAAGTAAAAGTGATGGTAGCTGCCGCTCTTCATTACCGAGCTTCCCTGCTCACCTCTTGACTTTGCCATCTAATCTGATTTGAGAAGCAGCACATGTCTGTGTAACATCAGCTGTTAAAAATAGCTGCAGCACAGAATTAACATGCCTGGTACCTGCCCTTCAGCCCCACACTGGAGTTCAGAAGACGCCACAATACCCTCTGCAGCCCTGCTCGAAGACCCAAAGCACTGTGGGTTCAGCCTAGGCACACAGTGCTGTCTGTGAACGATCAGAAGAACTGAGACTCTCCGATGCTTTACACACTTCAACACATGCACGTGGACAGATGGGAGGGAACGGAGATCTGGACGAAATTAGAAGTGTCCTTCTCCTCACTCCTCTCTCTCCCTCACACACGAGGGGAAAGCCTACAGAATTAAAATTGAATTTTTCTCTAGAGAAATCCAACACCTGAGCTGGCATTATCATTGATATCTTCTTCCCCCTGTTCCTTCTTACTTTGCGGGTAACTTAATCTCTGCAAAACAAGAGGTTTGGATGCTCATTTCCTCAGTCAATTGCAATGATGTGGTGTTCTGGCACTGATCATCAGCTGACCTTGCATTTAAAGTGTGCCCTCTCCAAACCATTAGCTTGGGCTCTAACAGAAGTCTCCTGTTACTTGCAGCCAGTCTTGCACAGACCTGCCTATTGTCTTAAGCAATATTTTTCAGTAATCATATTGAAAGAAAGTGAGCATCACGCTGCTGCTATTGCACCCCCAGCACCTGGCAAGAAACAGGTACATACCCCTCACAAAAGAAATCAGAAAGTCCCCACTGACATCAACAGGGCTGTATGTTTAAATTCCTTCACAGACCCACCCGACGCCCTGGGGCGAGTGAACTCCCACTCAGGGAAGCTCTCCAGAAGGGTTCCAGGAATCAATCATGTCTCTGAGGAGACCAGAAATGCTAGGAATTACTTTTGATTCAACAGATCTGATTTCCCCTTATTCATTCAGCACTTCCAGCAAGAAGCAGCACAGAGGCTTTGCAGGGAAGCTTGCCGTGTGGCACTGCATGCCCCAGCTCCATGACTGTTTTCTGGGATATGCAGAAATGAGCCACTGGGAAACTAACTCCACTTTGTGGGGATGCAGAGCCTGAGCCCAGGACCTAAGACAAAGCTGAGCCCAGCCAGGTTTGCAAGGATCTGACATACCTGCTGCTAAAGGCAAGGGCAGAGCCCATTCATCTCACCAGGGCAGTCAAAAACCACTATGCTGGGTGTATGCCCCCTCGTCCCCCCTGGCAGCCTAGGGAGAAGACATATAGAAGGGATCTTCCCTGTATAGGGAAGGCTAGGGATCACCCACATATACCACTGCTCCCTCCTTTCTACTGCTTAATCCTTCCACAGGACCCAGCATAGTCACGGCTCCTGAGTTTTCCTCCGAGTTCTACACAGTTTGATGCATAACCTTGGGCATGCCTTTTTTTCTTCTATATAAAATCATTACCCTCCTGTATTACGCCCCAAAAGCTAAGGAAGTTTGACCTCCTGGATGCTCAGAAAGTACTTCGAATTGCTCAGACAGCACTAACCACACACCAGAAGTTATTAGCAGAGCACCAATTTGTAAGCTCATGATAAATCTCAGGGTCCTCTGCTTTGCCCAGGCAATTCTTACCCTTGACTGCTGAAAGAAATACATGAAACCCAGAAACCCAAGGCTGGTCAAAAAAAAGAAAAAAAAAAAGAAAAAGCTTTTGTCATTTTTTGTAAAGACACTAGATAGGGACTCTGCAGTTCCTTGACAATTCTGCTGCAAGCAGCAGATTCTACAGAAGAGGAATGCTGTTCAAAGGAAAGATCGCCACAGAGGTCTCCCAGCTATGCCTGAGTGATGTGTGTGGAATTTCAGGGGCTTCTTTAAGACAGGATGGGAGGCCGGCTCTGATGCAGCTGGATTGCACTGATTCTTCTGTTTCCCTTGGTAATTGCAAATCTATTTATGAGCAGCACAAGTTTTTATTATGCAGAAGAACTGAAAGAGTCAGCTCTTTAGGAGAGTCTTTAGTTACAAAGCACATTTTGAGAGGACTGTTGGAGGAAGCAAGCAGGGGGTGGGAGGGGAGTGGGGAGACTGAACTGTGTGATACCAGTTTAGTCAAATATGGGAGGTGAGCAAAGGAAGCTGCTCTTTGCAGACTGATACACCAGTGTCCTACTGATTCTGCTCCTTTTAGAAATCTTGTGATATGGTGACAGAACACACTGCAGGGACCCAGCACCCCCTCGTAAGAGAAATCAGCTTATTTCTCCAAAGTTTTCTTTAAAAACAATCTTAAAAGTAATATCCCAGTTTTTTTCCAGTTCCCATGTGCCCTGGTGGAAGGCACCCAGCTAGCTGAAATCCTGTATGCCAATGCAGAGGGGTATTTCATGGTGCAAGGGGAAAAAAAAGAAAAAAAAAAAAAAAAGAAAAGAAAAGAAAAAAAAAGAAAGAAGCAGCCCAGATTCAAAGGGTGGGCCTGTACAGCAAGAAGCTGTGCTGTCACAAACTCCCAAACCCACCCTGGCACCAAAACCAGCAGTGATGCTACTGCAGTGACCTGCTTGGCTAAAATACTGAGGCCTGAGAGACCACAATAGCAGGGGCAGACTGATTCCAGAGCTGGAACCAGCACTTTCAGAGGGAGGCCCTACACCACTGTGCAACTCTGCTTGGGATAGCAAAGAGTTTAAGAGTCACCCTCCAAACTGATTTTGGGTTTCCAGCCTGCCAGTCTGTTTATCCAATGGACTTACTCCAGAGTCGTATTAGCCAAACGTGTCTGAAAGCTGAAAGCCTACAAAGAATATGAAGTTCATGTCAAGGAGGTGCTCTAGGGTCTGAAGAATGTGTGTGATGAGGTCTGAGAGCAGCCGACAAGCAGAACAGAAGGAAGAAGGGGCAGAAAGTGTGCTTATAAGAACAGCTTGCTGCTACACCCTGCTTAACGCTATACACTGTGTCCATACTGTGACCATATTTTTAAGCGTGCATAACACATAAAATTCCCTTCGGAAATGGCACAAGATGCCATTTACCCTGGAACTGCAATCCCAGAGATCAAATCTGCCAGGGGACAGACTGCTTTATCAGTTCCACCCTCTGGGACTGAGAGCACACATTTGGCAAGGGCTACATGGGGTCTAGATGGGCCATTTCTGCTCACACCCTTACGGAGCACTGCTGAGCATTCAGCAAGATGTTACACTGAGGGAGACTCATCAGGACTCCTCTCTTGGATCCGCTTACAAGGGTAACAACACTGGGCACAAACCAGGTCGAGCTTCTTGAGTGCAAACATACAGCTCCTTGCAGGAGAGGCTGTTCTGCCCTTATTTTCCTAGTACCTTCACTGTTACTGTGCTCTTTACAAGAGCGTAACAACCTCAGTGAGGTACATAATACGTCCATCTATCCCAGCATCCTGTCTTAGGCAACTGCTGCTCACTGATTTCAGGGGAAGAGCATAAGAGCAAGGAAAGTACAGCATAATAACTTTCCCTCTGCAACCTCCAAGCAGTCTCTGGCTTTGGGATTTCCCAAACCAGAGGCAGTATTTGCAGCTTTGTCCTTGAAAACACTGATGGACTCATCTGCTGGGAATGTCTCTCATTGCTTTCTAAATCATTTATATTTTGAGTATAGTCAGTGCCTTGCAGCACCGCGTTTCACAAAGTACATGTTGTGTCAAGAAGTATTTCCTTTTGCTGGCTCACTAGGAAATGAAGAAACTCACCTAACCGTGGCATCTTCCACAGATCACTCAAGAATTTACATGGCTTAATCAGTCATCTTTCTTCCACATTGAAAAGAACCATTTATTTAAACTTTGTATACCTGATTATCTTTCTCAGCACTTGTGTAGGCCCTAGTATTGCTACACGCTAGGTGAAATGAGGTGGTCACCACTGCATGTCACATGAAAAGGCTACTTCTGTGTGGATGTCTTCACAGTTCTCTGGGAAATACTGCAGCAGCCCTGAACTACACTGCTGGTTTGCTCAATGTAATGGAGTCCTCCTCCCCAAAATTTAATTTCACCTTCAGGATATTCTCCCTGAAGAAGCGAACACCAATCCCACCACTTTACAAAGGGCACTGATGACACTGGAAAAGAACAGTAGAAATAGGACAGGGGAAGGCTTTGGACGCTGCGCACCAGAAAAAAGTCCCCAGCCTCCCTCAAGCTCTCATCCCAATCTGACTAGTCAGCACCAGGTGCCTCTCGCAGAAGACACGTGGCAGCTCTCCAGCGATGAGCACAGCCATTCCCTTCCAGACCTGGGAACACATTCTCCTCTTGCTCCAAGTCAGCCAGAGGGGCACGTGTACACGTCGGGCAGAACTTGACTCCAAGGTTGCAAAAGCACTTTGGACTCCCCTGGGATGGTTTGCTGTTCTTAGTTACTGTCTAGTATCTGTTTGCCTGTTCTGAAAGGGCTAAGTTGCTACACCGCTTTATGTTCAGGTGCCAGCCAGAGGGCTATGCCCAGAGGAATGCCACCACACCCTCATGTCCTGTACATAAGAGAAAAGCCTCCATCATAAATGCACTTTGAGCTGTTCTGCCAAGCCGCTTGCTTACAGTTATCCAACACACTGGAAATTCTCTCCCCAGCTGCTTAACCACCAGCTTGTTTTCTGTTCCTGTAACAGTTGTTTTCTACAAAGACAAGTCACAGCCAGAGCAAATCACAGCACTCTTCCTTATGAACTGGGCCTGAACCAACATTGCCCATCCTCGGTGCCTGCCTATTCTGTATTAACAGCTCTACCTCACTGCAGAGCAGCAGGAGATTTGCCCTTGACTCAAAAATTCTTCGCTGTATCATCCAGCAAAGCTAAAACTTACATGTGGAGCGCACATGGCAACAAACAGCCATCAGAGGGTTGATGGATAACCACAACTGTAATTCAATACAATGTTCTTGATTTTCCCTTAAATTCCATCAAACTTGGCTCTTGGGGTCAATGACATGACCAGAATGGCATCCCTTTCAATCACTTTCATTCTCATCATCTACCAGTGACTAAATCTATTGAGCCATGGGACAGGTCAGAAAAAGAGGGTACGAAGGATGATTCCAGGAAACCAGCCAAGCCCCAAAACAGTGCTGGACACAGGGGAAATCTGTTCTCTGAGTGCAGAAGGAAAGCAGCTGTCTTCAGAAGCCTTTCTGAGGCACCTGGTGGAGAAGAAGACATGAAGTGAATCCTCTCTCCAGCCCCCAGAATTCATTGGACCCCATCCATACAAGCCCAGCCTGGCCCTTTTTACAGGTCTTATATGCAAACACTGGAGGGAGCCAAGACATATAGGCCAAATATGGCTAAGACACCCAATGCCAGAACCACAATATCATTTTTCTCTGTCCTTGCAGATGAACATGGATTGGACCAGCAAGATGAGGCAGGGAATGCAGATTCTTGGTCATAAAGTGCAGAAATCAAAAAGGCTTAAACAATACAGCTGTGTCTGAGATCATGAAGCTAAGAGCAAGCATTGCTGCAGTACTAACCAATTGACCACCCATCGCTGAGAACATTTCCAAAGCCATGTGGAGCCAGATCAAGTCACCTATATGAAATACACGTGTTAAGACTTCATGTACAACATCAGCTGTATGAAAAGTGCTGGCTGGCTTTGATGTTCATGCAGAATTCCTCTTTGTCCACATCGCTGGGGGAAGAAGTTATAGGCCAGGTTTTCTGCTAGCGGGAAACAGAGCAGCTCCTCTGAAGCGAACGGGAACACTTGGCAGAAGTTTCAAGGGCATTCCTTCTCCCTTTCCATGGCAGACAGATAGAGGAAAACCTAAGCCCCCAAACCTGCCTGTCCATGTCCCTTTGCTCCTACCATCCTGCCCCAGCTTCATCTTGCAGAGGTCATATTTAACAGCGCACAAAAGCCAGCAGAAGTTTCTAACAGGGACTGTCAGACCCTAAATTCTCAGATTTTAGAGTCATTTATGTGCAGCTGAGCACTGTCATCTGTTAAAGAGCATAGCAGGAAGCACTGTGCAGATTTGATCTCCATCGAGCACCAAGCTCACGGCCCCAGCAACTGTCAAGGATCTCTTATCCCTGCAGCACAGGCAGCGGCCAGGAAGCACAGAACGGGAACAATTAGAGTAAAAGAGAAAGGGAAAAGCAACCACTGCTACAGCAGAGTAGAACCTGGGCCACCTTGTGTGAAGGCATGCAGTAAAATGCCACTGTCACACTAGCATAGGACTCCAAAGGTGAAATGCACTGTGATCTTAAGAAAGCAACAGTTCGAAGTCACGTAGCCAGCTGGTCCTGCAAGATCCGAGTATTGCAACTGCCCTCCTTCCGGTGTAAGGTGTGAATTGGCTGGTGGGAAGGAGGAGCTGATGGAGCTCTGAGGCAGGAGCTGGCAGTGCTCACAACTAGCTGATGCCCTGTAAGCATTTGCAGTGAGATGAGGGCTGTATTTTTGGAGCAGTTCTCCATTACCAGGAATGGGGAATGAAATGTCAGTAACAGTTCATGCATGAAGCACTCATGGCCCTTCGCACAGGACTCTCATCCCATTTTGCCTGCTCTGCTCACTCAGGAGAAATTCCAGGAGACCAGCCCCACATCTGTCACTAAGCATTTTTGTGCTTACCTGGCATGAAACAGAGCCTCACACGCACATCTATTTAGAGCGGGCCTGGTGATCTCTTGACTCATCAGGATGATAGTTACGTTGTGAGGTGAAGGAGAGAGGAGAAAGCAAAATTGTTGCTGATCAAATATAAAATTCACAAAGTATGTTCCAGGAAGCCATTCTCTCCAATAGCCTATTCCCAAAGTCCTTCTGATCTAAAATTCTAGTGGAATACAGACATAAGCAAGATTTGGGTCCAGAGAACCGTCAGAAACTTATGCAAAAGACCTCATGGAGTAGGATCTCAAAGCCCTCTTGAAATGGAAAGCTGACGACAACCAAAGCTCATTCTTCCAGATCTCATCTCCTATCAGGGCTGCTTCACCCTGGTGACTTGGGAAAGCTCAGGGGAGCAGGATCCCACTCACCAATCCCCCTAAGCTTTAGGAGGCAGTGTCTCCAACCCAAACATCCATGAAGTAAGAGACAGGCCGTGAAATCATAGCAGTATCTTCAAGTTTCATTTTCTCCAGGCATTTTTGCAAGAAGGACAGAGGAAAGGCAGCTACCTTTGAAAATTCAAACCAATAATTAGTTCAGTTAGCTTTCCCCTGAAAACGTTATAAATAGAGATGCTCTGGTTGCACTCTGCTTTATTTAATAGAGAACCTCACATCACGCCAGTAATAAGCCTTAATGAAAACCACAATATACTCCGGTATTTTGTCCTAGCAGGTCTCTTGCATTTGAAGTTTTTCTCAAACATTAGACTACCTTCTTTATTGTCTTACACAGTGCATAATCTTGAATTTTAATCCCACAAATTCCCTAATATATCTGTAGCGATAATGAAAAATGCTATAAAGATTTGTTCGCAAGTGCTAATAAAGAAGTTAGGCTTAGAAGAGGCAGACAGATGGAGAACACAGACCCTTTAAATGAATTCAGTAATTAGAAATCTCACCTATATTTTATAGATATTGCTGTGAAAACACTTTGTAAAATTTCCCGGTGGACGCTCAGCTCCTGCAGGGCTTCCTATCCCTTGCATGAAAACACTTCCCAGCAGAACAGGGATGGATATTGTCTGAATACAGTCCTGCTACACAGAAAGCAACAACTAACACTGTCCTCACTAGTTTCCCACTGACAGCTGGCCCCCTGCCCTGTGATTAATCAACAAACAAAGAAGATTAAAGACCTCCTAAATTTGCTAACAGTCTATAGAATTAATTGCACAACGTAGAAGCGGGAATATTAGTGTGTGAGTTGGCCCTTTAAGGAGGACGTTTGTCCCTGAAGTCAGACAAAGCTGATGTACAGCTCATGCCCAGAAGACATCTGAGCACAATCCTCCTGATTTGTTCCTGGGGAACTCGGGGAAGGGGCTGGCAGGAGCAGAGACAGAGAAATACAGATTTGTAGCTGAAACCAACCAGCAACAAAACACAAGCTGTATTCTGAGCTGCACTGCATTTCTGGCTGGGGTTGTTCTGCTTGTGCCCATGGAGACCTACTTTGTATGAGCGGCTGGGCTCAGACCTGAGGCTCCATCGAGCTCTTCTACCCAAATACAAACTGCTTTGCACTCCCCACCTCACAAAACAACCCACCAGAAGGAGTGTCACCATCAGGCAAGACGACCTCTCAGATTTGCTTCCTGACCATGGATGGAGAAGCTAATGTGTCACGCTAATGGGGTTTGAGGCACTTCCAAGCCAAGCTCAGACATCAGCCAGCCTTTATCCACAGGCATGGCCCCGAGGAGGGCAAAAGTATGCTGATTCCCAAAGAGGCAACACTTGCTTGTGCTCAGATATGCCATTGGCATTCTCTGCCAATAGAAAGGGGCACGACTAGGATCCTGTAAAGTAGAATTGGTTGCTAAACTACAACTCCCTGCCCTAAATTATATTCTGAACACTTAGAAAGTAAGCAAGAAATATTCCACAGAACTGTGGATTTGAGGAAGACGAACCACTTTACCCCTTCCCAGAAAGACGGCTGATGAAATCACGATGCTACTAAAACATGTCTTTGCTTTCCCGAGCCTAGGACATTCTACTTTGCTGCTGATTCTTTAGATCATAATATTAAGGTTCAATCTTATTTCGAGCTTTACTGACGAATACCCAGATACCTTAACAAGAGGACAGAAAACATTCCCCCTTGCTATGGGCATGCTCATTGTTCTTTCGTGTACGAGATCCCCACAAAAGTTGTGAAAAACTCCATCAAAACTGGTACTTGCAATCATCTCTTCTGCCAGGAGATGGCAGGAATGTATCAGTGTGACGGGGCTGCAGAACTCAGCAGGCCTATGGGATTTGTGAGCAGAGAGAAAAAGAACCGTTGAAAACAAAAGGCGACAGAGTTTTCACACTGCAGTATGGGCAAGGGAAGAAGCCACATGCAGGCATACAAACATCTTTCCCCGCCACCTGCTAGGGTTTACAGTGAAGAGGAAGCCAGCTCTGGCACACTTATTGCTGTGAGAGAAGAGAGACCTCCAGTACCAGGCTATCTTCTATAAAACCAGATTTGGTACATAATTTTCATCTAGTGTACGTCAGAAGTCCTCTGATACTATACACTGTATGGGGTGGGAGCAAGATGTAAATTTAAGGGGGGATAAGCCAGAAGACAGACACCAAACCTGTCTCCAAATCCTATTTAATGCCAGATTTCCAGCTTGTGATGACTGAAGGGAAAGGCCAGCATTTTATCCGAGCCATCTGCACAGGGCTCCTTTTGTGTCATTTCTCTTTGAGTATTTATGCCACTTTACACGGCAGCATAACTGAGCCGGCAGTGTGCATCATGGCTTCAAAGCAGAACAATTGCTGTTTATAGAAGCATTGTTAAGAATTTATTGCTAATGCATTTTAATAAGTTATGAAAAGACCAGTGCTCCGAATTAATCATTGCAGGTAAATTTAGTTCGAAATTTAGATTTTCTATTTCTTCATCAAAAAGCAAGCAAAGTCCCAGCAAGCACACACGTGCAGACAGGCGGAGAGGCTGTCTGTGTTCCTGTGTTCAATGGAAGCAGGTGCTCGGGTTTAAGGACAGAGCCCTCCAGTGATTCAGACTGAACACAGAGAAGGCAAAATCAACACCTAACTAATCAGTTTCCCTTACTTATTTTCACCCCCAGAACAGAGAGAATACAACAAAAGTATTCTAGGAGCGTTCAAAATTAAATGCAAAGGGGGTCAGGTAGGAATGCACCTATATCCACGCCAAAAATGAGGAGCAGGACTGGAATTTTTGAGATATTTCAGGGCAATAAATGGAGAGCCTACCTGCACATGGGGGCATGGAAGAAAGCATCAAGAAAAAGAAAAAAACTACAGTGTTCTGTAGTTGGTGTTTGCGTTTTTTAATCCAGCCTATAAAATTTCTGAACTAAATAAATCTAAAATGGACCTAAATAGCAAAGACATGTGGAAGCCAAAACTAGCTTCTTACTCAAAGAAATTTTATTCCTATTTTGTCAGTGTGACTCCTCAGAGATTCAAGATACAGACCCTCTGCCATGAGCAATATACTGTAGAACAGGTAGGAGGTTATAGCATGACGCCGCTGGCAGTACTGAGGTCCATCAAACTGTCTGTGTGTCAGCAGAGTTACGGGTAAGCGAAGGAACAAGTCCAGAGTGGTTGGTGGGTGCACTTAATGCAGCCTTAGACGGATGTGCTCTAACACACACAGTTGTGAACATCTGGCAATGCATAACATCTGGGATGAGGGGCATCAAAGGAACACAACCAAGTATCATTTGAGTTTACAGAAATAGCAAACTAGCTACCGCAAGCAATGTGTTAGTAACGCTGTCGCCGCACGCACTACAGCACCGTGCCAAGCAACAGCAACCAGCTCTCAGGGGATGCTGGGTATCTCCTACAAACCCGTCTGAAGCTGCATTTAAAATAGCTATTGTCACACCCACACCTTAGGTGTGAGCCAGCAGAAACCTTAGTGCATGACACAAACACGTATTTCTCATTAGCAGATGTACCCCAGAACACACTCCACCCTTGAAACACTGCTCAGAGGCTCTCACGGGAGAGATACTGCTGGGATACCTCTCTTGGCAGCTCAAGACAAATGTATCCAGGAGCAACCCACCAGCGAGCCCATTTCAAGCTCCAGAACTGGTTTCCAGATATTGGAACATAACCCCTGGACAGCACTCCATATGGCATGGGTTCACTGATGCTCCAGGGCAGGATGCAGGGTGTCCTGTTGTGTCCTGGTTCCCCGCCAGCCCATCCCCAGTCAGAACTCTGGAAAACAGGGAGGTGGATGAGTAACGCTGAATCTCCATACCCATTTTCCCATTCCACCCCAGTTCAAAGGAAAGGGGTGGTGTGCAGGGCACGTCTGCCCAGCTCCGGAGGTCAGACAGTGTGAGGGGCAGATCACTTGTTGCGAGAGGGCTGGGTGGAAGGGTAGTTTACAGACCACAGAAGGAAATCCTCTCCTTTGGGGCACTCAGGGCAGCAGGGACAATAAAAGTCCTGAGGACAGGCACATATCTGCAAAATAGCAGGGTAACCAGAAGAAGCCAATTAAGTGGTAAACAGAGCCCTCACATGGCCACAAAGATTCCCTGAGGAATAATTGTTGAATCCAATGGAGAGTGGTCTGGTTTTAAAGCAAAACTGTGGCAGTTCAGAAGACACATACGGGTTTTAAGCATTGAACAGCAACACTCGCTAGCTCCCCAACTTTGTTGCTCGCTCTACCAAGGGTAAGATGAGCTGGGCACACAGCAGAGAGGAGGCAGAGACTCTGCAATTCAGAATCATGCTTTTGAAAGCCCAGAGTACTTCAGCTCAGGGGCTTGAGACCAGAGTTTGTGTAACAGAAAAAACAAATGTGGAAACAAGTGAAGCAAAGCCTGCCTAAGGCAGGGAGGAAATGCAGGAATTGGGCTTCAGGGGAGCCTGTGTTGCTGAAGAGTAATCGCTTGATTGCATGAAGGACGAATGCTGGGAGATGACTGGCTCTCTCGCCTGCTTGAGATGCTCAGCATGTAAACACCCCTGGTTTAGTGAGCCCCCAAACCACAGCAGCATTCCCCACATCAATGGCTTAAGTGACAGCAGCCTCTCTCACTTACTTCCCCCTCTGCTCAGCTGAGCTGACCTGAATACGTGGCCATCATGCAAGCTCTGTATCCCTTGTAAGCTGAAGCACTCTTCCTGCTTTTCCCAACACACCAGCTAGATCAGAGGCTGCTCTGCCAGCCCGTGTGTTCAAAACCTGTAACAGGAGCTCATGTATGGACTTGGCCCACGGAAACTTGGAAGGAACACGGGGTTCGTTGCTACCTTTGCCCCCAGGATACAAGCTGCCAGACTGCCTTTCTGGACTTCCTTGCCCTGCTCAGAAACAAAGCTGGGATTCTCACAGCATCATCTATTGGCTGCAGAAGCTGGAGCTTTAATGAAAGCATAAAATTTAACATCACTCTTGACTAAAAACAGAAACAAAAAATGCAATTATGACCTGGCACCACTGCAAGGCACTCAACTGGTATATTGCCCCCTGCACTGGAGAATGGCATGGGCATGCCACAACCGCTAGAGACTTGCACCAGCTCAGGTGTAAACCACCTTGGCTCAGGGCAGAGCTGGTGTGTGATGGTGGAGAGCCAGCCCCCCTCCTGCCGTGACAGTGGCATGGCATGCCAGCAGCCTCCAGGGTAACAAGGGAAGTACATTTTTACCTCTTCTCTGTTGCTGCAAATGTCTGTCTTCACATACCATCCCACTGACGGCCCGGTAGTCGCTTCTGCACACCCTGCAAGATCACACACATGCGCCACCCAGGCGAGGGCTGGGACAGCCCACCACACACTGCAGGCTGCATGCATGCTCTTCCCCTGTTTTACTGTCTTTTAAAAGCTGTTAAGTTGAAGGGGGGAGTTGAAGGGAGTTGAAGAAAAAGAATCAATAGAAAGAGGAGTTGCAATCCCTTGCAAGTATCTTAAGAGCCTGGCTTTCAGCTATTTTCAGCAAATTAGCGTGGGGCTCTTACACACTTACTTCTGCTCTCTGCGAGGTGAAAGCAGGACCACCGCCAGCTCCGTGACTCACACAAACACAGGGAAGCAAACATAAAAGAAGCCGCCTGCTTGCTCTTTCCCAGGGCTTATTCACACCCTTCGTAACTATTTGATCTGCCTGCTCCAGCGCATCCCAAGTTGTGGAATGAGAACAAGCAGGGCTGGGGCTAGTCTTAGACAGCTCGTGCTTGCAGAGTTTGAGCCAGATCTCAAACTTCACAGTGAATAGGGACAGGAAAACAGAGACCTGTCTGCACTTCTGAGCAGTAGCCATCAACAGTCCCCACCAGCTGGACAGTAATGACTGTTACGTTTTGTTACAAACCATTTTTGGCTATAACACAGAGAAAGATCCATTCTCATTCTTCACCTCCATGTACCTACCTAATAGACAGATCCATGCCTTCCAAAGCCTTTAAATCCTGAGCCACAGACAAGTGTTTGTACTGTGTTCAGGTCCTGGAACCGAGCAAAGATGCGCTGGAGGTGCTTGATAAGTTTTTGATACTCAGCATTTGGCCACACTGCCAATTCTTACTTGTCTTCTGCATCTGCCTTTCTGCTGAAGACCCCAGTTTCTGGAGTCCAAACACTGTGCAAAAATATCAGCTTAAATTTATGAAAAAAAATGAGCAATTCCTGTCCATCACAGCTGCAAATAACTGAAAATACCCTGAAGGAGATGAGGCTGAGAAAGACTTAAAAAGCTGAAGAAAACAGAACAGATGTAAAAATATACCAAGAGTTTTTATTTTTAGAGTCCAACTCATAGCTTCTGAGTGCCTCAGTTTTAGCAAACCAGCTCACTGCTCTTCCCTCTGAGGTTCCCCTTGGACAGTTGATGTCAGCTCTCTCCACAAATTTACTAGGTAAAACAATGGCCAAATAAAACCCACTGGGCCTCACATTAGGAGGCGGAGAGGCAGGACTGCTAGGAAAGGGATAGAAGGATCCCATGTATTGTTCCCTGGGACAGTGATGTTCTGGGAAAACACTCCAAAAAGGGAGTCTGTTTGCTGCCCTAGGGATGGCAAAGGCAGGGCAGATTCTTCCCAGGGCAGAGACCTCCCTTCTGTGGAGGGCAGGGAATCTTTTCCCAGAACCTAATGGTCCCTGCCTCGCTGTGATCTTCTAGGCACCCACTTTCACACCAAGAACGCTGCTGGATTTTCTAATCTCTCTTCACACATCTTCCACCCAGCCAAACTCTCTGCAGTCTCAAAGCAAAAAAGCAGCAATGTACACTTGTACTGCAGGAGTTAGAAATGCCACAGAGAGCAGGAGCAAAAGGCTCTATTACAGGGACCACTGTCTGCCTGCACTGCAGCACAATTTGGGTGGCTCTGCTAGGGACCGTAGCAAGTGGCTTCCAGGGGCCTGGAGAGCCCTCACTTGCTCGCTAGGTCTACTGATGGGGTCCTTGCTTGCTTCCCTGCTCAGCATGAGTCGATCATTCCCACCAGTGTCCCACTTGCCCCACTGCGGCATCTGGGAAGAAGCATTGAGACAGGGCAGAGTTCTGTGACTGGCTGCAAAGAGGGACAAAAATGCAAGTTGAGCTCAGCGGTTATTCTAAGGCAATACACAGCAGTGTACGCAAATGCTGGCTCCAGGAGCACGCTGCCTTCCCTTCCAGCTACTGTCATGGGTCTTACAAACCCACTCCACGCCAGACAAGGCTCTATCCAGGGCTCTGCATACCACCAGGCCCCCGCACCTTTAGATGAATGTCCCAGAACATCCCCTGGGACACTGAAGGGGACAAGCTCATCAGCACCCCACTTCACCCAGCTCTCAGGGCTGGCAGACTTCTGCTGATACCCACAACACAGCAGCAGAAAACCTCTGTAATGCCATGCTCTAACACCACCAGCTGCAGCCTTCATCGCCGCTTGAGGATTATCCTCCTCTGACCCCCTTCCAGCTCCTCTCTGTGATCTGCCCACCCCACTCCACAGGCTGGCGCAACGCCAGGCTCCCCTGCCTCCAATCTCCGTTACTCCATCTGTCCAAGTCCTGGCCTTTTTCAGCACTCAGCCGATGTATCAGGTGCAGTCGCTCAGCCTCAGAGTCTTCCACCCTTCAGACCCTCTCACAAAAGGGTCCCCCAGGGACTCAGAGCCTGTGACAAAACAGTTTTGAACACAATGATCTTTGAGACCCCTCATTTTTCCTTCCCCTCCATCTACATGCACATGGGGAGCCAAAAGCCTCACTGCCTTGCTATTTCTGGGTACGGGCAGACCCTCCTCTGCCTTTGCCGTTGGAGATGTCTGACATAGCAGACAGGCCAGCTCCCTGGCATTTGGTTACCTTCCAGGCTCTCTGTTTAGCTTCCACCCAGTGATAACAGATCCCTGCCAAGAAACTTAGCTGTCAAGGAGGCCTCTTTCAAACAACAGTTTGGTAGAAACTATGTCATTATCTAGGGTAGTGCATCTCCAAGGTAAGAGCACTCAGGTTAACTGCCTGCTAGCTATACTTCAGTTAAAATACAGGCTCAGGGACAGAGAAGAAAGCCAAAATGGAGTTAGCAGCATAACCAAGCCCCAGAGTTCATAATTTCACATACATACAGGATGCTTTGGAGGCAATGCAGAGGTCACCAAAGAGGACTCTGCTCCTCCCAGTGCTGTGGCTCAGCCTCCCCCTCACTCTCCTACACTGATTTTATAATCCAAATTCAACCTAAAATGCAAAGAAACAGATCCTAGCCTTTCACTCTGCCCTGGGAACTGCATATTTCAGGCGGTGATATTTAACCTAGAAATAGATGAAAGCAGAAGCACCTATATGGAGAGAGCACAAGACCAGACAGGTGGGTCGGGATCAGCGCTCAGCGGAGGGTTGGCAGACGCTTCCTAATGAAAGGTGTAGCCGAAGGGTATGCAAAGAGTTCCACTCTGCCGATGCAATTCTCTAGCTCCTGCTGCATGTTTCCTCTCAGTCCTTGTACAGGACAGATCTCTAGGGCAATAAAAACTGCTTTTTTATTTGCCTCTGCCTTCAGCCACACCAACTTCTATTTTCTCCGTTTCCTTTTCCAGAGACTGGATTAACTAGAAGGGAAAAATTTGCCACTTACTTACACTACAAATAAAGCTACCTCACAGCAGCATTACTAGCTACCAGAAACTTCACCGACAGTGAAAAAGCAACCAGAAAACAGTAGCCAGACACAAAGAGTGCATGTGGGTAATTGGGAAGAGTTACCCTGCGTGTAATCTTCAAAACCAGCCAGAAATGAAGCAGTTCCAGGAAAGCCAGATATTTGCAAAACTACCAAGTGTCAGCTGATCTATTTCTAATTGCCTGAAATGACAGCTCCTGACAGCATAAAGCTAATCTTTCATCTCTTGAGAGGAGTTTCAAAGGCAGGAGACATTTCCTGGCATGGGGAAAAAGCTGAGCTGGGAATTCAGGTTATAAGGCACACAACAGAGTGGTAGCCATTTTAAAGTTCGCAAGCACTTACTACAACACGCAGCTTTATTTGGAGCAGCCTCTTCCATACAAAACATGTAAAAATAGCAATTGGTGAGACATGAAAATCAGAGATAGTATGCCTGTGCCAGAGACATTTAAAGGCAATGATGATGTGCAGTGATTTAAGACTCCATGATTAATTATTTGCTCTACACGAGCCATGAATGAGGGGGGAAGTACCAAGGTTTATAGCTCCATCCTCAATATAAAGCAAGCGTGAAAATTCACTGGATGTAAAGGAACAAAATTCAGCAAAGAATTCAGAACGTAAAGTTGAGAGTTTCGTTCTCATACCAACTTTATGCTCAGTCTCCTACCATCACAAAGACCTAGACGGTTAAGCTGCTCACGCAGTTTGTCTTGTAGATGAAATTCAGCACCAGTTTATCGCATGGAAAGATCTTCTCTGAAGAACCTTCCACCAAAAGAGAAGAAAATATTAGCAGGTAAATTGGTGAATCCTTTTTCCTAGATACATTTATCCAAGGGCTGAATTCAGCCTACAGGGTCAAACCAAAGAGTACAGTAAAATTTTAAGCCAAAAATTTCCTTTCCTTTTGGGAAAGACTGGTCACTACATCGTCACACTGTCCTCCCAGTAACGTGCATTTAGGATCTCTACCAAATTGTATAAAGTCTACAAGTTCTCACACTGAGAGCCACCTTATGCCCTCAGCACCATGATAAATGCATGGTAGTCACCTTAACCCAAGTGGCATGTTCTTATCTGGGGAAAACGAGTTCACAGCCCAGCACCAAAAGACCATTTGCTCCATTGGTGGGCCACTGGAGACCCCGGAATTAGTGCTGAGTGGAGGGAGAAAGTAACCTTACAGTGGAGAAAGCAATTCCAGAAACATGACTCCAGTGAAATTGTAGGTCTTAGAAAAAAAATTGGAAACAAAGGTAAAATTTGTCCTCCTCTGTGCTAAATTCTGTGTTTGTTAAATACCAAACAAATCTACAGAGCAGTACAGAAAAATCCATTATGACCAGGATTTAAACATTCTGAAATCTGACTTCCTTTTGAGTTGAAACAAAGGCCATAAAACCTCTGAAATTATTCACAAGAGGAAGAATCTAAAAATATTTCAGATAGTTTGGTACAGGAACAGCAAGTAGAAAATATGCAAAATATTTTCAAAAACCTCAAATGCTCTGTTCCAGAAAAGAAACGTCAAATCTTGTTATTTTTCCTTTACAATGGAAAATTGAGGCAAAGCAGTTTTATGAGTTACTCCCTTCAGATGGAAAATGATCAAAGGTTTTTGGAACAGCGCTGCTTATCAAATGTTTAAAACAGCTCTGCTCCTGGCCTTTGCCTACCTGAACAGGATGCTCTCTTGAGTGAAAAGCCAAACTGTTGGCCATGAGCAGTAGAGACAAGCTTTTCCCCCTTGTAAACCAAGTGGAGGACACGTGTGTAGCTTCCTCGTCCCTTGCTTTTACACAAGGGAGAGGTCGTGCCCATGCGGATGGACAGGAGTGGGATCCCATCCAGCAATACCGGAAACCCACAGCCAGGCTTGGCTGCCCCAACACACACCGGACAAAGGCGAACAAGCTGGAACCCAGCCTGGAGCACTCTGCCAAAGCTGTTTGCCAGGGGGAAATCCCAAAAGAGTATGGCCTGGAGCCAAGGATGTGGGGAGAGAGAATTAAAGAAGTCCATCTGAAGTTGACCGAATTTCCTTGTCCTTCAATTGTTACGCATTGTCTTCAGGACTCTCCTCGGTAGCTACAGGTCTTTCTGTGAAACAGGTATCAGGACAAGGAGGGGACTTCCTTTGGAAAAACCCAGGAGAATGGAGCAGAAATATTTGTGAGGTGTCTTATCCTCAACGCAAGCCACTCCTCGCTTTCATGCTGGAATGACCACACAAACCACCATTTCTGCGTGAACAAACACGCCAGCGTCTTGTGCACCAAAGCAACATATAATATGAGCAGGCAGCACCACATAAGGCCTTATGCAAGATTTGGTACTGAGATAGACACCAGGCAGCTGTTTCAGGACCACAAAACAGAATTGGATTTTCCACAGAACAGGAAAGGACCCAGGCATTCCAAGTAATTTCTAATCCTGGAAAGTGCAACAAAACCAGAGAGTTTGGTATCCACAGCTCACACTAGGGCTTGGCCCCCTCTGTTCAAAAAAAAAAGCCCTAGAGATACTCAAATAGAAAGAAATGAGACAGGGAGACCAACCAAAACCAATTAGCAGACACCAGCCAGAAGGCAGAATTATCCTAGCCATTACTGGTGTGCTGAATTTCAGCTGCAGATGAAGGCTGCAAACTTTGACAGTAGGGGAAAATCAGCTTCAGGGCTTCCAACAGGCCAATCCCAAACCACATAGTTAGGTTTATTTAACAAATGAAACACACCACAACTAGCCTTTTCTCTTAGTCTTAACTGGGGATTTTCAGGGTTGGGTTTTTCCCACTATTTGTGGTTTCCTAAAAATTCCATGGGAGGCCCTGACTTTCTTAGTGAATTTATAGCCTCCAGTAAGCTTGTTTCTGCCAGCCACCTTTCACAAGCCCCGGAGATGAATATTCTTCTTCTTTTAACTTAATTGAGTTGGGCTGAATGAGCAAAATGATAATCAGCAAAGCATCATTATGTTCTCAGGGCACAAAGATCCAGAGGCAGGGGCAGAAATGAAGAGCTGAGAAGGATGCAGCGTATGCATGCCTGGCACTCAACAGATCACTTTCATGAGATACCTCTGGCCCTTCTATACATGGCCAGTTATCCATGCTCATGTATGTGTGTGGGCAGATACCAATCCCCTTCCTCGGGATGCGGAGCAAGCAGTAATCCCAAAATAGCTCTACTGACATCCAAGAGATTTCTCCAAGAGTAAGGTACAACCCAGTGAGAGCAAGGACACCGAACGTAGCTTATAACAAGCCTGTGTATCTCCTTCCCTGGATCGATTTATTAATTTCTTCTGTGTTGGTGGTTATAAAGAGGGGGAAGGGGATGGGGAGACAGAGACAAGGCCCTTGTGTGCAATGAAATTAAATGCACAGCAGCAGCCATCATTAATGATGCATTATGGAGTAACAAAGGGAGGCTGGTTGATTGACAGTCCCTAACAAGTTGTGTATAATAAACATTTCTCTCTAGACAGAACGTTCCTGATTATGGGATATGTTCCCCCTCATGTTACTGACGGATCCATTGTCATAGACGCACCCCGCTTCAAAGGGGAGAGACACCCAAAACAAAGGGAGGATTGACTGGGGGATGCTTGACTGAAGGAGCCACGAGGCCACCTTGCTGAGGTCTGTACAGAGCAAAATGCACAAAGTTGAGAAGCTGTCCAGGAAAATAAATGGCTGCAAAACAAGTATGAAGATCAGAGGCAAATATCACCCAGCAATACCAAAACAAACCCTTCAAATGCCACTACTGATGCTTTGGATTTAGCTTCCCCAGAAAAGAATCTGCACCATATTTTTAAGATCTTCTCTAAATGGAGGAGTATTAGTGCAGATCCTTGGTTCCTCACATCCCACATCAGCAGAGAAGCTGCCTAGGGTAACCTGCTTGGGGATACAGGCAGCTCTGCATACCCACATGCTAAGAGGAGCTCCCCAACAGAGGAGACAGTCTTCGTTCCTTCTCTCAGCACCAGCCTGGCTCAGGACCAGATCCGGAGCATCTGCACTTAACCAGGACTGCCCACTCTGAACTGGTTACAAATCCAGCCAGCTCATGCTGGCATTCCTGGCCCCCAGGATCTCACTTGCCCTCAACAGCCTAAGTCCTCATCTCCCCTGACAACTCTTAGTGCAATCACTGTTATCTGCTTCCTGCATCCCTCTAGCAGTGCTCTCCTACCCTTCCCATTTGACCCCAATGATTAGAGGCGGCACAGAGTTCATGAGGGTCCATGGGTGGGTGACAGAGATGTGGGCCTACAGGAAGGATGGGGAGGGACTCTTTATCAGGGAGTGTTATGATAGGACACAGGGTAACAGTTTCAAACTGAAAGAGGGCAGATTTAGATTGGATACTAGGAAGAAATTCTTTACTGTGAGGGTGGTGATGCGGTGGAACAGGTTGCCCAGGGAAATTGTGGATGCCCCATCCCTGGAAGTGTTCAAGACCAGGCTGGATGGGGCTTTGAGCAGCCTGGTCTAGTGGGAGATATCCCTGCCTATGGCAGGGGGGTTGGAACTAGGTGATCTTTAAGGTCCCTTCCAACCCAAACCATTCTATGATTCTATGTCGTACAAGCCACTACTGGTTGGTTTCAAGCCACAGCCCCTGAAACCAGGGTTAAGCTGCAGGGGCAGAGTCCAGCAGTGCAGTCCAAGCAGAGGGCTGTAGGGTCCTTGCAGGACTAGGACAGATTGCAAGCCCCTCAAGCTATGTAGAAATGCTCCAGTTCAGACTTCGCGAACCGTGTCCCACCAGCAGAGAGAATATCTCCAACAGAAACTGCTCATCTAGTGGTTTCTGCACCAATTCCTCAGTTACTAATATTAAGGCTATGGCTCAACTTAGCTGGAGAAATTGCATTTCCTAGAGGGGACAGAATTCCCTTAAAGGGAGGGACTCATCACTGTGGGCTCATCACCCCCCATTACTGTGAGTTTTAAACATCTCTTGCTCCTCAGGACTGAATGCAAAATGAAATGGGATGTAAGGACACAAGCTCAAGAGAAGCAGAGGGAACAATCCTGACCTGAAAGTGTTCACATTCAGAAAGGCACCCAAGCAAGCCCCCCAATCAAGCCTATTTCCAGGTGGTGCTACAAGTCAGAGGTTAGGCCCTGCAGCATGTGATGAGGAAATCTGCTGTCAGATATTAAACACAGGGTGTAAACTCTTAGTTTCCCAGAGAGCAATTAAAAGGGAAAGGCAGGAAATTTGCAGCTCTGTAATTAATGCCAGCAAGAAGTCAGAACAGAGGGTGACATCATCACAGCTAATTACAACTAGGGGGAAGGGTAGGAGTAATCGTTATCCTGACCCTGTGATCCATATCTGACTTGCTCCAATTGTGCTCCTGGTCAGACTTCCCAGGAAGGGCATATTTCCCATGCTCAGAGGCATGTTTTTGGCTCTGTTCATGCCAAGCACGTGTGAGGCCAGACCCCCACATATTTCATATGGATGTTAAAAAAGAAGAGTAGTTAGGAGTGAGTCTGGGAAAAGATCAAAGGGTTGCCCACGGGTGTTGCAGCAGGACACCCAGCCCCTTAAGGCTTCCGCTGTAAGAAGATCCTGTAAAGCACTGAAGAGCAGCCAGGCCTGACCCCTCTTGCCCATCCTGCTTTTCACTGCCCAAATCCCTTTTTCCACACCCACCCCAGAGCTGGCATTACTCCAACAGCCAGAATTAAGCAGACATCTGGCACCAAATGCAAGTGAAGCACTTCTGCACTCCTTGTGCCAAGACAATTCTCCCCAAGCTGTCACCATCAGTGGCCTGGAAGCTGCTATTTCCACATCCACATGCAGGATGGATGGCAGGACTCTACAACTCATTGCCGTTGCTGGTTAGATGGGTCTCAGAGCAACAAAAGCCAGGAAAAGTACGAATTGCATAAGGAAGGTCTGCTCTCATCTGCCAGCAAGGCCTGGGAAGACACTATTGACACATCTTTTTGTCCTGATGCTATCAGCATACTGGGATGAGCCCATGAAAGGAGCTCTGTTTCACCATAGGAAAAAGGTAGATCCCCTTCTGAAAAACAATTGTTGTAGTGCCGCATAAGGTCACTAAGACTTCAGGGTACCAAATTTTCAGCCAAAGGCTTCAGCTGCCCCATTCAGCCATTGCAGCTGATCCTTACAATCTGTTTAACCCTGTGACTCCCTGGCATTTGGCTCTCCCAGTGCCATGCAAAAGGATACAAGGTTGACAAGTGGTCTGCAGCAATGCAACACCACAGCAGAAAATACCCCTCAAACAGGAACCAAAACAAGGCAGCCAGCACGCTGTAGCTTGTACCCTCCAGCACCCTGAAGAGACATGCGTCCACTCTGCTATGTAAAGGAAATTATTTGCAAAGTTGTTTCAGAGAAATGGCACATCAGCAGTGGGAGCTGTCAGTTACAAGGAAAACTAAATGAGGTTCAAAGTTAACCAGCTTTTACAAACAGAAAAAAGAAAAGCTATATCCAGAGGAAAGGGAAGGGGAAGTTGCATAGTCTTGGTTTTATTAAGATTGTTCTTTGCAGAAAATGTGACGTTAGTACCTGCAGACGCTATTTTGGCACTGCATGAAAGCAACAGGCTTAATGCAGAAGCAAAGAAAGTAGCCAATTTCTGATGTACTCTTCAGGTGAATCCAGTGCAGCAAGTTAAACCTGACAGCGTGAAAAATAGAAAACCCACCGTATAGGATTCTACTTTGTGTCTCAATATAGGAGGTGTTAGTAACACAAAAAATATTTTTAAACTCCTTTCTAAATCTCTGTGTATATGCAGCACTCCCTAAAACCTGCCAAAAATATTTAGATATTATATTGAAACATTGTCAGAGACCCCACATATCAGTGAAAACTTCTTGGTAGCATTTAGATATGCTTCAATAATGCTACAAAGATTAAAAACATGACGGAAATCCACAGAACACCTTCAAAGCAAGACATCAGTCAGTCTATACAGAAAGCCACACTAACAGACCTGTAATACCTAACTGTTTGTCTGCTAAGGTTCATTACATATTCCTTTTAAAATCTTTCTCACATTCTCCTCCGCTTTCCCTACCTTAGTTTTCAAAAAGACGGTAGGAATCCCCTGGATTAAGGGGAACTCACAGTCCAGTAGCATGCAATATTCAATCAGTCCTAAGGCTATTACAGCCCAGTGCTCCCATGCAGAGATAAGCAATGGTTTAGAAAAATGTCTGAGCAGTTCCAAACATCAAGATGATTTCACACCCTGATGGAAAATATGCAGACTAATATTGCAGCAGTCATTATGGCATTCAGCATACAGTCATGCCAAAATCCACAGAAGAATACAGCTACATTCCTTCATAGGATTAGAAGACTGATCCATATACCACTGAAACCAATAAGATTTTTTCCATTAAGTGGAAACTGGATTGGATGCTATAAAACATTAACTCTGTGAGTTTTCACGAGACATGAAGGTGCAAAACAGCTACACAGTCAATGCTGAGATACACAAGCACGCTAGCAATTTGTAACATAAACTGCAATATGTGCTTATTTTCTTTCCTACTAGCTGGGATGAACTGATTACAGAAGGAGGTCAGCATTGAGGTTACATAGCTGGGCATTGCAAATAACAAATATGAATAAAGAAATGAACTCGTGACTAGCTACGGAATAAGGCTAAGGTAAAACCAACACCATCTCTTTTGCATATGCCAGAAAGGCTATGCATGCAGCTTTTGAGAACAGAGTCACATTTCCATGGGATGTTTTGAGAAGGGAGTTTAGATGAAACATACAAGTAGTCCTAAAGGAACACAACAGTTCTTCTTAATGAAAGAGCGTTAAGTTGCAAATTTTTGTAGCACATAGCATTGTATTATCTCTGAGCATGCAGGCTCCCTAAAGTCACAGAAACACAGTAAGATAACCTAACACAGAAGTATGACCTTAAAATTCAACCTAGCCATCTGTCTCTGTCTCACCTGCTGTTGGAGAGGAAGAGGCTGACCCAGTGCGCGTTTGAAACTCTCACCCAAAGCCCCACGGTGGCTGATAAGGTGACAGGGAGCAGAGCAAGGGCTGGAGAAAAGAGGGGCATGCATCAGAACGAAAACTGGAAATGAAAGCCAGCAACGTGACTGTGCTGCGTGAAGAGTTTGTGCCGGCACTGACAATGGTCAGGATGCCTTTGCCTAGCAGTCCAGGCCTAAAGGTGTCCAACTGCAGCAGGTAACAGGTGACAGACCAGCATTTCCAACATGGGAAGTCTCTCTCCACCCTGAAGTTTTGCAGGATGGACACCAAAGCCTTAACTCCCTCTAGGAAGAAGCCATTTCAACAGAGATCCAAAGCATCTAATGAACGGTTGATGATATTCCCATCTACTAAGAAATATCAGATAAACTTGATGAAAAGCAACTAGCAGAGGGTATAGCGCGTGGAGGAGAGGAAGGCAGAAAAGCACGCAACGAATCAGGCACACAAAGTAAGAGCTATTCATGTGTGGTCATAACGTTTGTCCCAGCAAGACAAGCTTTGTGAATTACATGTTTGAGGTGAAAATCCTTAAGAAAGCCTGTGCCCCACAGCCTGCTAAAGAGCACATGTCTAGCTGGTCCCAGAGAGAAGGGCCTATGGTGCACAAGCCACCCATCCAGACACTAGTTTGTCTGGTTTAGTGTTCGCACTAAGCACCATCACCTTCCTAGCACAAAACTCTTCAGTTTCATATCCAGGCCCCTTGAAATGGAAGGGTCGAAAAGGGGGTCGGATATTTTATATCCAACCAATTACACATATTAGATATGTTGGATATATTGGATATATATATCCAATTATATATATTGGACACTTTATATTCCACTGCTATGAGTGAGGGTGGTATAAGATGCCAGAAAACTGATGCATTTACCTCTTTAACATTTATCTCTCTAACACACTTTGAGATCCTTGGAGTCAAAGTGCCAGAGACAAAAGCTCAGCAAACGAAGGAGGAATGAGAAGGTATCACGCTGCAAAATACAATGGCGGGCACATCAGAGAAGGTCACACAGGTGAAAAAAGCAAAAAAGCTGATCTGTCTGCACAACTGAACTGCTGTGCCATTTATTTTTAAACACCCTTATTGCTCATGATACTTGCGTCTGCCTTCCCTCTCTCACCCACACTGGAGCAGCTGCCCTACTTGTGTGAAAAGGGAACTTCTGAGCTCCAGCGCTCATTAGGATGATGCCTCACGCAAGCAGGCTCCGACTGAGATGCCTGCGTGACAAGTCTCTGTGCAAAAGGCAAAAATGACAGGGGTGGGAGAGAGATCGTGACAAAGCAACAGTCAGTGTTCAACAACAGTAGAAAAACAATCCTGGGTCAGTTCATCTACCACAGACTGACAGTGCCAAGGAGTAGAAACTTCAGGGGAAAGTGTAAAAAGGTGGAGTAAGCTGACAGCAATACCTCTTCTGATACACCTTCCCCGGCTTCCAGCAGTGTGTGGCTTAGAGGTTTCTGCAGGCAGACTCATAATTGCTAAATAGCCCCTGATAGACAAATCCTCTGAATTTGCACAACTCCTTTCGCATCTATTTGTATTTTGGCCTTCATGTGTCACGGGGCAACAAGCTCCATGCTCTAACTATGGGTCGTGGGAAATGCTTGCATCTCAGTGGCCACCTGGTAAGTTTATTGGTGCCTGCAATTCTTCTGCAGCATGGAAAGCATCCAGAATTCATATCATAATTACCGTTTCCACCCCACTCACTGCCATTCCCAACGGGGGAAAAAGCAGGTTAGCACAAAGAAGAGCGTCCTCTTAAAACACAGTAGCAAATGTCATGGGTCAGGAGTTCGTTATTTTAAGCTGCTTCTTTCTTAGAGCACTATCTCAACAGTTTGGGATGCTCTATGGCTGCTTTAGAAGGAAGAGAGATTATATTCTGGCCCAGGCCTGATGATCAAAAAAGAAACTTCTCTACCAGCCAATGGTAGGTCTGGACAGAATGCTTCTGGAAGTGATATCAGTATTATCAGTCCAGACAATTCCCATTGAGTAACAGAGAATGGGGCACAGAGAGGAAGGAAGGCACCAGGGCACACGCGTTCCTTCTAGCACTGCTGGCTAATAAATCCTGCTCCAGGGGAAAGAACTGACAAACTCAGTTTGTCTGGTTTGTGCATTGCTCAATTAAATCTGATATATGGGAGATTAGTAAGAAGAGCTGTAAGAGAAAAATGCTGTCAGGACAAAAGGGAAGATACGGGGATTTGTTAGCAAAAAACACTTTCTCTGTCCATCCCACCCTGGAGATAGCTATGCATCAGTCAAACTAGAGCTACAATCACCTCAGAGCAGAAGCAACTGCCTACTGAGTCCACCACCTTGCCTGTAACACCAGCTGTCTGGTTGTTTCAGGAGAGGATGCAAGACCCTGAGGCTTCTTCTAACTGTACTACCCTAAGACACCAGAAAAGGATTATTCCACTGTGGTGTGGTGCTCCCCAGAGCCTGCCTCCGTCCTGGATCCCAGGCAGCCTGACAGCAGCACTAAGCATCAACATCATCCAGAGCAGGGCCCGACAGCTCCATGGTTCCCTACAGAGCGGCTGGGACCTTATGCTTTGTGGAGGACAACAGCTATGCACATTCCTGAGGAATCATCTGATGGGTGTCACTGGGAATCTGGGTGCAAGCTCACAAGGGTGGGCTCCACTCTCAGCTAGAGAGAAATCTGTGGGCAATAATCTGCGCCCTAACAGAACATTCATAGCACTTATTTTTCGTCTTTGTTGAAGCAGAATCATAGATCTATGGTCCGTTTTTCAGGGTCCATTTCCCTGGCTTCTCACTGAGTCTACTTGCGCTGTAGCGCTTTCCTTGAACAGTTCAGGCCAAGCAAAGGGAAGCATTTCCAGAAGCAATTCTAGACTCATCACAGTTCTCAAATTAGAAATAACCCATCCTCTGCATGGAGTTAGCCAAATAGCAAACAGGGTGCTGAGACGTCCCTCTGCCCATCGCACCCTGGCTAGTATGAACAGCAAAACTCACACCTGAGAGCACACCAAGCCTTAACGAAGGTTTCAGATCCCTGCCTTCAGACTAATGGACTGTGGCAGGGCCAGGCAGTGGCTCCCAGGACACTATTGCAACTCTTTGTTTGCTCTTCCTAGCAGCACCACAGGGGTCTGCACCAAAGTCTGTCTTGAAAGGCAGAGTGAAGAGAGAACAGTGTTGCATAGAGATTTCATTTCCCTGAAGCCAATGGTTTCTTATTAGAAGCAATTTTTCCATCCAGGACATTTCAGGCCCAAGGCAAGCACTTCACGAAGAGGACAAAGGAGAACAATACTTCATAGGTTCTGTTTTCCAGCCTTTCCTTTCAAGTGTCCTCTATGTCCCAACACACGGTGGAGTGTCCGTACTTACTAGTGTTGCATACAAATCTTAACTACCGACTCAGTACTGGCTAAGGATTCATGGAGAAAAGAAAGAACAAGCCTGGCTTGTTCCAAGACAAACTCTCAGTATAGGTTGCATTCCTGGTGTTCCTGTCAACTCAGGAGACCCCCACTTGATCTGCTAACCATATCCGTGGTGGCTCTTCCTCTGCCTCTAGGATAGAATATACTATGCTATACAGTCATGTTGCATAATGTTTGTGTTGCCAGAAAAGCTGCTTTAGTGAAGGAAATCAAATACTTTATTCAAGCTACCTCATAGCATAAAAACCTCTTTTCCACGCAGGTGATTGGGCAGCATTATAACCTCTGCTAGGCAGTGTTGTAACCTCCTCTAAATAGGGTTGTAAGGTCTGCTCCCACCTACTGCCCTGACAGATGAGTAAAATTGGCTAAGTTTTGGATTTTCGTGTTCCTATTTACTCCAGATAAGCAATGTGTTTCAAGGACAAGAAGAGCTCCTGATGTTAGCACATATGATCAAACCTTTCCAGACACCCTATTGAAGTTTATCAGCCTGAATTCCTACTCATTGGGTAGAGAGAGTATCCCTTTTTATCTAACTTGTGTTCTTTGCTCTGCTCTATTTTCTATCTCTCTTAAAACTAAAATGAACCCAGCCTAGGGAGTGTGCTGCAACCTATTACTTAGAGACCTGCCGCTCCCCTTTAACCACCTTATTCATTTATTGCAAAGGAACTTACTTTGACCTTCATTTCCTTCCTTCCTGCTTGTCTCTGCTTATAGCTTTGCACTGAAACGAAGCAAACATACTGCTAGAGTAGCCATCTGCATAATCAGATCAGCTTGTGGTAATATCACGTATTTAATGACAGAGCAGCTCCATCCCTGACCTCACAAGGTTTCCTTGTAGCATCATTCTCCCACTCAGCTGCTCACTTCACCCACAGACTAGTACACACAAGCCATTTTTGAGGGCTTCCTCCCATCAATTACATCCTTGGCTTTGTGTTCCTTTCCCTTGATGAGCCCTTGCATGTATTACACCCTTTTGTGGTGGCATCAAGCAGTCTTCCATTGTTTAGAGGCACTTGTTGCCTCCTCTGGAGCTTAGTGATGTATGAGTGCTGGGGTTTCCCTCCTATTCCTCTTGCTAAAGGTGAATCTCTCTCCAAAGACTCTTCCCCTCAAGTTGCTCCATGCCATAAGAGAGAGAAGGGGGATAAAAACAGTGGGTGGAGAAACACAGGGCTCTTTCTGGCGATTTTTTTTTTTTCAATCCTGCACTCAGAGGGTCTCCGAGGTGTGGGACAACTGTGGCTACTGGGGACACCTTAGCAGTCTCCACTGCTTAATATTTCAGGTGATTAACTGTGGAACAAACTCCTATTTAGCTCATAAGATTAAGTCAGTACCAGCCTCTCCTCTTGCCTATTGCTTTACCAGTCTCACTTGCCTCTCTTCTGTCAGTGTTTGGCTCTCACATTCTTTTTTTCCAGACCACTGCAGCAGCTTAGCCCTACGGGCTAGCTCAACTTCATAGGCCACGCTATACATACTGTTATATTGTGGTGTCATCCCTTCCCTTCATATTATGTCACCTGTTAGAGTTTAGGGAGATGTTTGGGGGTTCCTGTACTTCTTTCTCACCTCTGTAACATAATACATCTGTCCCTATGGTTTACAGCCACAAATTAGAGAATCTCATCACTTCAAATCACATCATCATGCTCCAGTGACACCTACAATAACAAAGTCCCTATTTCTCCACCACTGTGTGGGTTCATCAAACTTGCAGCTTGGGAGAGAAACTGAAAGGCCAGAGAGATTTCTGACTATTTCTATGAGAATTTTTTCAGTGACTGTGTATCTGTAGCTCTCAGCTGTGCTGAAAGCCATAATCACTAGACATGCATTCACAAAGAAGACATCAGCCCTTTCACACAGTGCCCTGGAACTTATCTCTCATCTTGAATGCCGCTGCTCAGCTCAGCCTTGGTTTCCATCCCATTCACTAATACAGAGATACCTCTGTGTCCATCACACCCCTAAGAGACTTCTCCTGTCCAACCCAGTCAGCTCTGCAAATACCTACCAGCAAGGCTCCTGGCTCGCAGTTTTCACATCACTGCACAGAGCCATCTTTCTTCTCTCTAGCAGCTGCCTGCTTGTTACCTTTGGTTAAGGCAGAACCAGTCCTACTCTGAACAAACACCCCATGTTTACAGACTTCATACCATCTCCCAGATGGCCATTTCTCTGACAGCTCCTCACTAGCTAAGGGAAAATGTAATGTAAGAATACACAGGAGACTCAAAATCCACAACTTAAGAGCACCCCCATCAACCTTACTAGTGCCAGTAGGTGTCACAACCATTGTTTTACCCCTTAAGACACTTCTAAGGGTGTGGGAAAACTCTTAAGGGACCATCTGCCCCCGGATTCTGTGGCTGAGTTCATAAAAGGGTTGTCGGCCACATTTTATTAGTTTGAGATCAATGTATCACCCGCTTGGCATTTTTTAACATGCTGGTTACTACACAGCTTTTGTTTCCAGGTATGATACTTAGAGGGAAACCTAATATTCATGGATGCACCTGCTGAGACAACAGGAGGACTCTGAAGCAGTAGATGTGTGCAACCTGATCTCTTACGTCCACCATCCCAGGCTGAACATAAAGCACAGCAGACCCAGCCAGGAGCAGGGCCACTTAAACCCATTAGAGTGGTCTTGGCTGTGACTAAGCAGCACAATGAGATTAGGCAGGGGGGGCGGGGGGGGTGGGGAGGACCCTGCAGCCCTGTGCTTACGGCCACAAGATTTTTAAGCACTACACATAACAAGAGCAAAATGTGGATGGGAGGTAGGGCATGCTTTGAGTCCAGGGGACAAAATAATTTTGCTTTTTCTGCAGGACACCTGTTTAGCTTGGTGCAGCCCAGGTCGTGGTCATACACTGTCAGTGAAGGGCTCATCTCGGGGAGGAGAGCGCAGCATCTGGGTCAGTACAGCAGAGGCACCTACCCGGAGGCGGAGGAGAGAGCGTGGCTACCACGGAGATTTGCCTCCTCTTTGAAAGGGGCACAAAGGGATTCTGAGTCTCCTGGATTTAAATCCTGGCAGAGGTCAGTGCCAGCTTCTTTTCAATATCCCCTAAGAAGGTCAACACGATAAAAGCTCACCCCCTCAGTACTCAACAATCAGCGATTAGCAACCACTTGAACAGCAGCAATAGGTTCTCCTCCTCTCCCCCACTTTTATTACCCAGCAAGTCTGTGAGTGGGTTCAAAGGAACAGATGTCTTCATTGTGCCTTCCCCCTCCTTTTGCTCACAGGAAGAGGAGGAGCAGAGAGAAATTAATTTCCTCCAAATTATGTCTTTAGCCTACTGTATCCTCTCCGCTATTCAATGGTCACAGAGCTAGGGAGGGAACTGCAAACTGATACTGCAGCAACTTATTCAGAGTGAAAGCGACTAAAAACTTTTACCCTTTGCATACACAAAACAGCCTCTTTACCCAATTAGCACCCACGCTTCCATTTAAAATCTCTGTGGTAAAAGTAAATACAAGCTTGGTAAATACATTTTACTTCATCTTTGCATCCACCTGGGCTTGGGTTTGTGTTTACTGGGTGGGTCTTAACCTACCAAGGCACACCTCAGTCTGCAGTAGGCATCATTTTACTGTTTAGCACCAAAGCACGCATGCAGTTCTGCGTGAAATTCAAGGGACCACAAAGTACTCTATCATTAAAGAGAATTTGGTAGCAACACAAAAGCACTATTAACCTAGCCTATATGGCAAGCTCTTCTGTCACCATTGTCCAAAAGTGCGAGAGATACAATTCACGATTAGCAAAGTGTTGCCACTGAAAGCCTGCAGTACGAGCCCAGTCTATTTGCCACTTGGTGCTGCCTTTTGCTCAGGCACAGGCAAAGGTAGGAAAAAGCCTTCCTGACAAAAACTACAAGCACCTTGGCAAGATTTTGCTGACAGCGGCTGCCCTTACTAACCCGAAAGGACATCAAGTCTCCTGCTTTGAAAGCACCAGTCCTCGCACTTTGAGCTGCATGAAAATCTGCAGTGGCTGGGTAGAGAACAGAAGACACAACATCAAACACAAAAGAAACCAGAGAGGCACAGCTGGGACCCCAACTGCCTTATTTAATAATTACATAGAAAGAGGCAAGCCAGTCTGCGCAAACATTGCCCCCTCCCCAGGCAGCTGGACTCTACAGGTACAGAGCATGGGGAGCACCACCCACTGTTTAAAGGACCACCATCTCCCATGGAACACCAAGGTTACATCCAATACTATGCAGTAGCCCAAGCATGCCACATGTGACCTCTCCCAAATTACCAGATGTACCAGGGGCATTGAGTAGAGACGGCTTTTTCAGCTGCTGGTGCAGGAGATCTGGCTTATAGACTACAGTCCAGAACCAAGCAACAACAGGGAGGTATCCTGACTTCTAAAGGAAGGCAAGTAGGGCTGCTGAACCATAGAGAGCTCCCAGAGGACAGATACTGAGAGGAACTATTGTGCCAAGGTGCAAACAGCTTTCCCAGGGGAACAGAATGACAACCCTGTGTTTCTCATCTCCACCCCCTCCTGACTCAGCAGTTGCAGAAACAAACCACAGCTCTTCCTGGACTTAGCTCTCTTTATTAAGGCAGAATGTACTATAGATTTCAGCAGAATCTGTGACAGACATTAAGCTTTTCTGGGAACAGGGAGGAGAGACAGTCCCCATCACCACCACTTGTAGACATTTCTTCCCTTTGATGCATCCATGAGTGAGGCTACTAGCACCCGTGTTCTTGCTGATGGAGGCAGCTGGTACCCTGCAATCATTTTGCATAAAGGTGATTTCTGACAGTCAGAGACACAACACTGTAGACTCCACATTCTCTAGTGCCAAGACTTACTACCATGTATTCACCGTAAATGCCCTCTGTGCAGTAAAAACCATGCCTGGTTCAGCTGTTCATCAGTCAAGATTAATACTTCCTTATTATGGGTTACAAAACAGACAATTTCTGCTCTTTGGGCTGGATTCCCCAGGCATCAACAGCCCCACACTTCACTTGGACTTCACCCATGTATGAAAGTTTAACTTGATTTAGGGTTAAAGCGCTCTGATTTACAACATCAGCAGTAAAGTCCAAAGAGCCGTGCTGTTAGGACATATTTACTGAATTTGATCAACCACTTCTGCTCATTCTTTGCACTTCTCAGTCCACATGTAAACAAGTTTTAAATAGACAAATGTGCATTTACAGTGCTAGACTTTCAGGCAACTGCCCAGTCTCATCTCTGGCATGAGCCTGTTTATACCTCTGACCTCAAAAAAGCTTATTCCAGTGGGTTTCTGGGAGACTGCCAAGTGTGACTGCAAAGGGAAAAACAGGTGAGCTAATCACATTCCTATTTATGAAAACAGAATTTCCTCCATCTCAGCAGAAGGTGGAAGGAAATACATTTGGCCAAGAAGACCCCAGTGTTCTCTATGCTGATGGTATTTGACAATAAAGGAACACTTGGAGTGGGAGAAGCAGTGCGTAATTCAGGCACAGGCTGTGTGTAAGCACCTCCACATATTAACCAAGCCTATTGCAATTGCATTTCTGTATTCTTTTCATGCTCCTGTGCTGGTATCACCCAGTTCTGGACACACATCTCCAGTGCCTCCCTGGCTTCATGGCACAAGACCTCTGTGTGCACCCCTCATCCCATCACTTGTTAGACCTTTGCTAAATCAAAGAGAACTGTACCTGACACGGCTGCAGTTACAGACACAGACGGCAGAGCCAGCCCAGCATTTCTATGAAGTTATTAAGTTATTACTTTTCTCAACTCAACAGCCAGCTGAGAGTTCTGGAAGATGTTTTGGCACCAGTTTTAGCTGAGTCATCTAGTAATATAAGCCACATCTGTTCCACACACATGATCTGGAAAGCATCTTTTCTTTAGCAATTTCACAGGAGGGGAAGGTAAAATTGATAGCAGCTTGGCTTGTGGCCTTGAGTGCACAGAAGACCAAGGGAATCAGCTTTTCCAGTCCAGACTGCAAAAGGGAAATCAATTCAGTTTATTCTCCATAACTCACTAAACCAGCTCAATCATTGCTAGAGACAGTGAGCAAACCCCTGCCAAGCTCCTCAACAAGGGAACTTCCAGAAACAAATAAGACAAACCCTGAAAGATGAACAGCAGGGATTCTTGCTGAGATGCAAAGAGGAACAATCAAAAATCCAGGCAACTGCAAACAGGATGGCTTTGCCAGGTGTGTATCAGATGAAACAGAACTGCTGGTTCATTCCCTGCCAAGACCTCACCAGACAGTGTGGGTGCCTCTCTGGCTTCAGCACCAGGAGCTACACAAAGATATGTGTCAGCAGCACATTCTTCTGGGGCAGAAATCTTGGGTAGCAAAGCCAGCCATAAAGTTGCCTCTTTTTTGAAGCCTGACGTGGAAATCTGGCATGTACAACCTCGTCTGTATTAATCGTAAGGTGTATGCATCTCTTGACCTCCAGAAGAAATGACTAAGAGATGGAAAAACCTGAGCTCCTCGCAGAGTGGCCAGTACCAACAGGCACAGTACAGCATTTCAGATCAGTGACTGAGCTCTCAGCTCTTCAAAAGGTAGATTAAAACTCCTTGCTGCATTGGGACAGAAAGAAACACAAAGAAAAAAAAGAGAGATTTAATAGCTTTGCTCACTCACACTCCTCCTTAAAGAAAGGCTGCAAAGAGTTAAGTAGAGACTGACCATAGCTTAAGTTTTGTCCTCATCAACCTTGGCTGCAGGCTTTCAATACCAATGAAGGCAAGAGCCAGAAGAAAAATAAAGTGAGAACAGGCAGATAAGGGGATTTCGCAATGATCCAAGCCAAGCACTGCAATGACCCAAGCCAAGCACTGCTGTCATATGCCGGCCTTGAGAAGGGAAGTGAGAGATCTTTTCAGAGAGAGCACTAGAAGTACACAACTGATATGTCTAGGAGCATTTCAGGTTGCAAAGGCCACCTTATGAGGGAGGGGGGTGGGGAGGAGCAAACACCTTTCTAGGCAATTAAAGGGACATACCACAATTGGTTTCAGAGTTAAGCTGCACATGAGAATCTATAGCACCATTCTCAAGCTCAGTTCAAGGCGGCAAAGTTTCACGTTAAGAAGACTGTGGTGACTTGGTCAGGCCCTCTGTTGCGTGCACCTGTCTTCTCAACTCTTCACTGTCATGTGCAGAGACTTTGGTTTGTCTCACTACTTGGAAAAGTGCACTTTACAAATATACAAACCTGTCAAGAGATGCAGGAACCATTGCTCCATTTACTATGGATCTTCTCTAGGAAGATGCTAGGGACAAGAATAGCTGAATCAAATGTTGAAGAAACACTGTACATTACACTGATTTAGAAGAGGAATAAGGCAAATCCCATCCTCAAAGACTACAGTGGAAAGAACCGTATCAGAACACGTGTGAAAGAAGACAAATGCTGTTCTGTTACAAACTGGAGCTAAAGCTAAAGCACTGGAAAACCCTGAACTCCCTCTTTGTTTCCAAATAAATCTTTCTCTTTTGAATGTCTACCGTTGTTCATGCAAGATTCTTTATTTAAGGGGCTGGGGGGCACGAGAAACTAATTCTATTTTTTCTTAAAGCAGTAAAAATAAAAATAAAAGTCCCCCAAAGCCTCCAAGCTTACCCTCCTCTCTCCAGGAATTAGGAATTTGTACAAAGCGTCCTTGACCTGACAAAATCACAGTTCAGAAGAAGGGTACATAGCAGCAAAGAAAAGGTGGACGAAAAAGAGTCTATATGTACATTGTATGCCATGTATACAGCACCACGTACTACCATGAGTCACAGTCAGCCAAATGTTTTCATAACTCGGCTTGTATATTGGTATGCAACCAGCGTGCACCAATTAGCCATCCTTTCCAAATAGCTAAATACAATAGTTATTTATGGCTAGAGACATTTTGTTTCAAAATAGCCTAATGCAAAATTTGCAACATTGAAACGAAACAACAAGATATTATTTTGCAAGTAATCCCACTGGCCTAGGAGATCAGCATTCCTGAATTACGATGATTTTACTATTGGGAAGAAAAGAGCTTTGCTTTTACAGAAAAGAGTCATCATGCAGTTTGGACAGAGAGCGATCCCACCTCCAGATGGATGGAGAAAAAGAAGGAGGGAGGATGGGAGAGAGGGTGAAGCTTGAGTACAAACCCAACCCTGCCTGTGAAGTGGAAACAACTGGTGCGTTATCACCGTAGGCTGAGGCTGGACAAGTAAATACGCCTATCCAAGTTCTGTGCAGACAGATGCCACCAGGGAAGACATAGCTCTCCCCATGTGGCAGAACATGCTTGTGGTGTGTCGGTCCAGTGGCTCTGATAGCTGTAAATGCATGTCAGGTGTTCCCAGCACTCCACTACCAAAGCAGACTGTAGTCTGGGTTAGCACTGTGCGTGTACCTCATTTAGGAGTGCTTTTGGCAATTTACAGGTAAGGAAAATATGGATGCTGGGAAAAACAGGTCATAAAACCCCAAGACTATTTAAATGTAAAATAAAATTGCAGCAAAGTGCACTCTGTGGCCACAATAAGTCCCTTAGGAATCATGAGACACTTCCTGACAGATCGCTGGTAAGCACAGACCATTTCTTTCTCCCTTAGACAGCTAACAGGATCCAGCCCTTCCCACCACTTAAAATTCAATACTCTAAGAGACTGCCGACTCCTCTGTACATCGGAAGCAATGGGGGAAGCGAACAAAGCTGCTTTACTTTCCTCTAATCTTTCTCCCTTGTGTGCCTGCACCAGATGGTGCCGAGCTGCAGGTTGGAGGGAGATAATAAACCACGAGGAAAAAAAAAAATGGTAATATTAGGTTATAAAACAGCTGACCTTCAAATATGACGTCAGCTCCTGTTTAATTGATGGGATGGGTCCAGACACAGAGACTCATGCACACTGGGATGTCCATATTCAGCACCTTCCTTTCTAATATGGGAATAAGCCATACGGCAGCGCTGTTAAACCGGTCTGTTCAAATTTACAGGTGTAAGAATAAGCAGAGAAGAAGTCACAGTCTCCATTTGTCTTGAGGCAGGCAGACCCCCTCAGGGAAAGCATTTTTGCTGAAAGTGGTTTTGCTTAAACCTCTGGTCCAGTATCCTGTCTCTACTGATGATAGCCTGCCTCTCCCACTGTAAGTAAAATGAAATAATCCCAGAGTTAAAGAGCACAGATCTTCAAGAAGAGGAAAATTATCAAATACAAGATGGTTTTAAGCTTGGCTCTGGTCCAGAGCTTTGCTAGTAGCTGCCATCACTGCAAAGCCTGCTATAAACAGTGGTTTTAAACACCATGTAGAGGACTGGGGTTATCCTGCTGCCATCAAGCACAAACTCTGGAAAACTCTGCCACAGCACACTGTAAAATCCTGCAGCCTTTTTTGATATGCTGTTCTCAAACATTTCCCACCAGCCTAGTGTTGGATGACTATTTTGTACCATGTCCAGCTTTGGGATAAAGAAAGCAAAACACACTAAATAGTATTCCCGTTGATGAAAAGGAAAGCCCTGTGCTAGGCTACTGCCAGGAAGATGGAGCAGTGTGAAATGCACAGATCTGGGAGTGGGAAGCGCTGGGTGTCTCTCTGTTTCCTCTGCAAACACACGTGACACAGAAGGCGGCATCTCCCTCTCCTTGGCAAAGAAGTAGTCTCCTGCCCACCTGCCACAGCTGCTTTTGCTAATAGTTGAAAAGGGCTTTAAGACTATTAAGTGGTTTGAGAAACATTAGATTCTGCTTTAGTGCTTTTAGTGCTCTCCAGGTAAAGGTGACAGACAACAGCCTCAGCTAGGAGAGTGCACATCTCATGCCATTCAAGGAAGCAGCCTGCACCGTACACTGAGTCACAGGACATTACGGCTATGTTTTGCCAGTCTCAAGGGAAATCCATACAGAGACTTCCAGCAGCAAGGGACAAAGCCACACTGAGTGACAACACTGAACAGTTCAGTATTTATTAGACATGTACAAAAATAAAATAGCTTGCTGTAAGCAGCTCCATGCTGAAACACTGAATTTCAGTTTCTGGTTGCTTCAAAGATGCTTCAATCAGGAAGGAACAAAGCCAAGAGCAGAGCCACTAAATCACTGTGTCCCAGCAGAGTGTCTGCACCCAGACACCGACACAAACATCTCTCAATCACATCACAGCCGTACCAGATCTGCCTGGCTCTGCTCCGTAGAGCCAGACAGATGCCTGGACATTGGCCAGCATACAGGACCCTCACCAAACTACTGCTTCCTTGTCCTGTGAACAGCCCGGTAGCTTGTTGTCGTCCTCAGAAACCAAAGGTTGCTGGCAGGGGAAATGCCTTCCTAAGAACTCAGAAATTTTGCACAGATCTTGGAACCGGGACAACAGTGATTTAACATCTACCATTAAAAGCAGTTTAAAATTTAATGGTCAGAGCATAATAAATCCTATCCAGACATTTGCAGCTTGCAAGCCAGGCCATCAGCAGGGCAGAAATAGATTTGCTGCAAGGCAACCAGGAATGAATTTAAGTGCATTTTGTAGAGAACACAAGCCCTGGATTGTCTCAAACCACAGCTTTGTCCAGCACCTAGATGAGAAGACATCGGGTCAGGAAAGGAGGTACTCAAGCAACCAATATTTGCCAGTTAAAATAAATGGGACCAAGAAATGAGGAATAAGGCAGAACAACGCTGAACTGTAGTGCAAAACTGGAGCATAAGCCTCCTTGGTGTAGAACAGAACAGCAGTAACTCTAAAAATAACCTTCACTGAGTTCTTATTTGGGTCCAGGTTGCTTCTTATACTGCACTTAGTATTGACTTGTGTCAAATAGCTTGACTCACTGCTAGTTATCAAGTGTGGCACTGAATGCCTGCATGCGTAGGAACTCCGTGCTAACAGAGGTTGGATGGAACTCCAAGATGCATTGTCAATGCTGGTCATATGGTTGTTCTGCCATGTTGAGGACACAAATTGCTTTGCCTTCCTTTGTGAGCAGGTTTTCAAAGTAAATAAGAGGACCTTTTACTATCCACCAGAAGCAGAGACAGGGACTCACTAAGGAGTGCATTCCTTCACCCCTTGTTACCATACAGGCTACAAAACAAACCCACACAAGCTGCCTTGCTGTGCGAGATGCAAACAGCAAAGACACACAGGACACAGAGCTGTGGACAAAGCCAAGCAGGTGGTGGGGCCCGTATGACCAGCTTAGTTAATATCTTCCTCCCATTTGGGTCAACTGCAGACCTCACACATCCTCCACCAGGAACAATTCAAGTAACTGGAGGCTAAAGATGAGGTTGCTTCGGAATGGAGGACACATCAAAAGAGAAAGGTTTGCATCAGTGATACCAGCTCCATCCTGCCACAGCCTTTTTCCTCTTACCTCCTTAGATCAATTGCCCCTGTAATTTGGGGCAATACACCACTAACTACAGCGCCTTTGATATCCCAGTCACTAAAGTTTTAATGCCTTAAAAACAAAGGGATCGGGAGAGGGGATGGTGAAGGGAGAGGGGAGAAGCTGTGCTGTGCCAGGGAAGGGAAGAGGCCTCTCTCCAGCTCTCTGATGTTGGCTCCTGCTGTTCTAATGGAACCTTACCCAGGAAAATAAATCTTCAGTTAAAGAATGCTGCAAACAACTACAATGGGGCTTTATCGTGGCAATACCAACCCCACTGCAGCTTCTAAAGCTCTTGAACAGAGGGTGAGCAGCAGCAACCCCACACCGTGCTGAAGTCCGCATTCCTAAAATTCCCCGGAGCATGCCGGCATGCTCAGAGAAGGCGGCTTAGTGGCTTAGGGGTTATTAGCTGAGAGTTCAGGTTCAGATGTGCCAGGGGACAGAGGTCAGGACGTGGATGCAGCCCCTTGTCTCTCCTGGGCTTTTATTTAAAAATCTTTGAGCGTTCTCTGCATAGCACCCTCAGCGTCCTCTCTCCACCCACTATTGCACAAAGCGGTTTTTGCTCGCGTTCCTCCAGTCCTTACAGCCTGACAAGTGCTGTAAGGTCCCTGGGGACGGAGTGCAGGAGATCCACACTGCAGCAGCCTCCTGGGAGGTCTCAGGAAAACAGCAGCAAACAGCTTCTACCCTACTCCCCCTGATAACCACTACATCAGCGTGAGGGAGGAGGATAGCGTTAATGCAGCAGGAATCAACAAGCCTGCTTGTTTCTTATTCCAAAGCGAAGACAAAGGTGGGGTTTGTTCAGCTAGGCAGTAACAGCCAAGCCCTGCAAGGAAGGGAGGAAAAAATGTGGGTGTTTTTGATTTTGGTTTGGACTGAGTCCCTTGAAACAGGATGGGCATAAGAATATTTCATAAAGAAAAGTAAAAAATTGGAAATGCAAAAGGAAAAATATTTGTAAGTGCTCTATACCTGTCCAGTAACACCGCTTCTCTGGAGACAAAGGGGACTGGGAGGAGGGGATAAAACAGGGAAAAAAACCCAATGCTTCAAGCTTATTTTATCGTAACTTCAAAACAGGAAGGAATCACTAAACCTTTCCAAGTTTTAGAGTAAAAGATAAATGGAAACAAACATTTGATTTTTGGGTATATTTTAAAAAAATATGGCTCACTAATACCAAAAAAGCAGAGTTGAAATGTATCAGGGAAGCCTGGACATAAAACAACAAAATATAAGAGTAAAAGAAGGTCCCTAAATTCCCTATGCTTCCAGCATAGGAATATACATAGCAATTGGAGGAAATGAACTGTGAAGGTAGGGATTTACCTCCCATTTTTGGTAGAAGTTCTCTGACAAATCAGTTTGCTAGTTAAATCACACAATCCTGTTGGGTTTTTTTTAAGCTATTCATTTGCAGTGTTTAATAGGAATGTTTTCAGCCTCAGACTCTGAGCTGTATTTGGCAGCTACAGTGCTAATAACACACTGTTAAATCTTGCTCCTTCAGCTGACCAACTCCCTTAAAATGTCTTGTGGCAGAAGCCAATGTGCTGTTTGATCAGGAAATTAGTTGTCTTGGAGACATCTTCACATACAACAGCAGCTCAGTCAGTCACTTTGAGTGACGCCACCTAGCAATCTGCACATTAACTTCAAACAGAAAATGAGGATATCAAAGCCACTGAAAAAGAAATCATCACCTGCAAGAAACATGCTGTTCTTCTCCCATGCACTGTTAGCTGAAGGGAAAGCTGTAGCAAAACGAGAGTTTTGATCTCAAAATGTGCTGCTACCTCCCTGTGTAATTAGGTCACTAAGAGGCTAATGGTGTTCCTGTTCATACAACCATTTATATGAAAATTATAATCTAAGCTGTTCTTTCAGAATCAGTTTCAGGTCAAACCTGCAGGCACCACTTCTGAAAAAGAAAGTTACCAAAAGGTTAGACAAAGAGGCAATCCAGAAGTGCCACCGCCTAGTTATAACTAAACCTCATGGATTAGAAAGAGGGTTATAAGTACAAAGCATGCAGGCAGTTCTGCAGCACCAGGCATCAGTTTACAAAGACTAGCAAACAGTGATTTCCAAGGTAAACCACTAACCTCAGGTTACGTGACCTGATAAAAAAAGATGCTTATCTCCTAGTCACCCTAATGCAATGCTACAATGCTTGCAAATAAAAAGTAGAACCAATCCTGCCCAGCTCAAAGATACAGAGAGATGCACCAAACTCCCTCTCACCAGTTCCCTACACACACACACAAATGCCAAGGCAGAAAGTGAGTCAAATGCCAGACAAATTAGATGCACGTCAATGCACGTATTACTCCATGTTTGGGATTCAGAATTATGAACAATAGGACATACTGCCATCACCCTCAAAACACATCTCTTACCTGGCAGTGGGCCTTCTGTTGGGCTTTCTCCTGCCCAAAAAGGCAGATTGGTGCTCTAGCAGGTGCTGGATCTAGTGAAACATGGACCAAAGCATCCTCAATTCACTTTAGCACATGGTTTGACGATCCAGCAGAGTAAGAACTGACAGATGTTTATTCCCCTCCAGAGCCTAGAGGTCCATGGGAGATGGTGTTCCCCCAAGGCCTTACGCAAGCACAGAAAGATGCACTTAATGCATCAATATCTTTGCTAACACATTAGCTTCTGAAATCACAAATCTGTTGACTGTGGCTCTGCATATTTGCAGCACAGAATATACAGGCAAGTCTTCTGCATGATTTTCTTCATAGTACCACGTATGACTTGGGAGTAGTTCAATTCCTGTGCAAACAGGGGTACATGCAAAGGCTTAAAAACTTCAAGAAGAAAGACACTGTCCCTGTATAGAACATTCCTGCCAACAGCTCCAGTTAAGGGGAAAAAGAAAAGCCTTGTCCCAGCTGTAATGAAAGGTTCCCCTGGGCAGCAACAAGAGTAGCTTTGCTCACAGAATATTTGCATCTCAGCTGAATTAGTTAATGTGTGTTGAACACTCTGAAAATTGTGAAGTGGTTTATAAATGCTAAGGATTGTTATTTATTATTGTCTTGGTGCACAACAGCGGAAACTAGTGCCATTTACAGACGCAAATTAAGAACAACAGGAGGTCCATCAACATGCTGTGGGTCTGGGGATTTTGTTCATTTGTCTCCCCCACTCCTGTTTCCCTCAGACAGAAATCTCTTCCACAGGACTCCTACAGTCCTCACCGAGCAGGACTGGCCTCGGCCCAGTGAAGCCTGTCACAGTGGAACAGTTCTACCAGGAGGGGATGAGACCTCCACCTGCAAACCTAGGTTATTCACTTCTCAACAGCACTCCTACACTCCAAAGCACTGTCATCACTGCCATTGAACAGCAAATATTTTCCACCCAACTTATATGTTTAGGCCAAAGTAAGGCAGAAAATAGAATAAAATAAAACCACATACCCGTTTCATGGTAAAGAAAGGGTTAGTTAAAAAACGTTGGGAATTCAGAGTGACATACACTAGCACAATAGAGTGATTCATATACGCAAGCGATGTCTTACAAGACGGGTCTCAGCATAAGAGCAGATTTTTAGACACCGATTTCTTTACCGCATTGTTAAGAAGCAGCTTAGATAAAAAGATGATTTTAAACCTCCCGTCAGCAGCTTGGGTGAAGGAGTGATAGCGATTGTCTAGTTTTTAAAGTAACCCCAGGAGTGCCCTATGTTTCCAGAACCAGAATTTAGGTCTAAGAAGATCAAAATCACTTTTTTTTTTAAACTTTGATTTTCCAGAACAACTTGTAACTTAACTCTGCAGCTCTGATAATGTGCAAATAGTTTTGCTTAATGTTTACTTAGAACATATGAATCCCTCTCCAAGATAATTAAACTTCACAGACATAGTCATTCTTTGATATTACAAGCCTGTGTCAAAGTGGTTATTTCCAGCATGGCATCGCTGCCTCAACAGCATGCTTTGCACATTCACAAAATTCACAGGATATTGGGAAAAATTGGGAGTACAGGGTCAAGCTTTTACAGACAGCTTATCACATAAAACAAGCCTCTGACAGATGCTCAGTCAAATTGTAATAGCTCCTTTTTCTCGATACTGTACTTAGAAGTGCATTACAGCTTGCACAATGGAAAAAAACCCAGGTATTTAATTCAGAAGGTGCGGCTTACTCAGAGACATGCCGCACTTGCAGAGACTTGCATTCCTCCTGTTTTCCTCGGGTTACTGATTGCTTAGCACATGGTTGCCCTACTGTCTGTGAAATACAGACATTTCAGCAATTCAAGCTTTGAGGGCCTAGTATCAAGGGGCCAATATCAATACCTGATCTGCCATTCAGCACACTGTATGCAACTTTCAAAAGGCAAATTTCAGAGACAGAAGGCAACGGGAGCCCCTGAAGTATTGTTACAGTGACATTCCCTCCTCTATTTGCAGAGCTGCAAATTGTTTTACAAATACCATTCAAGCAAAAGTTTAAAATAAACAGCAATTCACCGTCCACTGGAACAGAAGCGAGCTCTGCTGGTTGTATCGCAAGGAATAACCACTGGAGAGTAGCTGTACAGCTATCCCTGTGTACAGATCTGCATCCATACCCAGGCTTCAGAACCAGATGTAACAAAGAGCAGCGGGTTTTGGCACCATTGAATCAATATAACAACACTGCTCTTAATGCTGGTAAGGAAGAAGTGTATTTAGAAGGAGATTAGGGTATTTCCCCCCTCCTCCCAGGACAAGCCTTATTTTATTTGAATGCAGTCAGTTTGCTCCTCTGTTTGCACTCAACTCCAGATTCCTCCGTGCACCAGGCAATGTTGTACAATCACATTCAAGAGTGGCAATGTACAAAAAAAGTTTATGAATTGGTCACGAAGTACCTACAAGAGCTTGCAAGCTCCTGCAAAATGCCCTCTAGAACAGGTTCCTGTTACACTGAGCTTGGGACAGAGATTAGAGTTATCAGCTTTGACACTCAGCAGGAATGTGTCACAAAGGATTAAATCATTATATCATGAAGTGTCAGCAAACGCAGCTTTCCTGCTGTTCTACCACTAAGTTATACATTAATTAGTGAGGTACAAAACAAACATGAAATATCTCCAAGCATCTGCCTGTGGATCAGGCCCAGCCAGAGCTATTAGCACAGGATTCATTTCCAAGAGGAGTGACCAAAAGCATCACCAGCTCTTCCAGAGATCCATTAAAATGCAAAGAATCGAAGTGCTGGAAGTAAAAGCACAGAAGTTAATCGCACTGTTTGTCGTACCATTTTTGATAGCTGTTTAATACAACTTCTCCCTCACAACCTCAGCACCAGATTTTCTAGACAAGGTCATACGTGCACCTTTGAATAAAAACTTCCTTCCTTGAGAGAGATGGGGAGCAGTGTCAAAGGATTCTACAACGTGAACAGGACAGCTGAGAGAAAACATTTTAGAACAGAAAAAGCACATGGCCTAGCAGACTACACAGCGAAGCAAGAACCAACTTCGTTATGTCTAGATGCAACTGCAAGTGTTCCCTAACTGCTCAGCACTTCTGTACCAAACCTTTTATGAACTCTCACTCTGTCAGTGGGTGGAAGAAATTCTGGATGGCCTGACTGCAAGCCACAGTACAGAAGATCTAAGCAGACCAACAACATCCCACAGATAAACCTCTACTTTTCATCTAAATCATGAAAGGTGTAATTTGACAAAAGAAAAAGAAAAAAAGATTCTCTGCCAATTCGTTATAGCTATCCCAGCAGGATTTCTAGCTTTGGCCATTTTTCCCTTGCTTTCTGTCTCAAACTGCTGCCTTCTACTGCTTGGCATTGCCTGACTCTGCCAAATTACATCAGCATGCAGACTGTGGCCAGGATGCATTCTTTAAACTAATTTGTCCCAATTTTGCTTTGGGATCCCTTCAGTATAAAATAAGATTACTTGCTAGAACTGCCTATCTGGGTCAGGTTGCAATCTGTCTCTCAGAGGCTGAGCTGTACTTGATCTCAACACCACTAGATCAACACCTAATGACAGAGCAACTATTTGCCATCACTCTTTCAATACTTTCCGAGGCTAGACTCTCAAAAACAGCCTTCCTTTTCCAGCTTCAGTTTCAGAGGGCTGCACGGTTAAACCATCCTATCATGAAGAACAGCAACACCAGGATGTTCCACTATTCTGATACCACCCCACCTTTCACAAATTGCTGAAGCACAAGAGACGAGGAAGGCTTCTGGTAGTACCAAGGTCCCACTACATATGATTATATTCATAAACTTTCACAGATCTGTGTAAATTTGGGGGCAGCTCAGAATGGAACATAGGTCTAGGGTGTCCTGACTCAGTGTTTTACCTACAGAGTGATTTTCTTAGGGTGAAATGGATGCCACCCACCTCCTGTTCTACAAGCTGAAACCACCCAGTGCTGTGCAAACTTCTGCCCACAGCCCTAAACGTGAGTGGGTGGAAGTAGCTACCACTGCTGTTTCAAAGACATGGATATTATGAACCTTAAGGTAATTAATCACCCTCACTCAGAGGTATGCAAATTGTACTTTCAACATCAGCATGCTCATAACAAAATGCATTAACAACCTCCTAATTAAATGCTTGAAATTAGATTAAAATCATATTGTCTGACAGGTGAAATATAACGCGTTAACAGGATTGTGGTAACTTCCTTAGCATCAAGTGTTTATTAAAAGCTCAAAAGTCAAATACGTTGGGGAGAAGGGAATCTATCTTCCTCAAACTGAACGCTACAGCACGTGTTGATTTCCTTACAACCAGAAAGTAACTGAAATGGTGCTTTGAAAGAACTGCAGAAAGTTTATCTAATGCAGAAGTACATGATTCAGGGACCTGTCAGGTTGGCTGAAGTACTAAGGCACAGATTAATCCACTCAGTCCAGGACAATTGCTATTTGCAGTAAAAGGGAATGCAACAGAATGGTAGAAATAAAAGCAAACAGTGGAGTTCTCTTTATGAAAGAGAGCAAAATCCATAGCAGCATCTGTCAATTGGAACATCAGCTAGTGCTGAAAGATTTATTTTGAATGTCTCATAAGCTGCCTTCCCGTTGCATTAGCAAAAAAAAGAAGCCAACCTTCATATTTTTGCTAGTCAGACAGTAAGACAGGTTTGTGCTAACAGAAGTCATAAACCTCCACTGGATATAAAATCCATAGTTAGGAGGGGGAGCCTATGAAGTATGGTTGCAAGTTCCAATAAAGCTACAGTTCAGTCTCCTGAATTCAGATCATACTACTAGTGATCAGAACAAGACTTGGGCAGATAACTTGAGATATCCACCTAAAGATGGTCATTTTTCAGCTCTTTCACCCTTGCTGCCGTGCAGGCATACTCCTCTCTTCTCACTAAGGGACATTCTCTGAGTACAACATCCAAAGCTGCCTTCTCCTTTAGCTTCCATGACAGGTCCCCTGCTTTCCTGAGGAAAAAAGCAGGGCAGATACTCTTCTTTGCTTCTCCAGAACTCCACCTACTCCACTGCTTCTTCCATACCCTGAAGACAGGCAAATTAAAGAAAGTCTAGAAGTAATATAGTATGTTGTGCATATAGTATGTGTATAGAATGGATTGTTACTCTCAGGGAATTTTATCTCCTTGTTCAGAGGATAGCAGGGAAAGCTACCAATGAGCAGAATTAATGTTTTTCTTTTAGGATATGGAACTTAATGCATCCCAGCTCTAAGCTGCTAAAGGAAAACCTGGCTCAGGAGGTATGTTACCCTACATAACGCATTCAACTCTTAGGACCCTCTTCTCATAGGAAATGAGGTACAGCTCTTGCTTCTCAAGTTAGTTTCATACACTAGCATCACCCAGCCATAGGTAACAGACTCAACGGCTGGCTGTCTTTCTTAGACTCAAAGAGAGTTCAGAGGTCTATGCCAGAGCCTCTACCTGCAGCTGCCACCACAGGGTCTCACACAGACATGCCTGGAGGTGCAGTTGTCATCTCAATCACTGTTCACAGTGTCATGCTAAAGGAGCCCTGGCTACTGAAGCCCCCTTGACAGGAGGCGAGAGCTAATATCTTGGCCTTAAACACATTTCTTCCTAGAACTTTGTCACCTAACCAATCTTGCAGAGTACAAACCGCTAGAGTCTGATCTGGACAGAGAAAGGAACACAGGGAAGGGTTTCAGAGATATGCCTGGGGAAATCATCTTTGCAGCAGAATTGGGACATGCACAGGGGCAAGAGTGTATGTCTCAAGGTCCAAGAGAAGATGCAAAAGGTTTAGATGTACAGGAGATGGTTAAAGCCATCATTGGCATTTGTCAAATGAAAACTAAGAAAAATGATCCCAACTATCCAAAAGGCTTTACAGCTTTGAGATTCTCTTTCGAAGTCCAGGCAGTTCTCTGGACTGGACTCTGCCTATGGGCTACTCTGGGTCTCTCAGTACACATCCATCTTATAAGTTACCAAAGCTATAATAAAACATGCCCTCCAGCCTTCCTGAGCAATGTTGTATTTACCTTTAATTTAGCTTCACCTACAAAAATAGCCAGCTGCCTAAAAGAAAGTTGAACAACTGGTTTCTGACTAGAATTGCTCCTAATGTTTTAGCATTCGTGCAAAGTCATGTGGAAGAAAAAAGGAAAAGTCAGAAACCCAACAACTCACGTATCCTGGTTACCATTCTCCACTATAATTATAAAATTGCCCTTAAAACATAATTGCGTAATTGGGCTTGGCAAGCGTTCACCCAAATCTTTTACAAATATTTCCACAGACTGAAGGAACAGGCGGTGGGCAGTCTGACAAGCCTGCCATGAGAATTTGTGCCCTTAGGACATGTTCCTAGCTATTACACTAAATACTTTGCATCACAGCCTAATGTTTCAAAACAGTAGTTTAGCAAGTGAACTACCAGCATCTTAAAACAAATTGAGAGAAAGATTTTCAAGCTATTTTCACTGCACACATACATGGAGCAGCAATCCCTTTGAACAAAGAGACAGAGGAAGCAACCAATCCTTTTTAACTAGTTACAGGGAAAGAATCCCCGGTGAGATGAAACTGGTTGACTTCTAGCAGCTATAATCAATTAGAAGCTACCAATGCCTTGCTAGGTTACTTTACCAGCATAGTATCCTGTCCCTTAAGAAAAAAGCAACACAAAGCCCCCACAACCTCAAATGCAAATACAGAAACGTGTGGCATGCATGAAGAGGAGACCCAACAGAAGCCAGAAATGAAATCTGCAATACAGTAAGGTTGTTTTTAACAGCTGTGCATTATGCATTCAGCAGCACAGGGAATGCCAGCAGGGAGCCTTTATTAACATAGGCCTCAGAGTACAGTGTGCTCCTATCATGATTGGCCTCTCTTGAGAAAAGGCGCACACACACAAAAGACTTAACCCTAGAGAGATCACTCCAATCCTGTTGCTATTTCATCAGCTCGACACCCCAACAGATACCAGAGAACTTCCATGATGTATCATAGACAAACAGGTAACAATTCCAACAATGCCTGAAATCTAATCTACAATAGGAGGTTTCATCAGCAAGTTATGACAGGTAGGGAAAGGGATAAAAAATACTGCACAAACCCACACAACAGAGTCACATTACCAATGTTGTTCTGCTATACAGATCCCAGACACGGGGGAGAACCTTAAAATGCTCCTCTTGTAGAAGATGCTAATAAAAGCAAGCTGTTGTCAGGACACCTGTGTTCTCAGCACAGCAATCTGCACCTCCACTGCACATGTTCTAGGGGCCCATCAGTCCAAGAAACAGCTGGAAGCCTTGCTACAGATGCAGGGGCCCAGCAGGGTAACTCACTCCGTTTGGTAAGCTGGTATTGGCAGCAGAAATCTTTTGCCGATGCCAGCTCTGCCTCCACTACGAGACTTGCCTCTATCACAAACACTTGCTAGCACTCCCAGCTCAGCACCAGGCAGACCCCAGAGAAAAAGAAAATGCTCTCAGAATAGGCTCACCACCTCTCCTGTATCAGGTGCTGATACAAGCTCTCTAGAGGTCTTGTCAACAGCTCTAAGTTGCAGCTGGCTGCAGATCCTCAAAGAGTGGCCTGTCCTGGTGGGCAGCTCCCACAGAAGTGAGATGCAACCACTGAAGTGACAAAAAGATATACTAGAGGCCTGGAAAAAAAAAAAAAAGGCCACTTTACCTTCAATTTAAACCGACCCTTCCCCTGATTTGGCAGGGAGAGGGCAATGAGAGGAAAGAGAATGGCATGAAAGGTCCTGAGCATCCCTCTTCTGAGTCTACAGAGAAGAAAAAGTCTTATGATAGGAAAGGGAAACAAAATACCAACCTGAAGCGCTTGAAAACTGCTCTAGATGACTGAACGCCAACGTTGGAGGAAACAGCGCTGTATAGTCTGTATTTATTCATATGTCCTTGCTCTTTTCTCTTCTCTTGTTAAGAAGTAAAACACAGAGTCAGTATCCCTAATAACATGAGCTGGGTTGAGGCTGCAATAGAAATTTCAATGGAATGTACTCGTTCCCAAGAGCATAATATATGGCTTTTTTAAGCCTAGCACACCTGTGCATTACAGTACTTTATACTTAGAGGCTGAACAGAAAAAGACAGGTAGTGTTTATTAAAGAAGTTTCCTGGAACTAGTTGTACTGCAGGAATGATACTCTCTAGGTCAGGTACCTCTAAAAGGTTTTTCATATGAGTGCTATGCACCTCTCATCACAATAGCGGCAAGTGCTTTAAAAATCAAAATATCATTGACTGTAATACCATCACTTGACAAAAATACTCCTTTATCACTCTTTAAGCACAAAAAAATCCAAAACCGAGTCACAGGGAGAGTAAGTAATTAGCTCCTTTCACGACTGGCAGGCAGAGACTGGGTCTCTCAGTCACTCTTATCCAGCCCACTGCCCAGAACACAAGACTGTCTTTTCTCCACTTGTTTTCTTGATTAATACAGCCTTGAGGCTCAGTTATACCTGTGCCAAAGAGACAAGTAATGATCAGGCACAGCCCAGTGCGAGTACAGGAAAGGCACCAAAACACACCTGTTGTTTCAGTGTAGGGTGCTAGCAAGTCCATATGGTCTTGGTGACTGTGAATGGGATGCCCAGGAATTGCCCACATTCAGAAAATATTCACTTCCCCCACTACAGGTAGGTCATTTGCAGTCCTGTTCCAATTCCTAGGGCACAAGAATTTGGACAAAGGCATGACAAGTGGTACCTCTCCCTAATTTTATCATAGCCCAACTCTTGAGATCTCCCAGAGTTCAGTTGCTAATAGCCAGGGCAAGACAACACAGACAAAAAAGAGTTAATATAAATAGAAAGAAAAGATCTGACCTAGAGGGCAAGCCATGCAGAGTACAAACATCCGAGAATCTGCACAAAGTCTCCTCGCCTATCATTCATCCACCAATTACGCACCAATGTAATTAAATCAGGAAAGCTACGTTTAATTTTCCTATCATCGCCCGATGAGATAAGAGCAGTACGTATGGGAGGGATCAGGCACAGGGGAAAGAGCTATTTATTAATAAGTTAAATCCTTTTAGATTTAAGAGCCTCTCTGGCTAAGAAGGGTCTGATCTACAAACACAACTTCTAGGTGTAATGAAGACAAATGAGACACCCCATCTGCATTTCTGTCCTGGGCTTGGTCCTTAAGTCTCTTCTTTTATTCAGAAACAAGTCTCATTGAAAATTGCCAGGCATAACTTAAACAGAAATACAGTTTTTGTTTAAAGACTGGGTTTAGTTTATGTATTTAAAACTGAAGAACACTCATCTCCTAGCCACTATATTAACAAAGACAGCCACATTAATTTACTTTATTTCTAAACAGCCCAAGGCTCCCTGGTTTCACAAACAGCAAGGCATTAGGGTGCATCTGCAGAAAAGCAAGGCACACTCCAGCCCATTCTTCTGTCTTTCTTCTTTTGCCCTCTCTCACATGAGGCAGGAAGAAATGCTGTGGTCCCTGTCCCCTGCAAAGACTAGTAATGCCTGAACAGGATCATATAAAGATCTCTCTGCCTGCTAGCCATGCACCCAGAACTGCTGCTCTGGCTGTTTTCTCTCCACTCCTCTTTGCTTCGTCCCATCCAGCCCTGCTTCCTCAGCCGGTTATTTAAAGCCCTGATTGAAAAATGTGTCAGATCATAATAGTGGATGACTTCCACAGGATCAGGTTTTCAATAACAAAAATCCTACAGGCTTTGATGCAGCCATGGCTTCACCACATCTTTTTTTTTTTTTTTTAAACAGGAAGGGAAAAATATTTATAACAGCAACTATAAATATACATGCTACTGACTTTTCAACTTGTTGTCCTTGTTCTCAGGCTAAATTTAGTCTGTTATATCCTGTCCAGCCCTTGGTGAAAAAGCCATACACACTCAAAATTGTGCAAATCCCATGGCAGGCAATTATACTTATCCAGGTACCTTACAAGATAACCAGATGGACAGGTAGATTCTCATTTAGTATGTTCATGGCTATAGAGGAAGTGATTATTATAGTGCTCACCCCCCAATACAGAAAATAATTATTATTGCAATAGGATAGCTCTGTGCTTCTGAATGAGAAAAGCGATGTAGGCTTTTCATGGTGTATATGTAAACCATACACTTGGTTTGCGCCAAATACGCTTCGAGGGTATATATATGCACCTCTGAGCTACAAAGAAGCATTCACTGGCCACACCTGCTGTTTACCCATGTCCTTATTTTACATGCAGAAATGTTTGAGATATTGATTCAAACCTGTGTGAGTGACTTCAAGGTCCAGCCTGCATGTTAAAGAACATCTTTTCGTATCCTGAAGGCTTTCATTTGTGTGAGTGATTTCTTAGTCAAAACAAGGTAAATATTTATCAGGAACTGACTACCTAGAGAATCAGAGTTGTTAGTCATTCGTTTCACTGGTAATCCTAAAAAGCCTTAGTCATGCCAGAGCCCAGGTGATTTCTGCAAGGGGCAACTCATGTTTCACCCTGGTTTGAGGATCCCTGCCCACGATTCAAAGTTTCACGCAGATGAGGACTCCCCCGCCACAATCTGACTTGCTCCACTCGCAGCAAGTTTTGCAACCTAAGCAAGAAACGCAGTTCAGAGGATGCTTCTGTACAAGCATCAGCCGGTCTAAAAATCAAAATAAGCGGCCCAGAAAAAAATATCTGTGTTTCCTACAGCCTTGATAATTGGGGGGGGAAACAATAAAGGGTCGGGCTCTCCTCGCCTCCAGCCGAGCTGGCTCGGCGTCTTTCTCGGGCACCGGCCAGCTCTGCGACCCAGCCTTTCCTCCGTGCTTATAAATACATCGCTGCTCAAGGCTAGGTGGATAGGACGGGAAAAAAAGAGTTTCTTGGGGGCGAGATTCGCCTTACGGCCGGGGTCCCCCCAGCTCGGCGCGGGGAAAGGGTCCGCCGGTGCCGCATCGTCGGGGAGCCCTGCCCCGGGGTCCCCGGCCGGCATCGCCACTGCCCCCGCCCCGCACGGTCCCTGCCCTACCCAGCATGGAGAAGATGAAGTCTTTCGCCGTGTGGATCTCCAGGGCTCGCTGGTCGTCGTACTCCCTCTGGTCGTGCTTGGTGAATTCCTGGATGAGTTTATTCAATTCCTCCACCCTGGCTCCCGATCGGAAATCCAGCTCCGGGAAGGGAGGCTTGCTGTTGGTGCCGGCGGACCCTGCCTTGCTGGCGAGAGGCGCCGCCATCTTCATGCAAAAAAAAAAAAAAAAAAAAAAAAAAAAAAGGAGGAAAGAAGGTGGGGGGGAAGGCAAAAAAAAAAAAAAGGAGGGGTTTGCAATGTTGCAATGGGAGAATGGAAGCGGCGCCGCAGCGCAGCGGCAAGCCCGGGCGCGGGGGCAGCCTGCGCGGGCGCGGAGCGGGCCCCGGGAGGCGCGGAGCGGCGCCGGGCGCCGAGATCAACAAGCGGCAGCGCCGGCTGAGCCCCCCCTACCCCGCGCCGCGCCCGCGGAGCCGCCCGCCCGCCGCCGCGCTGGGGGCCGGGCCCGAGCGGAGCAGGGCCGCCTGCTGCCGGGGCCGGGGGGCGCGGGGGGGGCTAGCTCCTCTGCCGGCGTCACGGCGGGCGGGGGCTGTGACTGGAGCCGGACCTCCGGCTCCGGATAAAATTCCCTTTTTTCTTTTTTTCTTTTCTTTTTTAAATTTCAATTTAATTTTAAACTTCAGCAAAAGCCTTGTCCTGCAAGTGGATTAATAACCGGCTGGGAACTCTGCTCCTCCCACGTTCCTGAGGCATTCTGCGCTTATTCCTTTTTTGCTCTAAAGGCATCCTGAAGATTGTTTATATATGTGTGTGTATTTCTATATATATATGAATTATTTTATCATATGTCTTAGAATCAATGACCAGGATAAAGTATCCTCACTGCAGCACTTGAGACCAACCCTGCCTAGAAGCTCCTGGGAGCTAAATAGACAAAGGATAGGAGGGGAAATGGGATCTCAGAAGACTTCCCTGAGGTCAAGCAGCCTGTGGCAGGGAGCCCAGACCTCTGATCTCCATCCATTCCCTCATCACCAAGACTACATGCTTCTTTTCTTTATGTATTTTTAATGCCTTCTAACTTTTCAACCTGCAGTGGTTTTCTCCCTGATCTTCTGTGCCTTGTCCCATCATTGAACATCTCTAGCACAATCCATTATTTACCTTAGTGCATCCACTGGAAGAACTGTCTGTCTTCCTGCCCAGGGAGCGTACAAATATATTGTGTTAGCCTTCTACAGGGCATTTCAGATGCTATGGCACTGATGCAAACTGCTTGGATATGTATTATCCTCTCATGATTCTTGGCAGGAAACAAACCTTTCAGCTCAGTCCCAGAGTACGGTAAAATGTGTCTATGAAAATTAGGTATGAGGCATTCAGAGAAAAAACAGGTAGGTGAAACTAAGCTCAGTGTGAGGAGGTTACAGGCTGGTTTCCCTGATGCATATTAAACACAGATGCTAGTGTTTAGACCTGAGCTCGGGAATGTGGCTTGGCTCCTCTGGACTACTAATCTTGATCAGAATTGGGAGTTCAGCACTTCTTGCACTGGGACCTTATCTGAAAGAAGAATGAAAATCAAGGGTAGGTTTGGACCCTGTAACAGAAACCACAGCCTATTCAAAGGGGAACAGCTGATGCTTCTGGCTTCATCCTTTAACTACTTACACAGCTTTTGAGGGCACTGATATGCTCATTATCTAAGAAATGATGTCCCAAAGGTAAAGGTAGGAGCGCGTGTGTGTGCATGCACATGCCCTCTGCTGGGTACACAGGCCCTATTGTGTTCAGGTACTGCTCACAGCCGACGGACACACAGCGACTTCATTCACCCACTGAGCCTTGGTGATCAGCTGCATTGTCACATGAACCTCTGACCGGCACCATGGTTGACTTTGACCAAGCACCTTTCCTTCATCTCCCTTCCCAGCAAAGCATACAAATAAAAACAATTAACAGATAGCATTAACATAATGCAGGATCTGACTTGTAGAAGAGCAATTCGCAGTGTTCAGTGTTGGTGGCCTGCCTGGCTCAGTCTGTGCCCTCCCGTGCCAGCCTGCTGCGGTCCCTGCCTGTCTGAGCTCAGGACCTCTTGCCTCCTGCCCCTCTCCGGGCCTGAGAGCCCTGTTGCTACTTCTCTGCAGTGTTTTTTTTGTCTGGGGTGACAATCTCCTACAGGCAGACAGCTCCCTCTTGTGATAACACCGCTCCCACGGGAGTCACGGTAGCTCCCGAACCCCAAACCACTTCAAGACCTCCTGTTTCGCCCTGTCCGCCTCCGAACATCTGTAAATCCCCTGTGTGCCTGCCATAACCATTTCTAGCTGTGTGGGTAACCTTGTTTCACTTTTCCATGGTGCAGACTGCCAGCAAACCCCCAACCCTCTTGCCTCATCTTTTTCAAGCTGATGTTCCCCACAGGCTTCATGGACTGTGTAGCTTTCTTTCCTAACCATGTCTTATTTGCTGCATCATATTTCAATTCTGGGACTTCCAGTAGCTTCTTCATGAGCATTTTGTCTCAGATTCTGTCTTTCAGTGGGTCAACAAACGGTCTCACTGACACTCCACCCACATCATTCACAGACTTACTTTGTCATTTTTTCCCCCTCTTCATTTAAAATGTTTAAATCCCATTCAATAACAGCTTCATAGCTAGCTTTGATTTCCTGAATTCACTAAACATCTATTGGAAACATAAAGTGCTTCAGAAACACTTAATGCCAGAAGCAAGGGAGATTTCAGTTTGATTGCCTTTTTTAATGGCACCTCTGCTTGAAGTTACAGTTACCTTCATATTTGCAGAAAATTTCCGTTAGATCAGGGTGTTAACTGCTCCATGCTTCTTGCTCATTTGGAGTTTGTTTAATTCCTGGTACCATGAATTATTCAGAAATTGCTCAGAACAAGAAAATGTGCTTTGTTTAGTGTCTGAGCTCAAGCCAACACTGTTCACCAAGAGCAGCATCGAGCAAGCAGTTTTAATTTTCTTCAAGAATCTCAGACAGGTACCGCACCTCTCTGCCCCACCTCAGTGCTGAGAGAAATTCTCCTTCATGAAAAGCAGTTGTACTTGCAAAAGAAGGAGCCTTTTTATCACCTTCTCTGGAAATCTTTGAATGGGCTTGGGTCCCTCAGTGCCAAGTGGGATCTGCTGCACCGTCATATGCTTGTTAATACCCTTGAAACTGCATCAGCTTGCAATTTTACCTCATCACATCAGTGCAATTTAAGATCTCTGAATAAATACACAGTTAATTCAAGTCTTACGTAAATCAAGCACTGGGGATTACTTGAGCAAATAAACGAGAATGAGATTGCAAGTACGGTTGGCCACGAGTTTTTCTACCAAATCTTTTTTCTTTCTGAAATTGAACTCTCTGTGGAAACATTGCAGCATCCTCAAAGCTCCTTTTGTGAGCATTATTTGGGGCATAAGAGGACTCTGTGGCATCTGCCATACTGGGCCCAAGACTTACCAATGAGGACGTTCACCTTATTCGGGATAGGGATTGAACGCCCCGACTACTAAACCGTTTCTCACCTGCATTGGAATCTGTGCTCTCCCTCTTCACGTGCACTCTTCCTTTCTCCCATGTGTTTTCTCTTTCCTTCAAAGTGTCTTCCTCTTTTTCTCCTGCAAAATAGACTTCCTCTTCTTTTTCTGCTGCAGAACAGATATCCTTTTTTTTTTTTTTTTTTCTCAGCACCACTTCCAGCATTTAGAAATAGAACAGGCCACAGAGAAATGAAGCGAAAGAGAAGAAATAACTGTTCTCACTTCTGTGGCATGACCTGAGACCTCAAAATGATTTTCGCACTTGAATAGGCTGTCTCAAAAAACTGCTGTATAGCAAGTGAGTATTAATACCACCATCCTAAGAGTGGTGAAACAGTTCTGCAGTAGCCAAGAAGAGCAATTGCCCTGGGATACCAAGGGAGAAAGACCAGGCAACTCAGGGCCTGATGCTCAGTGCATCTCCTTTAGGTTCTGCAAACTGGTAGGGGGAATTAATTGGCACAAGATCCAGAAATAAGATGGAGCCTCAGATACATCATCTTAAGATATTTCACTGCAGCTGGTAATTAGAGTATGACGCAGAATGAGCTAGATTCATCCCTCATTTCATAGAAACTGTACCCAGATTTTCTGAGGCTAAAAGTAGACTCAAGAAACATCTTCCTTTTCTGTACTTAGCACTGAAGCAGCTGTAGCTCAAAGCTTCACGTGGCAAGGGGCTTCACCAGGAACAAAATTGCTGACTGGAAGCGCTCTATTTTTCCAATCTGGTGGCTGCAATTCCTTCTTCCTATTATCGCAGTACCTTCTAAGCTGTTCAAAGGTCCTTTGTGCCTTGTGTTGCAGAAACCTGGTCTTGGCCTATGGAACAGGCTGTCTGTGCAGATAAGAAGAGTGACACAGAGCGGGGAAGTGAGCCATGCACAGGGAGGGAGGCGTGCAGCAGCAGACCAAGGATCCTGCTGTGCCATCTTCCTGTCTCTCCTTCACTGGCTCTGTATCCAATTCTGCTCTTCCCACTGATAGCTGAATCCCAGCAGAGATTTCCCTCCTTTCCCTTTTCTCCTCCCTACATGCTTTCTCTTTGTGGCCTTCATTCCCAGATCTGCGCCAGTCCCAGGAGAAAGGAGCCCAGAGTGGCACCAAACCTGGTTTCACATTTACCAGGTGCTCACTTTCATTAGGCTGCCCTGGTGATATCCTTATGTACTTCAGCTGCTTTGCTGATCTTCGGGTCTTTCCCTTCACTAGCAGTCCCTAGTCTGGTTGTGGATTGAGGCATTTTGGGACTCCCGGGCAGGACTGGAATGTCACAGCATGCCATGACATCACTGAAGTACTCCCTGCGCTTCTCTGCATTAGGACTTCCCCTTGTTCTGGTGCCAGAAACTTTGCCTGTATTTCACACACCCCAAAAATGTCTTCAAAACAGCAGCTACAGGTAGCAGCCTTCAGGCTCCACAAGGCTGGGATCAAGAAAGGCTGAATTTAGTGCAGACTCAGGGCAAGGAGAGTCTTTCAGATGAAGTTCAGACTCATGATCTCTCCCTGGCTTTGCTATTCAAGTTCTATGCTTTAAAAGGGCAAGACTCGAAGGAACTGTAGCGAACGTAAAGTCACACAGCCCCACCAGAGCGCTCCCAGACTCTGGAGATCTGGACCTGACAAGGAATTGGGCTCCTGCTCTGTATCCAGGGCTCCCCCTTCCCTTTCCCCATTTAGAGAAGAAAGCCAGTCCCATTCTGGCCCATGCACCCCATTAATTTCACCACTTAGAGCTGTCTCCACATGGTGACATGTGTGGTACCAGCTGTGAAATTTGCCAGCCAAAGCAGCATGGATTATACTCAGCTCTGTCTCTCTCCAAGCACCTAGTGTGTCCCAGATGTTTCCCAGAGACCATGAGAAGCTCTGCCTGCCCATGACCCCCCTCCAGTCACCCCTTTGTCTAAGTTAGTGTCCGTAAATAAAAATCTGGGTGATTTACAGGCACAATTTCCATATGCAAAGGATTATGACAGATCAATCGCACCCAGCACACACCACAATCTTGAGAGAGTTTTAAAGAGGGGTGTGTTACCACCTTGACAGACTCAAACTTTTCCTCCAGATTAAAAAAAAAAAAGCAATGCCTCCCCCTGCGAAGAGATGTGAACTCCTACATCCTGTCAGCAGAACACAGCATCGAGCTGTCCACATGGCAGCGAAGCTGTGCTCATTAAAATCTTTTGAAACAATGGCATGGCATCTGTCATAGCCAGCCTCAAAGTACCCATACTCAGGATGCTTAAAACATTTTCTAAAAGAATAGCAGATGCTTAGTGCATATCCCAAGCTAGAAATATATCTAGCTCGTGTATCCATCAAGGTTTTTGAAGTAAGTTCTAAGAAGTAGACTCCTGATCCTGATTCTAAACCAGCTTCAGACACTAACTATTTGAAAGACTCCAGCCACATCATTTACTATTCTTGCCTTCGTGTTCTTTTTTTTTTTTTTTTTTGGTGTGTGAAAATATACTGGTGATCTGTTTATCTCATTGTTGTTAAGTATAATTAGGTTGTACACAGACACCTTTGAAGTTGATCTGATAAATTTCATAGTCTATAAGTGGGTTGGCTCAGGGCCTCTGTAAGCAATGTTTGGAAATATTTCTGCTGCTCGTTTCCTGGGCTTATGTCAATTTTCTGTCATTAGTTTTATTTTTAAATTGGGATTATCTCAAGTAGTAAAATTTGGATTCAGATCTGAGCAGCGTTGAGCATTGTAGTGCTGTACTGGAGCTAATGCTCTGATACAGGGATATGACCAGAACATGAAATCCCTGATCTATGTGCAAATTCCCCCTACACGGAGAGGATACAGCTTTGGTGTTTGGGTTTGGTTCCAGGTATAATAAATAAATTCTGGTAGGGCCGACTAGAGAATACAAACAGCAAGACACGCTCCCTTACACTTCTGCGTGCATTATATACGGCTTGACTACAGTCATTGCTGTTGTTCATGTGTAGCTAATTACTTGTATTACAGTAATACCAAAAGCCACAAATGAGAATCAGGGCCCTATTGTACTGGAAATCAGATATAAACATAATGAAGAACTGGTCATTATCACTTGTGTTTCATTTCACTGTATACTCCGAGACCTCACTCAGCAACTCTCTTCCAACCCAGGAGCTTAGAAAAGTTACCAGCGGGTCTGTGCCTGCAATGATGTATAGATCTAGGGTGAGAAAAAACAACTATACCATTTCTCCTGCGCCAAACCTCTGCTCACAAGGTGGCTACCAGCAGCAGTTTAACCCCCGTGTCTCATTCTGCAGGTCTTGAGAAGATTTCAACAAGGCGTTTTTCATGCAGACTGTTAAATAGCAACTGTCCTTGTGATTTAGACATACCTGCTACTTCTTTGGAGCCTCATAATGTACCAATCCCAGCATCATTTGTTATTTAAAATCCCACGTTGAGTTCACAAGTGACTCAGTTCTCCAGACCATTGGGTGGTGGTTGTAGCTGTAAAAGATGGATATTTTTCCAAGTTTGAAAACAAGAAAGGCTCCATCCCCCAGACTCTTTCCTATGTCCCTGAAGAACACACTTATTACAACTTGTCACAAAGCAGTGGGAAAAAGGAGGATTGCAGGAAATGCTGCAATTCCCTGTAGCAGCAGTCACACAAAGAGAAAATACAGTCCCTTAGTTATGTGCTGAAAGCCAATAGTCCCTTTCCTCTGCTTTTCCCCACCTTGTGCTTCCTGTCAGAATATTCCAATCTGTAACTGTCAAACCTCTGACTTCTATATCAATTTCCCTTTCATTAGCATGAAGATCTAAGAGCTTTCTGAGCATCTTTCTATAAAAATACATTAACATAAAATGAAATCCAGGAAGCCTGAGCTCTGTACTGTATTTAACTGCCCTACTTCACTAAAAATCTTTCTGCATCTGATGGCAAAAGGGACATCCCCTGGACACTGCTGAGACATTTTTAAGAGCATGTTTTTTGTGTTGCTGAGAAGCAGCATTCAGCACAACTCTGACCGGTAGATAGGTTCATTTCTGAGGAAGAGAAGACCTGAGATGGATAAACAAAAGGCAACAACAATCTATAATGAAAAAAACATCTCCTGTAATGCTTGCGACAGATCACAAATGTGTCAGAGAAAACATTTTAGTGGTCTATAATAAGGCGTAGGAGTTTGTATCCTGAACGCAGGACTTGTCTGTCTGCCAAGACAGACAATTGCAAATGAAAAATAACGAAAAAAATGGGAGCCTGGTGGGGAGGGGAGGAAAGTTACAGAAAATCAAGGGAATTGTGCTTTTCACAAAACAAAGATACTAGTGAGCCGGGACTTGCCAGAACCGCAACATGCATGAATGTGTTTTTCTAGCTTTAGTTCAACTTATAAATGAAGAACTAAAATAATTTATTTTCTACTTCCAGTATTGGGCATGCTGTTTTCTGCTTGCTGGAATTATCTGTATTTACTGGTAAGCGTTTTGTGCTAGCAGGTGGCAAACAAATACCCGAAATATAAATGGGTCCCTGGGAAATGAAAAATATCCTTTAGTCTGAGATTATCGAACACCGTTTGTCATGTGGACTTTCAATGCATGGGTATGCAATGTGGGGATACCTGCCACAGAAGGACCTTTGTAACATTTTCCTAATTCAATTTTTCTCAAAAAAGGCCACAATATCCTTTTGTGCTAGAATCCCTCTGTGACTCCTGTTCTGAAAGCTTGGCATGTTGTCACCTGGGAAGAAAGTCACATAAAGTCACTGTGTTTCATCTTCCCTCCTCAGCTCTTTTGCAGACACAGGCAAATCCTGACGTTGCCGCTGTCATCTTTCTTCCATTTTCCCTGCTGTGAACTTGCAAGAGGTGAAAGAGGATAGATGCCTAGACATTTACTATGACTTCTGTTGTTCTCAGCTCTGCAAACACTTGCATCTGGCAGCTTTAGCTGTACTGCTTAAACTCAGGGGAACTCTGGCAGAGAGCGTTAGTGTCAGGAACTGTTCAGCACGTCCCCCATCAGGTGGTGGAATAGCTAATCTGTTGAAAAGCATACAACTACACTCAGCAAAGTCTTTTCCTTCAAGGCTCTAGAACAGCAGAGCAAAAGCAGTTAGCATAAGCAGGAAAAGAAACAAAAATGCCCATCAGAAATGGAAAAGGCCCAAAGCAGATATTTCGTAGCCATTACTTAAAGCCTGTTGACAGGCTTTTTGGAAGAGGAGCTTATCATCACCCCGAAATACACCAAGTGCATGACAGCACACCAGCATGCTCTGAATGCAAGAATTCCTCAGAAGCTTAAGGAAGGCAGACGCTGCAGGAGATAGCTTTGCACCAGGGCTCAGTTCTTGGTACAGCACTCCTGTGACTGTCACTTCTTTGCTGGAGAAATGACATTGCAAACCATCTCCTCATCAGAAGCCTCATCTCCTCCAGCACCAGTGTCATTAAGGAGACTGTAACAGTAGGATGTGACCTGGAGGCATGAGTGCCATGAGCACCCTCAACAAGCAGAAAAAGTGATAGCTATAGAGAAAGACTCCCCAGAGTCAGGAGGGAATAGAAGGATTTACATCAGGAACTGGACAGCCGTAAGTCGATTCCAATGGCCGTCATTAGAGATAACTTTGATGTTAACTGTGAGACTGGATCTGTAGCAAATGACTGCACAACTCAGATCCAGTTCTCCTTATAGCTGTGTGCCAGTATTGATGTCTGAGGTGGGAGGGAGGGTGCAGAGCAGGGTTTGGGAAGTCTTATTCTGTTAGCATGACAAGTACTAGGGGAGAAAGAAACAGGCTACATACAGCACAGTCTGCTCAAGGAGGAGGCTGTAATTGCAGTTGAAAGACCAGGCTGCTCGGCTAAAGGAAGTAAACAAGGAATTGATCAGTTATTGCTGCATTACACATGCAGTCATTGTTTCTTGCAGGCAAGCTTTCAGGGTATGATCAAACCCCATTATCAATTTACAGCATTAGTCTATGAAGCTGTAATCCAAAGTAAAGCTCTTTGCACCTCCCTGGAGCTCCAGAGTTTAGGTGGGAACAAGGGTCTGCCAGCAGGAACTCTGTGCAGGATCAAAACCTTAGCTTTTTTCTGCCTTTCTTGGCTATGTGATGCATTTTCATGGGGTTATGAGGATGGTGTCCTGTGATTTCATGCTGTCCTTTTTCCCAGAAACCAGATCACCGCTCTCTGCTGTCTATTTTTGCTTTTCTTACTCTAATGAGTGGGCATTATAAACAGAGGTGTACAGCATAATAGAACCCCCTGGAAGTATTTGTAAATAAAAGGCTTTTAGAAACCTTTTATAGGGAAGCCCTATAGACACTAATAGATAGTGAACACTTTTCTATAGGCATTGTTTTTCCACTAGTCTATACAATTCAATAGCAAATTATATTCCTGCTATCAAATCCCAAAGGATGATTCATAAAACCATTAGAAAGGATCTAATTCTCTGTAATTTTCTGTAGTAATTAAGATAAAAGCTTTTCAGGGTCTCCTCTATTACAGTTCATGGGATTTTTCCACGGGAAAATAAATGATCAGTTTAAATTCTCCTCGGTTACTTAAGCAAAGCAAAGCCAGTAAATTCTGGAGTTTTATTCAGATAAAGTTTCCTCTCATTTCCGTGGGAAATTTACTTAATTTTGGGAGACAGTGAGGGCCAAGGACTAGCCTCCCTGCTTGTGATTTTTATAACAGGACATCAAACTCCACCTTCTGCTAGAGCCAAACAACTTCAGTGATTTTGTCGCTTCTTCCCTCTGTGCTGGCAGGGAAGGTGTGCTTTGTGGAGGCATTGCCCACAGCAGCAGGTCCCACTCCATTGACACATGGAGGCTCAGTGCTGTGGTGAACTCAGGGTTCTGAGGACCGTGGCATGTCTGAAGAGCTGCAGAGTGCTAACCGAAACACCACCAGTGTTTTTCCTATCATGTGCTTGGAAAGCCACCTGAGGACCAACTCGGCTCTGTGCCTACCTATGTCTTGTCTAGGAAGCAGAGATGTTTCTAGAATGTTGTGCTGAGCTCCTGTGAAACCCAAATTTTTCTTTGCCCCTTGTCTCCATGTTTGCTGTCTCAGGAGAAGAACTAATGACCTCTGCAGGGAACTCACTGCACAGCCTTGGGAAGAGGTCACACATATGAGAGAAGAACAGGTCATAAAAGCCATGCTGACATATCAAAGAGCTTAAAGGTAAAAATCACTCCTGTGCCATGCTTTGTTGGAGCTCCCCTTGTGAGGCTGTGACCTATACTTTGGACTACATAAAGCTGAAGGTCATCGCCTCTGTGAAATCCTGACCTTGCTGACAAGAATAAGTGCTTTTTCATTTACTTCCCTGATTTTCTGGTATGAGAGATTTGTTCATAGCCCTATCATAAGCTCTCTCCAGGTAGTGCCCTCCCTGCCCATCCTAAAGGTTTTTCCTCCAGCCTCCTCCGTTCCACCCTTCTCCTCCACCACTCTTTGAGGCTGACAGGGAACTGCCCACAGTAAAATTACAACAGTAATAGCTTCTGCGTGGCATTTCTCATTCCCAGGTCTCTTTAGAGCCAAGTGTTTTAATATCACTGGCATTTTACAGGCAGCTTATAGCTAGCTCTTCCTCAGAGAAGCCAGAGCCAAAGCTGGGTACAGAATACAGCACTTTGGATTTAGTGATCTTCATTGGTTCTTGTATCTGCATCTTTCCCTATCTCATTATCTGTGCCCCCAGACAGTGTGAAAGGAAGCTATTTCTATTTTCAGGAGCTGTAGATGGCAGACCCCAGCTGATGGTACAAGAAGGTCACTAGGGGTTAGGAGGGCTGTGGAAGCCTGCAGAAAATGGCTAATCAAAGATGTTCATCACCTCTGCTTCCCAGGGGACTTTCAAAGGTGTTGGATACACTCATCAGTAACAAGTCTTCCTGCTGGAGTTATTGCTTCAATTAGCCACATGAAATACATCTTCCTGTTCTCTCCACTTCAAACAGATCCTTCCTCTCAGCGCGTGGTACCCTCTTCATCTTTATTCCAGAGTGATTTATTTAATCTGGTTGCACGTTGCAAAATTTCCTGGCCTGGCATTGATACCAATGACCTATTTTGCCTCCATGTACCCAAGTGTGACTTTGATTACATCACTCTCCCAGCCACTCTAAATCCCAGCCACTTAGCAGCAAACTTAAAGTAGGTCACAATGAGTTCAGAAACAAATGGCTTACAAAGATAAATCTTCACTCCAACAGGTCGATGGCAGTACTGTACAAGCAGGTAAACTGTAAATCCTCACAGCACCACTACAGAATATCATTATAATACTCCAGAAACAAAAGAAGAACAGAGCACTCTCTCAATTAGCTGTTTCTGCTTTTATTAATTTTAATGGCTTTTGCTTGATGCTTTATGAAATTACCATAGTACATGAATGGTGCTCCTTCTTCATTTGACACTGGGAGGGCAGGGGAAAGGACATAACTCAAGGGTTTTTCATTTTACTCCAGACTAAATTGTTCCATGACCTTAGGCAAGCCACCACACTGTGTGTGCCTGTTTCCTCACTTGCCAAGCAGAAACATTGTTTGCTACGCAGGTGAGTTGAGTGCTGCTGACCCTAATTCATCAAGTCCCTTGATAGTTTGCCTACCTTTGAGGTCTTGGGGAAGTCCTTTGGGGAACCTTGCTGTGGCTGTTGATCACAGTGGACTTCATGATGCCCTGAGCCCCCGTGCTAAACCAGAGGATTCAGAGCATCAGAAAATCCACTGTGGCCAACAACCACCACTAGTAATTTCTTCCCTACATTAATTTTGATTAGGAGTTTGCACGTGGCTACAAAGCCCTCATTTCACAATGAATATTTTTCCACATTCGGAGTGACAGAAGTCAGACTGCACCAGTACATTTTTTCCAGAGTTTCCACGGGGCTTGTTTTAGCTAGCTGTACAAATATTCATTCAGCTGTAGCCAAACCATCATAAATCATTCCCTGCTATTTTTACGGACAGGTATTTCATTCCTAGGTGACAGTGAGTCTCCACATGTTCAAAAGCCTTCTGCCCAAAAGTGGTGTTTGCCTTAGTGCACGCCATAAGCATACAAGAGCTCCCACAGTACTCTTCGGTGAGATTTTTGCTGCGCACAAGTCTTTCAGCAGCCCCTTTACATGAATGTATTTCACCCACAAAAAAACCCCTAGTTTCAAGATTCTGAGCTGAAAAGCACTGTGTAAGTGCCTAGGGTTATTTTCAATTAACAATGTCTCATTCCAAGCACATCATGAATCGCATTTTTCTTCTCTTTAGAGCCAACATATTAATCCTTTGAAACAAAAATGGCTGCATTTTAATGAGAGTTTAAAAGGGTGAAAGTTCTGCTCTAGTACACTGAGCATAACAGATTATTTTTGTGATGTACATCTTCCATCCACTCACTTTAATTTTCAGAATAATATCTGGAGAGCAGCCTGTTTTATCTCCCGTCTCTCCTCTTTCACTCCACTTAGCTTTCAGTGTGTGTATCATCACAGTTAATTTGAAGTTGATATTTGTTATTCCTTATGGGTAATATGTTACAATAACAACAAAAAGATTACAGCGTTGTCCTCTCCAGGTTGGCTTGCACAACACATCTCAGAGAAGTATTGGTTTTAATTGTGTTTTTCCACATTACTTCCTGGCACTAGAACATAAGGAATCCCTTGTTAAATGAAGTCCTCACCCAACGATATGGGGCATTAGCACAGGAAAGTCTTCCACTGCCTGGAACAGACCCCATGCAGGTTTGCAGGGGCTTGGCCCGTGTCTGTCCTCCTTCAGTAGCAGCTAAAGTCATATGATGTGGTTTGGAAGGAAAAGGATAACTTTGTCCACCAGAGAAACACAGTAAGGCAGTAGGCAATGCTAGCAGTAAGGATAGGAGAGAAATTGCAACAAAGGAGGAAATTTCCTACCCTGTTCATGCAAGACACCAAGCCTTATACCTTGCCCATGTGCCTTGCCTGCACATGTTTGTACACGCCTCCTCTCCAGTGTGATTTTGTGTGGAAGTGCCTATGGAGGAAGTATTTCCAAAGACTTGTTCTGGCATACGTGGGCAGAGTAAGAGAAAGCCAGGAGAAACAGGCCCACTGTGCTGTGTGCGTCCTGCACACAGACTAGATGACAGAAAATAAAAATGAATAAATGGATACAGAACATCACAAATCTCTCTGGTACAGGAGAATGCACACCGAAGGCTGGGAACTGTTGCCTTAGAAATAGCAAATAATTTAATCTGTCAGTCCTAGCTGATAGTTTCTAGAGATGTAGCTAAGTGCCAACATTTCAATCATGATCCAGGTCAGCATCCCAGCCCACTCACCAACCTGAATTTCATAAATTTTGGGACCCATGGGACCTTCCTACAGCATTTATTCTCCTGCATTGTTTCACTATGTGCAGCTTAGAAGAAATCCAAAGTGGGACAGGAGTCCTGAAAGTGCATCAGGAGTAACTACAGAGCAATGGCTAGCTGATGTATTCCAGAAGGCACCCCAGAGCTGAGAAATTGCCTCCTCTCACCCGAGAAAACGATGAGGAAATCCACAGGACTGCTTCCCAATCTATTTGCCAAGGAGGAATGCTACTGCTTACAAAGGACCTTGCAAGGTCCCCATGGTTTCATCCTAGACCACTTGTGACTAAGACAATAGTATGCATGCATGTTTGATTAAAGATGATAGTCTTGCTTGTCTATCTCCATTATGAAACTAGATGTGCACAATGCCGTGTCCTAAATGTGGGCATTATGTTGTGTGACCAGATGTCACCACTCGTTCCTTCCTTCCACCACATACTTTTCAAGTCATCATACCCTGAAACAAGGGCATGTCAGGGAAAGTGTCTCAGACTTAGGACTGTCTTTGTCATAGTGCAGAGATGCTTTTAGACAGCTATAACAAAAGGTCTGCTAAAACGTCAGTTTCAACACCAGGAAATCCACTGGAACGGGTTTAGACACCTCAGCAACTTAGCTGTAAATTGTACTGTGTTTTTATTGCTTCTATTAGTTTAAGGTATGCCAGCTAAACCCTATGTATGCAGGAAATAAAAGGAGTTCCTCATCCACAGAGCTCTGAAGTGAAGTAGCTGAAGCAGGTGGATGAAACTAGACAGTGGCTGTGAGCCCAGTGTGACAGCAATTCAGTGCAGAGGTTTGTGTTTTCCACTGATGTATAGACAGCTACAATCTGACTTCAAACAGCGTCTTGAGCTGGGCAAAACCAACATCTTCATTTTGTGGGAAAGGGGAGATTTGAGGAAGCCTGTATAACGTTATTCCAAGGTTTAAAGAAAGAGCCTACCTTTCTGCCAAAACCCAAACTGAATAAACTAGCTATCTCTCAAGTTCCTTTGAATAATCAGGGCATGTAAACAACATGCTGCTAGAGGAGAAGAAAACGAAGACTTTAAGTATGCAGAGGAAAGACTCTAACAGCTGCTCATGGAAGAGTAAAACAGAGACACAGGAACTGTTTGCAAAATGTTATGGATAAAACTGCAATAAATCATGCCTTCAGCCAGGCCAGCCCAGGTATTTTATAAGCAAAAGTTATTGAGTCATTGACACCCATTGCCTGTGTAACAGGCAAGCAGAGATGGGCAGATGCAGGGGTGTTACGGAGACGGATAGATGGATGTCTGACCAACATTTTGGCTGTAATACACAGTGGCTGGTGACTATGGTACTGTCTGATCTGTGTATCCCTTTGTGTCTATGCTCTCCACAGGTAATTTAGCTCCTGACTCCTTGAGCTATCCTGTTCTTCCTTTCTCAGTTCTGCTCAGTTATTTTTAATAGACTGTGACATTTTAGTTTGCTTTGTTTCAAGTATATTTGCTCAATTTCCAGCAGGAAAGCTGTAATAGAAACTGTGCCTCGCAGCATGTTGGGGAGTTGACACTGATGACTGTGTATTAAAGCCAAAGTTTTCTGTCCAGCACCAGCATGATTTGCTGTAAAATCTGGGTAGCTGACACCAGTTCTCCCCATATAGCCCCCTACAATGAAGATGTCAGAGGTAAGTTAAATCTCATTTTCTTGCTGGCAGGTTTCTTTAATTACATCAGCTTGCCTTTTCTAACCAGCCTATATTGTGTTGGGGCATTCCATTGAAGTGTGGCTTCTTCAAGCAGATCTGTGTGAACCTGACAGAGTGAAGAATTTTCAAAGTTTGCCTGTCTACTTGAGGGTCCCCCACGCCAGAAGAGAACACAGTCAGCAACTATTCACTCTCCAGTGAAAGCAGAGGGTGAAAAGATGCCTCCAAATTTAAAATACAATTTTATGTGTGCAAATCCTTGCAGATGCAAGAATTTGTACCTGCTCAGTTGCCAAAATTAAGGATGGGATGGAGCTGTAGCTATAATGATGAGGCAGACAATGACAACACAAGAGCAGCTGCCAATTATATTCATACCCAGGAGCCATCAGACATTCTGTAGTTCTATGTGAGGTAAGAGCACACATCCTCTGTCAACAGTCTGCTGAAATTTTTAGTCCATTTTGTATTATAGATGAATTTACAGTCTCTTGCATTACAAGTGATGCCATAAAATCACATCCTTTCTTCCATTCCATTTGCAGATGTGCACAGTCGCCTCCTGGACTGATTCATGGCAGTGTCTCTCTGCTTCTTGGCTGGGTCAGGTCCTCCTGCAATTTTCTTTCTCTGCCACATCCACTTACCCTGGCTGCAATCACTCCAGAAGTGACTGATGTCACTTGTGTCCAAATCAACTGAGGACAGGAGAGAAGCAGTAGACAGGAAAGGACAACGCTACCAGTGTTAGTACACTTATTTGTAATGATGGCTGTATTCTCATGGCTCATTTAGACAGAAGCAAATGAAAATAAATTTGCTAATAGCAATTAAGCCTATAGGCATAACAGAGAGCTTGCAAGACCTGATCCTGTTATCACTCAGAGATTTCAGATGCAATTTTCACTGAGTTCAATAGAATTTCTCTGGATTTAGCAAGGAAGAGCAGTCCTTGCTTTCAGCATGCTGTTTAAAATATACATGAGAATTCTCCTCTCCACTGTGTCAGAACAAAAGCCATTCTCACAGCTCTAGCTGGAGAGGCTTTGGGGCAAAATGCATGTCAGTGTGTTACCTCAACTGACTGATTTCTCTGCTGCACAGATGAGCAAACTAGGAGTCATCAACTTCAGCTCATCACGGGAATCAGAGCACCTGTCCCCTTGCACTCTGTGCTCTGCATGACATGAAAGAAAAAGCAAGTAGATCAGTGTTTGTGAAGCAGAGCATCTAAGTGTAGTAGCACTGAAACAGTGTCTTGCAACACCCCTGGCCTGGCCTGGCCTGACCTGACCGGTCCCTGTTGACCCAGATTTGCACCTCTGCCGATTCAGGTAATGAGCATCAGTTCAGTGCTCCTATTCTCTCCAAACCAGCATCTCTCCTAAAAGCAGAGGTGGCTGGCTCTTAATAAGTGGTTAGGAAGTTTTATTACTTTAATGGGGTGAAAGAGAAACTGGAAGGAAGACAAGACTTCAGAGCATCACTTCCAGACTGCGTTTCAGCAAAACAAGCATTTAGCAGCCATACTGGTTCCCACACTCAACCCAGTACAGCTGCTGGTTTATATTCACTTGCTGCAAGGAAATCCCTTGGTTGTACAAGGGTCTGAGACTTTGCTTAGTGGGACAGCAGTGAATATGCAGCTTCACTCTTTAGCCATTTTTTTCTTCATAAAGCCAGATCAGTTCCCTATTCTGGTTCTTAGCATGGGCCTAAGAAACAGTTGCACTAATAAAACCAAGTGGGTAGGTGGAGTGAGATGTAGGGCATGGGAATTCCCTAAATCATTGCTCATTGCCTTTGCTACATCTTCAGAGCATGAAACCCTGCCCCATAATGAGATCTCAAAGGATGTAGCACAAGAGCTGTACCAAAAAAAAACCCAAAACAGAGGATCTCTGCCTCAGAGAGCTCTCACACAAGCATAGGTCTGTGAAGAAACACAGAAAAAAGGCAATATTGGTGAGCATGACAGACAGACAGTCCTGCACCCACATTTACCCAGCATCACATTCCTGTTGGTGTTGCAGGAAAGGAGACTTTCAAAGAAGTGAAAATCACAATATTTTTTTTTTCGCTTCATGTGGAAGGCCTGTAGAAATCTCAGATTTATATCATTCGTCACAGACTGATTGGCATGGTCTTAGTGGACCCTTCAACCTATCCAAACCTTTCTGTGTGAGCCTCAGGCCATCAGGGACATGGTAGGCATTGTCCTGCAGTCTCACCATATTTGAGTCTGATTACCTTTGACCAAGCTGGATAACTCTGCAGACATTTTTCTAATCTCTTCTCAAAGCCAAATACTGAAAGCTACAGAGACAGAGCCAGGCTTTGGCCACAACCAGTGAAAAACCACACAAATACAGAGTGAAAGACCTAGGAAGTTTTCCGGAGTCTCAAAAGGCCGATATTTGCCTTGCCATATCTCTAACTGTCATGAAATGCTTCACTTCTATTGTAGAGCAGAGGTAAGTGTTGGGATTATGGGCAATAATGATGCATTTATTCACAGGTCTATCAACCATAAATAAAACATAACCTTTCCTTGTACTACAGACAACAAACTTGATAGCAAAACTTTGTTCCTGCTGCCAATAAATTCAGCCCAACAGTTTTCTGCTCCAAACAAATTGTGTATTTTGACATTTTGGAGACGTGGCTGCAGTGTCACTAAAGTCAGCCAGCTAAAGCTTTCATAAAGCTCTGGTCCTTCAGCCAGATGCTGAAAGGAGGGTTTGGAAGACTAAGCAGAGACACTTGGAAAGTTTGTCCAGCAAAATTAAAATACATGTTATTTAGAAAGAGCCACCAATACACTTTGGAGCTGATCTAACACCCACTGGAGACCTCAAGGTAAATCCATTCATTGACTTCACTCTGCCATGGATGGGTTCTCATGAGGCAGAACCCAGGATGAAGTAACAGAGTGTTGTTATGATTTAGGGACCATAACAGAAGGGGATACATGGGGCTCCTGGCAAAGGACTGCAGGCAGGATGTAGATGAGACTGGAGTTTCTTGGAGAGGAAAATTGGTCTCTAACCAATAGCCTTGAACAAGGTATCAGCCATTTCCTATGGCCTCACGGCCAAGCGATTTCACAGGACTCTCCTCCTGCTCTGGGTCTTTGCTCTTGTTCTGGTAACAATGTAGTATATGACTTCAGGGACTGCTAGTGAGTGAGATTTTGAAAGGCAGTCTGCAAGGTGGTAAGTTGCAGAGTGAAAGTGGAGAAGCCATTCTTGATTCACTCCAGGTGGAACTGCTGGTAACCCAAAAGCAGAGTGTCTCCCTCTGGGCAACCCTGAACCATTTTATGAAGCCAAATCAAAGGAAGTTCATACTTGGATACCTACTTAAATCACCTAAATTTCAAGAGCTGCTGCTCCCATAAACAGCCACAGAGTAATGGATTTAAGAAGGTAAATGTCAGTACATCTTGGGTGAGCAGAAATGCCTAAGTTCAGAGACAGGCTATGGTAAAGCGTGAATTCAGCACAGAAGCATTGATATTTCAGTCCCTCAACCATCAAGAAGGCTCCTGCTTCTCTTTCCAACTGACTAGGCATTGAGGTGAAATACTGGGCTCAAGTGTAGCTGTTATTCACAGCTACATCTTCTGTATCTTTGCATTCAGAAGCAATTTTATTCATCTGTCCAGAGAAAGAGTCCAGATAAATTTTAAAACTCTATGGGAAGATGCAGCCATGAAGCACACAGCAACAAGACCCCCAGCACAGCAGCCTGGGTGCTGGCCTAAGAAGATGGCAAATGGGGAGTTGAGTACTGGGGACTGTCTGGACAGGAGCGCCACGTTGTTCCCTGCACCAGGACCCATGTCAACCATGCTGCAATACTGGCTGTAGGGATTTAATTTTAGGAATTTCCCCCACAAGTCTGACCTAATGAGATATAGCAATGTCTGTGTGCTGCTTCTGCAGCTGCCTTGTCGTTAGAGGTGCTCATTTCCCAGGTGGGCATGTGATTTCTCATTTCCCTGGGTTAGAAAAACAATGTAATTATAGACTGAATTCAAACCTGCTCTGTTTTGGGGAAGGCATTGTCTGATAGGCATAATTTATAAATGGATATCACGTTGCCATTGCATAGGCCACACTATCAATTTCTCCTCTGTATGAATTTTTTGTTCAGCATTTGAAGAGTCCCTTCAATTTTTTTTTATACTTAAACCCAGAACGAATCAGTGCTAGCATGAACTTTGCAAAAAACGGTATCCCCAGTAGAAATGAAGAGAAAAGTGATCACTTAGCTTACTAACTTCTATCCAAGGAGACAGACTAGTTGCACTGGTGACCACAGGAGCAAAACTGTAATCTGTCAATAGATTTTCACTTTCATGCAATTTTTTTCCATTTAATTTTCATTTGCTTTTCAGTTTTTCATTTACTCACCTTGTACTTGACTGTGATTTTGCACAATGTATATCTCATATTTAAAACATAAACCCATGACTTTACTGTAAAACCATGCAGAACTCTCTTCTTTCTACGGCTCACCCATTAAAATTTCACAGATGGTAAATTCAAGCACCAGACTCATGCAGACCTGATCTACAAGCAAAGTCTCTGGACTGGAAAGGCTCTGATTTTCACAGACACTTTACTCAGAAAGGCTTTGGCCTTGAAATACCCGTAGTTGAGAAATGGAAATTAGGTTGTAAGTTGCTGGTTGGAGAAATGCCAGTTCTGTTCTGCTTTGCTTCCATTTTGCTGGGCTAGAAGATCATTGACAAAGGGTCGCCTTGAATTTGGATCGAGAGCTCACTTCAGCACTACACTGCGGCCTGCTGCTCCTGTGAAAGGCTACTGTGTTTTAGGGATGCATAGTAGTCCAAACTTTAGGCAAGAAAGAAGAGTTGAAGAGTGGCCCCTCTTTGGGGACCACATCTCATTCAAGATGGCAGGGTGAGATCAACTCGCACTTCTCTCTCCAAATCCAGTTTATATCCCAGCCAAGCTTCTTTCCCTCCCTAGTCTCTCAGGGCAGCCTTCACTGCTTCTCCTACCTCCAGGAAGCAGAGTATGTCCTCTTCCCAGCAGCACCTCACGCTCCTGCCCCATATACATGTGCAAGGATGTTCTGATTGCCTCCTTCATTAAGAAACAGTGAAAGTCTCCTCTCTGTGCCCTAGAACAAGTGAGTCCCTGCTGGCCTTACAGGCTGCCAAGATATTGAGTACCATCAGCCCTGCTGGCTCTGTGGGTGACAGAGTTCTGCAGACATCCCTTAAGGCCTTTCCTGCTGTCCCCTCTATGCTGATATGATATCTGGACTCCTCTAGCTCTAAGTGGATCATTTCCTCTCCCATTTACCTCATCTCACAGAACCCTGGAGGTTGCTCACATTTATTTTAGGCTCTGGTGGAGCCGATTTCCTTGTTTCAGTTTGATTTACCTTCATTCCCAGACGATTATGTCTCTCCTTCTTAGGGAGGCCAGTTCTTGGATTAAATAAAACCAGATTGTCTTACTGGTATTATATTTGTTATTAGCATTTTGCTTCTCATTCACTGTGATGCAGTAAACTGATAATTGACTGAAAGGGCACCCTAACTACACAGATATACATACGTGTGGTGAGGACAGCTCGCTGCGCAGCTCAGCTCTGGATTGTAGGGTCCTACAGAGCTTGAGCTGGAGGGTGGATTTCAAGCATCAGCAAGGCCTTCTGCCCTCAAGCAGGGACCAGACAGTGCGGCCAATGGATGTTTGACCTGGCACACAAGGAGCACCTGGAAAGCCACTGAGGGTGGTTGCCCTGGCAGTGCAGTCTGGTATTGAGACGCACTCCAAACAGAGTGCAATTCGAGGCCTCCTAGGTGAGAAAACCCTTTCTGTCTCCCACATAATCTGGTTACTTTGACAACCCAACATAGCAACTCATTTAGAGAATTTCCAGGCCGCTCCCATAACTCCACAGAAACCATAGGATTTCTCCTTTGGAGAGCTCAGCTTCTAGCCTTTTGTCCTAAAGGCCTGTCATTCCCTACATGGCACTGGAAGTCCTTTGCTGCTGGTAGCAATTGGGTAATGGGAACTGCGTACTGCTGCAAAACCTTGGAGAAGGGCATGGGCTTGTGAGGGTAGAACTGCCCAGGGGTAGGGAGTCAGCACTGACCAGCACAAGCTTCTCTCCCTGCCCTCCATGCATGGCCTGAGCCCTTTGGACAGAAGTTCACTGGATGTGGGCGCAAGGAATGGTAGATCAAATAGGAGACACAAATATGCTTCTAGGACTGTAATGGAGCCATTGAAGGGTGAACCTTCAATTCTTACTGCATTTGCACTGAAGTCAATGCAACTTGGACAGATACAGACATTACCCCTAGCCCTCTAAGATATATCCCTAGGATCTGTGAACAGGGCTGAAAAGGACACTACAAGGCTTATTTACAGGTCGGGGGTAACACAGTTTGCTCCCATGGGTGGAAGGCACAGCTCACACCCTGCAGACAGAAATACTGAGCAGAATATTATTCCATCCAGCTGTAATGGAAAGAAGGAGACCTGTTCCCTCCCCTTCCCCTTGCTTCAGGACAGGGATTATGGTGCCTAAGGAACCATGAAGGAGAAACTCTTTAGACAGTATTTCTAGTGTTCTCTGCAGCTTGTTCTTGCCGCTGACAAGTGTAAATCATGTTTCAGTGTAAATCTGGACCCAGTACATCGGTCACGTCTGGGTGGCAATGTTGGCTACGCTGTTTGTAAATCCGCTGAGAATAATGTATTTGTGCTGTGGGATGACATTCCATAATGAGATTGTGATATTCCATAGCCCAAGACTTGCTATTTGTGACAAAGACAGATTTCAGGAACAGCAAGGCTGCTGGGAGACCTGCTGGACTTAGGGGACATTCATAAGCTGAGGATTCTTCTAACCCATTCAGCCATAACTCAGATACAGGGGAGACAGTTTCTAGTGCTTTTTAGACCAATCACTAAACACCATTAGCTACATATCTGGCCATATATTTCTATTCAAAACACCACACAGCGCAAAATAACTAAATGTAGCAAAGCACAGTCAAGAACTACATATATTTACAAGCCAGCCTATCGTATTGATCCAACTACACTTAATATAGCAAGCATAATACTAAAAAAAATTCATTCCCATGTCTAGAATAACTCCATCTATTCTCCCCAGAGATTTAGAAAATTAATCCTTTGTATAATGAAAATATCCTTTTTTCTCTGCTCCCAGTTGTAGTTTATTTATGGAAAGCTTAAAAAAATTCTTCATCCTTGTTTGCAGAAATACACATATGCCACATCCTTCCCTTCTGTGCTGTGAGCAGAAGTTGTATATGTGTGTATTTATGCATATGTACAAATCCGCATGTAAATTCATGCTGCTCTAACCCTCTTAGCTAGTAAAACAATTTACACCTAAGTTGTTTCCTCTCTCTCATTGGGAATGAATCAGTCTGGACTTAGTAAAGTAGGTGAATTAATACATTTTTCTCATTTTATAAAAGCGGTCTCAGAAATGCTGTCTTGTTCAAAACCAGACAGTAAAAGGAAAATTGTTAAAACACAGCCTCTGTATAGAGCCCATCAGAAGTGGGAACTCAGCCTAAGCTTCTTGAGTCTTAGTCTTGTTTCTCTGGCACTGAGTCTTGCCGTCTTGTCTTTATTTAAATGCACCGTCCTTTTATATGACTATTTTATCCCAGTAGACTTTTTGTTTTCACTTACATCAACTTATGTACAAATATGGAAAACAGTTTCATGTAAGTTAATAAAAGAAAAGCCAGGGTATAACACAAACTCCAAATCCCTATCCATGCACAGCCCAGGGCCAGGGAGGTGCACGGAGTGATGGCTAGGTTACTGGAAGCCGAAGGCCTTCTTACTCAGCTGAACTGGAAGTTAAGTTAAAATCCGTATGAAGCTGGTGCTGCCTGCTCTACCAGGGAGTTGTACTCAGTGACTCAGGACATGCTCCCAGCCCTAATTTCCCACAACTGGATCACAGACATCCCATTTTATAGATAGGTAAAAATATGAAAAAGCAAAGAGTGGTACAACATGTCTGTGACAATCAGAACAGGTCCCAGTGTGTCTCAAGCCCGTCCTATCCGTCCTTGCAGGTGAAACTTCTTGTACTCCACCTATGCTGGGTACTGTATGTTCATATGTATAAGTAAATGTATTTCTGTCATTTATTTACTCTGCTGCCCACCTCCACATGTCTCCTAGCATAACAGCTGACCAGGGCTGCAGATAGGTAAGAGAGATGCTTATACATGAATCAGTACACCTTAGAAATCTGCCACCTCCCAGTACTGTCCTACAGATGCGGACATCAAGGGCCAAATCCTGCACTGGGAGGAGTGGACAGGGTTTCCCTGACATCAGCAGTGTTGCGTCTCCTGAGCCACAGTGCATGCTTGGCTCACTCTCTGTGGCCTCAATCAGGCAAAGGGCTTGTAAAGTGGCGTAAAAGAAGCATTGATGGGGTTTAACATAAAAGGTAGAATCAGGCCACTAAAGCTGACCATTTAAATCCAGCAGGTCACTGATTCTTTTGTGTTGATCTGAACTGGCATAATCAAAACCTGGCTGGGTTCCACTTGCAGCCTCTCCATCACACGTTACTTACCATCTGAATTTCCCTGCATTCACAGAACACTCCCACCCCCTCCTGCCCTGCTCTCTGAAGGAGCTGTTATTTTGAATAATAAGATCCTTTTTTAACAACATTGTCTCAGAAATCCCAAATGCCAGAGACTGCTGCACATCAGCATGTACAATCTCAGTCATCCACATACACGCAGAGATCAGAGATTTTTCTCATCTCTGATATGTCAATGCTGTTTACAAATTAATACATATATTTCTGCCCTTTAAAAAAATGTAGCGTAGCGTGACTGCAGTGACAGCCCCGCGTAACTGCAGAAGTTGTATTCCAGAGATACTACTGCCAAGGGGTGAGCTTGCCTGTAAACAAGAGGCTTGTACAGCCCATGGGCACAGTTTCAAGCCAGTGTTTTCATGACAAGTCCCTTAGGTTTTGCGAAGCAGGCAGTGGAAGGGCTTTTTTGTGTGTTTTGTGACCCATACTTCAGGTTTATTGCTACTAAAGGACAGAAACCTCCCCTTGCATAACTAATCTTCAGCAAAATGTCATGGCCACTGCCACTAAAAACACTAATACCAAACTTATTGCTGGAGTCAAAAAATGCCATTCCAGTGGTATCCCCATTTCTACCATGCCTGTCCAGACATTTACTTGGAGCTGGTTTCTGCTGCCTCAGGGGAGGCAATGCAGGCAATGCAGTTGTGCTGGCATACATTAAGTGACAGAGAACCTGCAGTGACGTTGGTTCTTCTGAACATTTGGCCTCAGTCAGTGTTTTGCAAAAGAGAAGAAAACTGGGGAAAAATCGTAGAAAATAATCCTGGAAGACAATCTCCAAAAACCTTAGATATTGCTGAGGACCTCATGGAATACTTTGTGTATCTATTTTGCAGCCAGGCCCTCTGATTTCTATATCTGATCAATGCAGTAGTCTGAAAACTTAGTAGCAGGTATCTTTGAAAACTGAACGTTTCTCCTCTATGAATGGTCACCACAAATCATGCAATGTTTGGAGAAGTGTCTGCGCTATTTTTATTTATTTATTTGTTTTAAATCAGATTTCACTAGACTCTACCCCACAGGTAGTTCTGTGTTCTGATCACTTCATGTGTTCTGATCTCCGTGCTGATAGCTCAGCACGGGCTGCAGAAGCTGGCCCAGTTGGAGACAGTGGGAACAGTGGGAAGGGAAGCCAGACGGCTAGCCAGACTGCCACAGAAGGCAATTTGGGATGATGAGATAAGTAAATTGTCTGGATGCTTCTATAATATGATCAGTGGCAAAACAGAACTGACAAATGCACTGCTACGGTAGTAACAGTAGTAACTTGGTTGTGATAACTGCATACGGATGTCTCAAAACTAGTTTCCCATACTGTTTGCAGTACCAGGAACACAGTATTTTATCAGTGACATATATTCCTCTTAGATTTCTGAAGTTTTCTCCACAGCTTGTGGAGAAGAACTTGGGCACTTGGGGTGCTTGTCTTTAATGATATCTCCCTCTCCAGAGGAATGTCGTGTGGCAAGAAGCACCGAACGATTTGGCTGGCCCTAAAGCAGGGCAGCACAGAATAGGCAGTCCTGAGACTTTTAAAAGACTCCTGCCAACCACAGTGGGAACTGTGCCTGCTTGCATCAACACTTCATTCACCCTGAAAAAAAAGCCTACTGATGGTCTGGATTTTTCTTAGTACAACTTTCTTGACTTCAGTGGCGTTTCCCTTGCAGTGAACTTGTCCTGACACACTCACATTGTGCAGTCAAGCAGAGCAGCAGAGGCTCTGGCTGGCAGGCCATAATCAAATCCCACTTCAAGTAGCCTAGCCAGCCTCCTGCCTGGGGTTTGGAGCATGAAGAGAGGCAGCACGCCAAAACTATGTCCTGCAGAACTGTAGTCGTCCCTATTATTTAGTTATACTGATCCTGACACATGTATTTTGAATCTTTAATTTCTACTGTTTGGGGCTACCTTGCCAGTGTTCAAGGCTCAGGTTGGCTTCTGATTAAACAGCCAGATCACCATCCATGCAGCTCAACATTCCATCTCCTGCAGTGTTTGCCGCGGTCACAACCAGCACCAGGACTGCTGTGAAGGAGTTTGTGCTGGCTCCTCTCCAGGTGCCATTTGCACCAGTGGCTTTGGGAGGCACTAGTGCTCTGCTCTGCGTGACAAAACTATGCTCCTGGTCATGAGTGTGGCAGCTCCTGCCTTACTAACACGAGAAGGATAAGTAGGGTCTGTTCCAGTTTTTGTCAAGCAGATGCTGAGTAAGAGATGTAAAGTCATTTACTTGTCTAGAAAATTTCAGCATGAGGAAGAAAAATGAAAATAAGCCCTTCTGGGATGGGCACACTTATTTCCCAGAGCAGTGACTAGAATCATTAGCCATTTGTACCTCAAATTCCTGTAGGATATTGCTAGGAAGAAATAAATGGATACTGCATGATGTTATGCCTTGTGACAGCAGATTCTGTGTAGAAACTGTTGGGAACAGGCAAGCACGAATCTACTGTAAACCTGCTATGCATTTCCCTGTTTCTTGTACAATACTGGAAACCGCCTTACTGTGATTTGTTAGAGCTGAGGAATAAGACCACTTCCCTTCACTTTCCTGCAGAAATTCCTTTCAGATTTCCCATGAATAAGGTTCTTCCTTTCCCTTTCCTTTGAAGAGTTGTGACCAGCTCTTTCCTTTCTCTATTGCCAAAGTACAAAATGCTGGACTTCACTTGTGGACTTTTGTTGGAAAAAAGGAATATTTTTCACCAGAAGATAAGCGCTTCCCATACACTGAAGATACTTGTGAGAGCTTTTACCTTCCCCTGCCAAGGAAAAAGCCCTCCCCCTGTTGCTTCTCCTTTACCCCTCCCAATTAGTACCTTAAGGCAGAAATTAACAACAAAGTACTATGGCGTTCTCTTAGCCCAGCTCATGCACAAGTTAGAGGAAGTCGCGTGAGTTTTGTCTTTGACGAAAGAGTGATTCCTTGTCTTCTGTTTCCTAACAGACACAGCCTCGGAGACTGTTTATCTCAATGGTTGCCTAGTTGCTGTGATTGCAGAGGGACTGGATTTGGTCACTTTGGGGCCACCTCCAGGTCTGTGTTTCTTTTTCTATTGCTCAGAAATAATGAGATTTTGGAAACTGAGCCTAGACTTCCCTAACTGTAGCAGTGGGTGTCTAAAACCTACTCCTGAATTCTTCACAGCATTCTACAAATACTCTACCTCGCATGAACCACAAGTCTTGACTGAGACACCATTCAATCTGCTCTGCTATGTCTGATTTGCATTCAGCTTTTCTGTGCTATGTTTGTTTCTCATGAATGCATCTGAGTAGCCTGTGTACCTCAGGGTGGTATACTGGAAGCTGCATCTTGGTGCCTGTGATTTACAAAAAGCCAGTAAAATACTTTTTGATTGCTGGGCTGAGCTCAGATGTGTTTTGTTCTAATAAAGGTCCTTAATTTTTTGTGCATTTTCATTTTTTATTATTTAAAATTAAATTCAGCTGTGGTTGAATAGACTGGTCTTATAGCTGGTAGAAATGTCACCCTTATTGCAGGTACAAAGATGATGCTATATAGTAGCTTAGTAATACCTCTATGCTTCTAGATAAATGAAATTGTGATTTACAGTTTGTAAAGCTTGAAAGTTCTCAACGTAACAAGCTAACTGTGAAATGTTAAGAGGTAAGGGCCAGTGAAGGAGGGCAAGAAGCAGAAAGCTTGCTTCACTGAGTCTGTGTACCCTGTTTCTAGCCATTGGTCTGACCCTGGCATTTCCAGATAGGTCCCAAACAATCACAAACCACATCAAAGACAAGTCCCTTTTACAGTATAAATGCTGAACTGCATCAGGAAATAGTAATGATAACACCTCAGACAAAGCAGGTGTTATTTAATTATGGGACTGTGGTACTAAGAACTGATCAGACAAGTAAAATAATGAATCTGGAAATGTGTGGAGGAACTAAGAACTGATTAGACTAGTAGGATCACAAATCTGGAAATGTATGAAGGCAGAAGTAATCTTTACAGGTGGGGTCTTAGCCTGAATGGAAACATGCAGGTCTCTGGGCAGACACCAACCAGAAAACATGCCTAACAAACACCATCGACACCACTGCCAGCGAGGGCACTGGCTGGCGAGAGAGCTTTTGGCTCATACAAGTAGCAACATCCAGAGACACAGCAAGAGCTTCTGTCTGGAGGAGAAAAAATTGTTGCCCTCTGAGTCGTATGGACCAGAAAGAATTGACTTATGTTAAAATCTAAAAAGATTGTTTGTGGTTTTGTTGTTATTCTGGGAGTGGCCTTTCAGAAGATAGGAACTCCAGGGCCGGCAATTTCTCATGGCACAATCCCATAGCCCCTGCCCATTGCCGTCCGGCTAGTCCCAGCCCAGTTAGCAAGGATTACACACCGCCACCTCCCGGTGTAACTGGGCAAGATCAGGGATTTGGTTGCTACTGGAAATCCTGTGGGAAAGACTTCACCAGTCCTTAAATTCCTAAAGTCCTTAAAGTCCTAAAAAAACTCCACAGATAGTGGAGGCAAACAAGTCTGCACTAGAACACTAAAAGCAGCTTGGCTAAATGAGCTCCAGTGGAAAGTAAAACTTCTATTTGTCTGAAAATACAGCTAGAAGGAGAAATCACAACAGGCTTTTCAGGATGAGGAGTGGGCTTTGTTGCAGTCTGAGGCGAATTGAAATGATGGCTACATCTATCTGGTGAGTCACCTCCCACAAGCGGTCCCTGAGCATTCATGCAGGTTTGAGCTGTTGGAAAAAGTGCTGGCCTGCTACAGACTGGCAAGAGTGTGGACTCCTTTCTTCTTCCATCCCTCTCAGAATTTTTCAGGAGATATTCCCATTGAAGTTCCCCCCAGTCAGAGGATGTGGGGAGACCACAGCCTGGTTGAAAGTGGGCTGAGTTCATGAATCCCTTTGACATCATTGTTACTATGTGGCAGTGCCCTCTCCCCTTCCCCCTCCCCTCCTCCCCCCGGCTCCTGCTCAAGCCATAACCATCAGTGGGAGTTACAAGTTGCGCCTGGACTTTGGGGGATGGCTGGTAACACAGTCAAAACACTGTCTGGAGTGGGGACCCATTTATTTTGTTCCCATGGGAATATAAGTCAATTATCTTACTCTATAAATAGTGAACAGTCCAAGAGCCCTTTGAGCTCTCCTGCATGGCAGTGGATTGCGTGCCAGGATGTCTCCTTGAGTGGGGACACTCACTTAAGGTTCTACTCCTTGAGGTTGAGAGATTCCTTGCCACAACAGATTCTCAGTAAGCGACTAATAGCATGCTAAACTTTGAAAATCTTAGCTGAGTGATGTAAGGATTGATTGAACATATTTAATCCTTTAGACATAAACCGTTGACCAAGTCTGGGACTAGGATTGGATCCAGCTGCACCTAGACTCCTCTCTGAGAAGGAGTTTAGAAAGCAAGGAGGTCCTTTCTGAACCTCGTGACTCAATGGGAGGGTCTCCCTGAGAGCTGGTCTGACCCTGGCCTCTATGCAGTAAATAATCAAGTGTACCCTGTCATCGAATCTCGCAAAACCCTGTCGCATTCACTATTAACTTTGTTAAATCACTGTTTTATGTTAATAAATATTTCACTACTTCTCTCTTATGAGTGAAGTTAATCACTCCACCTGCGACATGCTATAAACCTCCCCCTACTGATGCAGAGGAGATTGCTGGTTCAGTGCATCCCCATTTCTCTCCTGTGGGCAAATAAATCCTCCGCAGTGATACAGGAAGCTCTGTACTGCAGCACCAGCAGGCCTGGCTGAGGTTGGGATGGTCACATGCCATATTTCAATAGTCGCTTCCTTTTGCTATCTCATAATTACATAAGAGTCATTAATTGGAAGGCTGTAGAACAGAGGTTATTTGAGAGAGCTGACGTCTCCCACCAGGTATCCAAGAGATAGAAGATTTCCTGACTACACATGTGCATCCTCTGTCAAAGGCTTATACAGCCCACACTTTCTTATGATTACAACTTTCTTTGAGAGAAAAATATATTCTAACAAGCAGCCCTTAATCCTTCAACTACTGCTACAAAGAAGCCTTAGAATAAGAGTTCCTGCAGTATAACACTTTTGAAATGTATGTGCCAGGAGTGATAAAAAACCTCTTTTATACTGGGAAAACAAATCTGTTTCAGTTGGGTGCACTCAGACATTCCTTCTGATTTGTTTAACATGCATCTTCTGTCCAGCCTGTCTGAACAGAGACCAACTTAATGAAGCCCAAAGATGTAAGGCTTTTAGATCTTTCTGTTATATTGTGGATGAAGCAAAAGCAAAACTGCTGTGGGGTGGTGAGCATCAGACAACAGAAATAACATCAATATGTGCCTTGATTTATCCTGTAGCAACCATATGGCAAGCTTTGTAGTTACTGAATAGATAGCAGAATTCTCTCAGAAGTTGCCACACAAGGAATCCATGAGGAATCCTTACAGCAAAGGGACAGGTGTCCAAGAGGTGCCCCACCACACCTGCTGCTGGCAGAATGGAAATACACCCATACCAGAGCTGCAGCCGTCTGCCCCACAGTAGTGACCAGTTCCCGCCTGCCTCATCTGGCATCGCTTCCTTCAGGAAAGAGCTGCTCTTCCTGCTGTGCATTCCTGCTCTCTGGTTTGGGTCATTTCCAGGGCAGATAAGAATTTGCGGAAGCTGGCAGCACCTTCAGCTACAAGCACTGAGTGCCTTCCTCACTTTTAGGCAATGAATTTTGTTATTTCCTCCTTCCCTGTTAGCATCATTCCTTGTTAGTCAGTGAAGCTCTGTTTATTGAATCATCTTGTGGGCTGAATATTTTATTGTTCATAGAACAAGATAAACCCAACTTATATATTAACATTTATTTGGCTGCATAAATAAGCTCTTCACACTCAATGACATGTGCTTTTCCTCACCCTCAGACAGAAGCCTCACCCAAAATATAACTCTTGTTCATTGTCCTGCCAATCTATACAATCTTGGTGGACTCAGGGAAGATTTTATGGCCAAAGGCAGGGCAGGGCGCTCAGTAATTCTTTTAGTTCCTCAATGGGCACATCTGATGGAGACACTCTGCTTGATCTCTACTGTGATGACAAATTGGCAGAGAGGCGCTCTGTAAAGCAGAATGGGTCAGGTTCTAAAGGTTCCTTAGCTCAAAGTCAGTGAGCAAACCACTAGCAAACTGGAAACCAGTGCATTTTATTGAGTCATGACAGGCTGCAGCAAAATTCCATTCGTCAGACAAGGCTTTATTGCCACCCACAGACTGTGTGTCTCTGCTGAGATCAGGCTTCACATAAGAAACGGTGTAATACAAAAGTACTTTGACAGATCGGCAGTGCCCGAAAGACCTTGCATTCCTAAAAGATGAAGATGGGAGAAAGAAAAGATGTTTGTCTCTATGCTATAGACAGACAATGGAGCAGGTGTACCTCCAAAATGTATGCTACCACTCAGGGCCCCGAACCAGCTGATAATGCTTGGTGTTGCTAAAAATCACCATTTAGACAGGCAAGGGCAGCACCCTATGACATTGCCTTGAGCTAGTGCACCTCTCACCCCAACTTACCAGATCTGTGCTCTGTGAGTATGGTTAGATTGCTTCCAGACTGAGATTGGTGATTACACAGCCAGCCTGTCTTTCCACCCCCCAGTTTCTCTGAATTTCTTTGCTGTTAGTTAGCGTGGCAAAGTCAACATCTGAATGTTCACTAGAATATCGACCATCATCTATGTGAATAGGCCATAAGAACCAGAATTTAACCATGAGTCTTCTGTCTGGTATCTAAATGAAGGTAAGCTTTCAAGTTGGCCAGGCTGAAGAGTTGACAGAGGGGAGTATCTAGTTGCAATCATTTCACCATCAACTTGTTTTAGTCTGAGGGAGATTAAAGCTTCCTGCTGGCAATAGCTGGGCAATAAAACTGTGACGCTTCTTCAGCAATCACTGCAATAATATTAGATAAATAGATTTAATTGTTCAGCATCATCCATCACCACATAAGTCACTCAAAGAATCTTGATATAACTAGATGGAGAAACAACCTTGGAGAAAAAGTTAAATTTCCTTTAAATTTAAAACCCTTTCAGAAATCGGAGGGAATGTCTTAAATGGCCTTTTATAGATACCTTCTATATTTCTAAAGAATATCTTGTACACCATCTTTCATCCACATGCACCTCAGAGCATGACTTTTCCATACTGAGCCTAGTTTTTACCCACAGGTTTCAGGAAAGGCTAATGTTTTGGGATGCTCCCATGCTAAGGACCCTACCTTGACATACCTGGGAATGTTGAAAAATATTTAAGCTGGCTAAACTGCACCATCCATCACTTTCAAATTTGAATGATTACAGAACCCCTGTTCATCCCCTACTCTGTTCCATTGACCTGAGAACCAGACAACTCCTAAGCTTTAATTTACACTGTGCTCTCAGTCATGCAATGTCAAAGGACACCATTTAGGTATTCGTGCTACTGCAGAGGATTCCTTTCAATTTTGTACTTTCTACAGCTGCAATCTGAGGCAATTAAAGAACATGACTCAGGACACGTCTACACAATGCAGAGCAACGCAGAGATTTTCAGTCTACCAGTGATTCATCCCATAGTGGTAGTTGCCCTGACTCACAGGAGTCATTACAAAAAATGATATTACGAACAGCTTCCAGACCTGAGGCTTCTGTTACAACAGTTCGGATCTTTCAGTGCCTTCAAAGTACCAGAAATTATGCTAGATAACTGGGAAGAGTTAAAATATTTTTATGCATGGACAAACATTTAAAAGGCACCCTTCTGTAGTTCCTAGTCAAAGGCTACCTAAAAGACTGACAGATACCTGGAAGAAATTGAAAGCCTTCCAATTTAAAGTGTCAGGTGATCAGGACACTTCGCTTCTCCTGCCCAGTTTAAAATGAAGAAGCTTGGTTTTCAGAGGCCATTAGGATCTCAGCACTTGAATATCTTGAAATGGAGGCAGTCAGAATAACTACTTATTTTAGAGAATTTGAGCAATTTAAAGTAGAACTCTGCTGCTGTCTTCAGTTACTAATGATACAGCTGAACTGTTGTTTGGGACAACATTTTCCATAGGATTCCGAGCATCGGGTTGGGTTTTCCTGGTGTATTCCGAGCAGAACACTAGTAATTTAAAAGAAACTCCCCCAAAATGAGAAAAAAATTCTATTTGGTCTGTATCTTAAAATTCTAGTAACCTTTTCCTCATTAGAGATTAGTACTCTCTCCCTTTAAAAAAAAAAAAAGGTGTTTGTAATTTGCTTGGGGGTATTTGCATTTATCAAAACTGTGCTTTTTGATGCCATGCCTGTTCAGCTTCATTAAGAATCAGACTTCTGGCCAGAATACAGTTTGGTCAGCTTCCTGTAACTGAATTTCCTATTCTGCGTGCATTAAGCACACAGAGCAAGCTCCAGAACAACTGCACGTGAGCAAAGCCTCCTTTACCCAGCACTGAAGTGTTGCTAGGGATTAAACAGGTAAATTACGAGGAACCAGATCTGGCATCCTGCTTCCTCTTCACTGTCAAGCTGCTGACCCAATACCACTGGGCACAGACAAGTAGGAGAATAACAGTGTCCAGTTCAGGTCTGAATACAGAGCCACATGAAAGGCATATTGGAACAGAGACCAATGTGGCAGTAGGAAAGGAAACCAAATTGCAAGCAGCAGGATTTGGAAAGAAGATTGTGGAGAAACTGCAAAGGCAGAACTGGGTGAGGTAGACAGATACTGTGGAGAGAGCAAGAAAAATGCATGTGGGGGTGGAAGTCCAATAAGTAAGGACAGGATCTGGGAGAGGAGCCTGGAACTGGTAGGATGACAGGAAGGAGCAGTCTGGGGGAGAGTGAAGGGAAGGGCAGGATGGTTCAAGGCACACAGAAGATGGAAGAAAGTGTTGTGCTCTGCTCTTAGAAAGCAGTGGCAAAAACAACGGCAGAGCAAATAGGTCATCTGCAAGTACAGAAACAGCCAAAGTGTGAGGAACTAACAAATGGTAATGCCATAAGGCAGCAGAGCTAATGAGCCCTATGTCACTGGTAACTTTAAGGTATCATCACAAACCTAAGGAAGTACTTCTCCTTTTAGTGTGCTATAAAAAGAGTAGAAATTACGACACAAGAAAATTATTCCACCACATGCAGAACTGTGTTAAAAAAACAAACCAAAGAAACCTCACACCTTTATACAATGTATAGAATCCAAGACTCAGTAATTTCATAGTGACAGAATTTAAAACTGTCTTTTCTACTTCCTTCACTTTGGCCTCATTCTCTTATGCCTTATGACATTTAGGGCATCTTCACATACTATTTATCCAACAAGTATTGTTTTTCAATATTCTAAGCTGCTTCTACCTGTTCTCTTCCATTATCAAGTTGTTATTTTCAGCAGGTTTCCTGAACCTTTGACTCTAGACTAAAATAACATAATCCAAATGAGCAAAAATGCTTAGCTGATTATTACTCTAATAGCTGCCTCAGCATTCCCCCTGAACCAGATCACCCCTTCTGTTTATGATATTGAGTTCTGATGATTGTACACTGTGAACACCCAGTCTTTTGAAAAACTTCACCTTTGCCCTGTCACCTTCTTTTAAGTATAGCCTGTATCTTCGTAACAAAAGCACAACTGTATATTTGCCTTAAGTAAATATGAGTGCGTATTACAAGCACTACAGATCTCTCTACCACTGTTCTACAGACTTCCTTATCTAATATATCCATAAATCTGTGTCACCTGCACATCTCATCAGTCATGATTGTATGGTGTCTTTGACATCATTGCTCAGAATATTAAGCAGCATACACCTATGAACTGAGCCTAAGCTACACACCCAGACTGTGATAACCTCTTGTTTATAGTTACCTACTGTGGTTTAGCAAATAACAGATCCGGAAAAGGAACTCCTCAAAAATTAAAACTTGTTCTCATAAAATCATTTTGCATAGCTCATAGAATGTGGCTTTGCTAGAGGATTGCATTAGCTTCAAACTCTACTGGCTGCCAGGCAGGGACCATGTAAAAGTATCTATACTTAAAATATTTATTCAAGTATTCACAGCTTGCGAATGATCACGCGAAGAAATATGAGATGTCAGACCTACAGAACAAGAGTGTCTCTTTGGATACACCCTTAGACATCTCTTCTACAGACTTAAGTCTTTAATTAAAGGACCACAGCACAGTTCAACAGTGGCCGTTACCTGCAGTGCTGTGATTATCCAGACATTAGTGCAGACTGGCCCTAATTGATGCCCCCTTCCCCATGGTCTTACCCTTGTTTCATTTTAGGCAGACTCCTCAGAGTCTGGTGGTCTTCGGAGACAGTGGAGGTGACAAAAAGGAGCAGGAATAGCATCAAACAAGTAGACTAGAGAAATTATTGACTTTCCTCTGTTACTGTCCGCAGTTATGATGCAGGGTGTTAACTCCATGGATTTTGCTTCAGTCTACAAAAGAGAGAAACTTCTTTAGTGAAATTCAGCCCTGAAGTTTGGAGGGAAGAGAGGATTGTGCCTGAAGGTAGGGAAGAGTGCAGAGACAAAAATATTTGTCAGACTTTAAGGAGGTTTATCCTCAGTTTCATAGCATCCCAGGGCTGGAGTCTGCAAAAAGTCCAAGAAAGCTCTAAAGCACTTGCAGCCTTGGCTAGGCTCACTGGGATCAATAGGGCAAAACACCGACCTGCCGGAAGGTGTTCTTAAATGTCTTATTGAACAGAGTCTGAATGGGAAAAATTGGAGGTGATCTTATCCATTCTCAACAAATTAATCAAAAGGCAAAGGTCATGACAGCTGGCTGTTTGACTTAACCTTTGAAAACTACCCATGATTTTCAGGCCTTCCTAAACCTAATAGCAACGTTAAAATCTAGAGGGATAAGTGAAACAATAATTCTTTTCTCATTTTACTCATTTTATCTGCAGATATCAAAGCAGTTTGACAACTTTGCACAAATGTGAAGATGAAGTGGCTTGCAATGAAGAGCCAATTCAGCAGGTCCACAAGCAGGAGCAGATACCGGACTCCAGCCAGGTACGCGCCAGGCCGTGCTGTCGTGGCTCATATCAAAGCTCACTCTTTTCAACACCAGGTGTGCTGAAGGTGGAGTTTGGACTCAAGGAAGAAATCACTGTCATGGTTCTTGCTCAACAACTGACGTCCCTACCACCTGAACTAACTAACACAATAGATCAAAGACACTAGACATGGGAAACAGAAACAAAACTCAAGAGTGACTCCAGCATGAATGGAAAATTACTGTGGTGTTACTGCATGATCCCCTGATTGTATAAGCCCTGTAGGGGACTGTGTAATGAGTAAAACAATCTCAACCTGGAGAATCCCCTCCTGTGAGGAGGAGACAGGTGATGTGAGACATTAGGGTCCTGCCTCCATGGCTTCCATCCCTGTACCAGCCTCTTCCTGTCAGCGGGGACAGCACACCACTAGCCCCTGAGCGGCTGCAGCATGGCCCCCTCAAGCAGCAGCTCCTGAGCTGGCTGGAACCGGCTCTGACCAGCCCAGGGCAGTTCCTGATGCCCCAGGCCGAGGTGTGAGCCTACCTGTGGGGGTCAGGGTGAGTCCCAGTGTGGGAGAACCAGGGTCAGATGCAGCCCAGCATGGCTGGGGCTACGGGGCAGGCCAGGATATCAGCCGGCAGGGCCCACAGTCAGACACAGGATGGCTAAGGCTATGGGGCAGGCCAGGGCATCAGCCAGCAGGGCCCTGACAAGGCCAGAGAGTGGCCCTGGGCTGGAATGGAGCTGCTGGGCCCATGGGCAGGGTGTGTGGGTGAAGGCCCCAGGTGAGGCTGGTCAGGGCAGGTAAGATCTCTTCCTGCACTCAGCGCCCTGATGTTGTGCTCAATACAAGATCGTCTTGCTTTTTAGTTCAGTTTTTAAGTACCAAAACTTAACTCCCTACTTACCACCAGTTTCTGTTACCTGCATCTGAGGCACACGTCTCAGCCCGCTGCCAGGCCCCAGGGAATGTCCTTAACAAGGCCAGCTGTCCCAGGGGTTTACCATGGGGACTCCCAAAAGTCATTTACCATCTTCTCACCAAAATCACATTTGCATTTACAAAAGCCAGGGGAAGCTTCACGGTGTCTCAGCTACCCGCCTTCCAGGGAGAAGCCTCACCCTTCACTGCACTTTCTGATGCCCAACTTTTTCTTTCCTAGATGGCTGACACAATGCAATTTGACCACTTCCATGTCTTAAGGTTGCTCATCTGCTCATGTACCCGTAGCGATGGATCACTGCCACCGTTTCACTTTTGTGAAACTTCTATGTTGTACAAATCAGGTGAGTGTTCTAGTCCCTGAGCTAACCAGGTAATTTCCCTCACCTTTTTCTTCTTTGGACCTGCTCATTTTCTGTGAAAAATTAAATACCCTCTGGGCCAGAAAGACAGTCTGACTCATGTGGGACGTGGGAGACCAAGGTACAAAAGCTCACGCCACAGAACAGACAGTTGAGATAAAGGAAAGGCCAGGTTTCCTTTTTTTTCATTGTGACCTCTGGCAAGTCTTGTCATCTCATGTTATTCCACTCTGGGAAATGGGAACAAATTAGTAGGTCTAAAACCTGAGCCTGGGGAAAGATTTTCAGAAATAAAGAGCTAACCCATATGGCTTCAATGGGTGAATGCAACTAGAGTAATTTATTGCACCTGGTCCTTTGAGCACAGCAGTCTGGACACCTGTTCCTAGCTGTCTGCATACAAAAAGAGCTTAGAGCAATGCTTTACAGCCTATGGTTGTTTAAAAATTTTTTCTAAGTACATTATAGTGTTATTTTATTCATTTTATTCCTCTTCTGGATTTACATATTAACACAAGGCAATAGAAGAACTGTGGGATAAAATGAAAGCTATTTTCCATAGTAAAATGTTAACTGATTAGCATACTTAATTTTATTTAGTTTTTTTTTTTCATAAAGCATTTCTCACAGATTATCCTCTACTATACTCCTTGTATAGCAGGCCTAGAATAAAGAGAATTTGCCAGGACTTGGGGGTGTCACACATTCCGTGTCTAAAAGGCTTATTCAAAACTGCAGGGAGGATTTACAGGTTTGCCTCTCTTGGAAGCCCTGTACTTACAACATTAACAGTGTGAAAGGAATTGCCTCTGCTTCTGTTTCCCAGCTTTACTCAGGTGTTTCTCTGTCATTGGTAATTATCCCATTTTGATCCTAGTCTTAAGAAATTGTTTTCATAAACCTAAACTTGTGGAGTTAAATGTGTATTTTTGACTCACAGATGGTGTGTTTTGCTTAAAAACAAACAAGGGAGAGAAACATTCTACTCTGCTAGTGACATGGAGACTCAGAGCTCTTAGGGCAGTGAAGACAAAGCAGAGGTATGAACTTTGTGATTATTAAGACATCACAAGATTAGTTCTGAAGCCTAACATGAATTTTTGACACTTACAGTTTTAAATCTTGCTCCTGACACAGCTGCACTATGTGCTATCCAGGTAAATAGTATGTTCTCTCTTGTCTGGTTTGGCTATCAAAGAAAGGTTTGCCTGCTCTGTATTGTGTTATTCTTGGTCAGAGCGCATTTACAGGCACTTCTGCATGCATTCCTGAATACAGGTGTGAAGAGAAGCTCATTCTATGATGAATACATATTACTAATTATATTAAAAAGGCTTCACAATGGATGTGGTCAAACTCAGGAGTCAGAGAGGGACCCAGACAGGTCATGGTATTTCCATCACGATAGATGGATTATATTAAGGCCAACTTAATATAATCTTGAAGTTACTTAAACTTTAAGCAAGGTGTGAACCAGTTGACTTTCAGAGTTCTCTTCCTCCTTTAATTATTGTATGGTTCTGCAATTTGTATGTATTGCCATGGGCCTGTCCACCTGGGGAATGTTGGCTGATATAATTCCAGATGAATCAAAGCATTACCATAGTTTTACTTATACAATTACACACGTGGGCATACTATCCTGAAATAAGGATATAATATTCTGATATTATTGATCTGCTTTGGAATCTATAGTATTATTGTCCAGTTTCCCCAGGCACAAGAAAAGAGGGAAGAAGGAAGATTGTATGTGTCAGATATATCTGTTCTCAATAAGGCATCACTGCAGGGGTCTAGCAAAAGTGTTTCCCAGCTCTGCATTTTTAAATATGCAATGGTTGCTTATTTCTGTAGAAGCTTCTAGATTTCTAGGATGGTATATGATTTTAGTACAAAGGCAATATATTTTATCTTTATGAATCATGTTAATAGCCACTCCTCTCCTTACTCATATCAGTGTAACACAAATCAGTGATGCTCAGCAAGAACTGGATGTCTAATAAGTCACTGACTTGTCTGGCAACAGCTTTGGCATCCCTGTTTCCAAGAACTATTTGCTTCCTAGGTTTGGTGTTCATTTCGCAGATCACATCCTCCACTCAGGCTCTTTCTTCCAACAGTGGAAGAGAGGCTACATTGCCACCCTCTTCTACCTAGTAAACTCTGAAATAACATAACCAGAGGCTTTTCTCTTGGGTCCATATCTAGTGCTTTGGACACTCTTTCTCAACAGATTGTATCATATTTAAAGGTTAAAAGATCATTTCTTAATTTAGATCATAGAAGTAATTTATAGACATGTGTTCTGTTTGATAATCAATATTTCACTTTATAGCAGCATGGTAGTTGCTATTCTTCATCTTTTATCTGTATGTGTTTAAGATTCAGTGGCCCAGAGGGAAGCTTGGAGGTACAAAATATAAACAGTTTGGATATTGACCAGCAGAACCCAATCCGAAGCATTTTAGATTGATGAAAATACAATTACAATTTCTAGAATGTCACTCTTTGAGTGGACTCAATATGATAGAAAATGTTATCCAACTGTCTTTAGTTTCTTGAAACGGAAATCACAGTCATACGCTAAAAAAAAAAAAAAAAAATCATCTCCTGTGGTTAGCTGTATTTTCTAAACTTTGTTCACATAAATTTTTATGTATATGTAAGTACGCAAACACACCCAGATGTCGTGTAGAGTCTTAAAGGCTTTGCTGAGAAGAACCCTGCTTACCTCCTGAGACATATGCCTTTTTTCCTGCATAGCTCAAAACTCAAATATTCTTTTATAAATACAGTTCACTCAAAAGCAAACAGCAGAATGCTGATCACTCACTGTGAACCTGTCAGTGACACAAGTGATATCCATTTCAGTTTACTTCATCAGAGATGTAGAGCCTGTAGAACAAAGTACAAATACCAATGCATTTCACAAGCTTCATACCTTGCCAGGGTCTGGAGTGGGCTTAGTTTGTGATCTGGGGAGAGACTGAGCAACAGGTTAACTTTCCTGTCTTTCTCTGCTTGTAAAAGAGGCAGAAGCTGCCAGGCTGAGACTATTTTTAGCTCAACTCAGTCACCTCTCAGTGGGTTTTCCTGTAGAATGGGCAGGGAGGTGTCTGTGATCTAGGTAATGCAGAGCAGTACATAGCTTCAGTAGTTACAGGAAGTGTGGGATTTAGGTCAGAAAAAGCCATATGAATAGATGTTGACAAGCTTCTTCATTTTTAAATAATTTATAATTGTACATCTCTATATATCTAGATAAAAAGGAAATCATACTAGCAATTTTTGTGAAGCAACTGTAACAACAAGATTTAATAGCTTAATTGCTATATCCAGAGGGCTCTCTTGTTGTAAGAAGTGACCATACCTTAGGACTATACCTTGAGAGGAAGCAGCCTGATCCAGGAGGTAACAGATGGGAGAAGTCACCCTTCCTGAAACGACCAGGAAGAGGTAAGAAGTTTGCAGGATTACTCAGGACATGAGGAATCAGGTTGGAAGGCAAAGAACTGCACCAATTCATTTGGGATCTGTAGCTGTTTAAAATGAGGTTCAAGCGAGCGAAAGACTTGCTAATGTCAGAGTGCTGAGGACGGGAAGGACAATGCAGACTTCATCAGCATCAAAGGAGCATGCAATGGTGAGATGAAAATTCAAACAAACTTCAGCATTCATTAAGTCAGGCCTGAGATTTCTAATTTTAGACATAGCTGCATCTGTAATACCAGTTATGTTATAGAGAATGAGCCAGGATTCTCTTTCATTTACACTAGGATGAACTAGGACCAGCACCACCAACTTTTACAGTAGAATATTGGAATTGAAACCGTGCAAGAGCAGAATCAGACCTCTGCAGTAGTCTAAATTCTTTATCTCTGTAGGTAGCTTGGTTTTACAAACTCATTGATGGAAATAGAAAGCACCACTCTGCCTCTGAAAGGTCTTTGCACACCACAGGTTTGTTGTGTATTTTAGATCCAAGCCAATAAATGTAAAATACATCAAGGTGCAGATATCAAATTGCTGCAGTGATTCCAGTGAGCCCGAAGCAGTTGGTTAGATTATTACTGAATAAAAAAACCAACCCTACATAAAGAAGGCAATTAAAGAGATAAATATCAGCAGTTTCCTCCTGCCAGAGATCTGCTCCCAAAATACATATTCAAAGTTGTCTTTTAGATCTCATATAGTATTAATAGACAGGTTTGGAAAAATTTATGGGCTTTTATGAACTGATTGCATTTTTATGAACACAATTGCAAGTGTAGCACCCCAAAATTAAGAAGTAGTTTTACCTATGGTGGTCTTTTCTTTATTCAAATATCCATTGGAATGACAGTGAAAACACTTCATTGCATTAATTGGGAGGATTATTATGTTCTTTACCTTGGTATGCTGGAAATTAAATACATTGTGAGTGTATTTCAACTCAAAGGTAAAAAAGGCCTTAATAGGTACAATTGTAGTAATACATTATCCATATAGTACACATTTAAAGCATCTAATAAACTCATGAATGTTACCTTGAAAATGCATTTCTTTTAGGTCACAGTATGAGTACTATTTACATGCAGGAATTTTTTCGATAGGCGATTGACATCTGAGAATACTGACCAAAAAACTGCTACCTTTTTTTTTTCCTGTTAGCTCTGCACCGTTCAAAGCATAAGAAAGAGAATGAAATGTTAATCTGGCACCTGCATTCTAATAGGAATGCTACATTCTCTTTTCAGAATCATTACAGCTCTCAGACCAGGAAAAAGACAGCTTGAATTTCAAATCTAAGCTTCATTTGGAGAGACAGCCGTTAGAAAAACAACTTCAGCTTGTACTCAACAGAACAGAAGTGCACTTTACTCATCAAAAAGCTGTATGTTTATTTTATAGCAACAGGGGGATTTTTGTGTACTTCCTTCTCGGGCTATCAAAGCATATTACTTAACAAAGCAACGGTGAGATTAGTTACGCTTCCATATAATCTCAATTTGTCTGATTATGGATTTATGAGTGCTGATTTTTTGTTTGACAGCTCTGTAGTGAAGGTTTACCAGAGCAGTGATATGGGGGTAGCTCCAACAAGAGTCCAGCATAGACAGATTTCTGAAGGAACCAGAGATCTGGCAGTGCCTCCTTGTACACAATGTTAGTAAAGGCAGACTGGATCCCAGAGGGCACTGGGAGTTCCAGAAACAGTGACAGAGGTATTACATGCTGCAAAAGCTGGCTCAGCAATTTGTTAGGACAGAGGAAGAACTTTACTACCTGAACAGAAACAACATAAATATCCTTTTACTCACGCAAATTGTATCAATTTAGCTAAAATTAACTAAAATTTAACTAAAACAAAAATTAAAAAAACCTAAAATAAAACAAAGACACAATGCAGTTAAATCTGTGCAAAGCCCAATGAGATACATATTATCTGAAAATCAGATAAAGATGTTTAGGTTTTTTGTGCAAATTTACTGGACCTGATGTATTCCAAATTATGAGAATCTGCACAGAGTTCTGCCATTTAAGAACAGACATTTAGTTAATCCAGCTAAAATTTCTTCTATATATAGCCTCAAACAGAACAGGCCCTGGGATATACATGTGCTGCAAGTGTATCCCAAGAAGACATCAGCATTTCATATCAGCCAGTGACCTCTCTGCTTTGTGCTAGGCAGCGTAGCGGTCTCCCATAGTGTCACTATGAGGCTCAACTATCCCCAAACCTATGGTTTAGGAGAAAGAGGTTTTGTATAATTTTCACCATTCTTTAAGCTTGCTGAGCTCCCTATCTTTCTACTGATTGCACCACCACAGACTGAGAATTAACAACATGGTGAAGTGCAATTGCTGTTTGTCAGAGAAACTTGGATTCAAGAAAATGAAGTAACCAGACTTAGATAATTGAGGACAATTACATATGCTAGAATAACTGTGCAGCAAAAGCTGCACTAAACAGCACTCGCTAGAATGGATGAACTGCTGAGTTTGCTCCTCTTACCATTTGATTTTTCTTGCTTGGAAGAATTTTTTTGGGGTTGTGTCTTTGTTGTGCTGTCCCTTTGCAGGGGTATCAGGCTGATTCTGTCTCCTGCGAAACATAACTTCATCCTGCAAAAATTAAAAGAGAGTCTCTTTAGGAGCCCCTTTCTGACCACCAGCCAGAAATGAAGTTGTATGCGGTATTATCTCTGTCCTTTTAAGGTTGTTGCACATCACACTGTTTATTGACAAGCCCTACTATTGGTATCTTCTGCAGATTTTATGTGAGAAATCTCTTTATCACCTAAAACCAATTAGTTCCCATGAGCAGCCCCTGTGCCCCTTGTCAACAGGCAGCAGGTGAGGAGAATTTCTAATGCTGGCTGCAGATGGCATGAAATCTAGTGTCTGGTTTCAAAAAGAAACACAGCAGTACAAAGCATGAGGAATTCAGTCATAGGGATGAGCTCCCAGGTGTGCATTGCTTGCATCCTTGCTTTAAGGCAGAAATAAAACATAACTTGCTTGTAAGATTGTCTGCAAATGCCCTTCCTTGGAAAGAATTTTAGCTTCATTGTATTAGAAATGAAGAACTGCTGTTCTTCTTCTTCCTCAGGTTGCTGTGCAGTCCAGACCAGTATTTTTATACAAATGGCAGTATCTCCCAGACGCCTTTTGGAGATACAAAGCATACAGATGGAGAAGAGAAATAGTAGGCCTGCAAGGTGATCAGTTTGACTGTCAGGAGTGCAGGATACTGTCACATCCCACTGGAATCAAATGGCAAGTCATTTCCTTGTCATTCTTCCTGTATGTAAAAGAGGATATTAATATTTTTCCCTCGCTGAAAAGCCCTAATCAGTACTCCAGTTCACCTTTCACAGAGTACCTGAGCTGGCATTAAACTAGAGTGACAAAGTGACAGAAAACGTCACACAGCATGGGTGGAGACCATACCATGTTCTATTAACAGGAGTGTTCACTGGGCTGCAGTGCCCCATATTTGCCGTGGGTGAGGTGGGATCAAAGGCATCATCTGGATGGACGGATTTAACAGAGGGTTGCTTCCTTTCCAAGATGGGCTCACATCTTCTTGTCAGAATCATACAGAGCAGCATGTGCATATATGGAGGGCCCTTTGCTACCTGTCACAGTTCTAAGGACAACTATTGCCCAGATTATCTCTTGCTGGACCGGCATTTCAGCAGCCCTGCTGAAAATGCAGTGTGCTCAATGCAACTTTTATCTGAAGGTCACTTGTATTCTACCCCTCACACTGAGCTCTCCTCAACTGAACTGGAAAAGTGTGGTCCAAGGTTTTGCGCAAGGAATGACTGTCTTTTGTCTCTAAATCACAGAAATCCTCTTCCCTGTTTACTGTTTGGCAAAAATAGACATGTTTTCTAGGAAAATATTTTCATTGGAGAGGGATGATTACCTTTCAAGTGAACATCCATCCTCTGGCTTTGGAGGGGCTGGTGTGGGGCATGAGCCTGGGGCAGAATGCAGACCCAGGCCCATTGTCAACATATCAGTTAACATCTAACTTGAATATATTTGTGTTTCTGCTTGGCCTGCTTGATCCTTCCTTATTTCTCTTATTTCTGTAATCAGCCTTCTCAGTTAATTGTTAATGGCAAGTGAAAATATTTTGTGCTGAGCAGAGGGAAAGGGAGTTGAAGAAGTTCCAGACTTAAATTATGAAGCCCTAATGACCTTAGTCATTGGAATATAATCACAAAGGGAAAGTGGTTGTAACTAAGAGGCCACTTTTCCAGAAAACCCCACTCCCAGAGACATCCTCCTTTTAGACAAAAAAAGAGCCATGGTCTGGGATTTCCAGGCGATGCAAGGAAAACTACATTTTCTGATATTCCTTTGATTCTCATCACTCACGAAATCCAAGTAGAGAATTTGGCTGCCTTTGAATCATTTCTTTGTAGACCCCAACGCAAGGAATGCTGCAAAAGAACAGAACAGCAAAGGCCCAAGTGGCAGTGGGAATGATCTGCCTGCTTTTTCTGTGCCAGCAACCAAGAGAGACTTTATTGCAGCCAGAAAACGATCCTTTTATTTTTAAGCAGGTGCAATATGGTAGCAATAATATTTCAGCAAGTTCCTGAATTGTGCCCGTGACAACGTGACTATTGTGCGTAAACTGAAAGCTTGTTACCTGCTCTGCTGAAAGCTAGTTTCAGAAAGGGAAAAAATTCAACCAATATGAGATATCTCACTTATTCTATCAGTGAAAGCTGGGAAGGAGTTTTAAAATGAAGAAAGTTGTCTTGCTATCAATGTGAGAAAGAAATCCCTTTAAAATTGCAGACTTTTAAAATATACAATGGCAGGAACAAAAATTGCCAAAATCAAATAAATTTCTCCAGCAAACAACTAATGGTGTCAAAGGAAGTGACACAGAATATGAGCTTTAAGTTCATATGTGTTTTTTCACAAGAGAGATAACCTAGGAAACATAACTGATACGTGGTTTAGCAGATTTTTATAATCGCCTCCACCCTCTGGTCAATATATTCTTCTGTTTCACTGTAGGTCGTCCTCATTTCCACCTTCCTGAGTATAGCTGGTGGATTACTATGCAAACTGTACCACACAGGAGACTTAACTCTGTCTTCTAGCATGGGGACCCTCTGGCACTTACAATACACTTTAATTTTATTCTGTATTTCAGTGCTGAATACCACAGGGTAAGTAGCACAGTACTGAATATAGCTTAATTCAGGAAGCTTAGCTGTTAATGATAAATACCCTTTCTTCACTTTTTAAATGTGAAATGTTTCTTCACTTTTTAAATGTGTAATGTTATACAATTGAACCATGTAATTTTTAAAAAGAAGAAATAATATAATTTTGTTGTTGCCTAATTCTGTACTGGCTCCTGTCAGTTACAGAAACCTGTAACACATGGATTTCTAATGGGACATCTGAAGAGGAGAGATCTTGGCAAAATAAGCGCAGTAGTTATAAAACACTTTTGACTCTGAATATACCTAAAGTAACCTTTGCCTTAGGATTTGCCTGATGTGTAACCATTTAAAGATAGCACTGAACAGAGATGAAATGGCAATTTGTCACATCTTTGCCTTTCTCGTTGAAGAAGTTGTCCAGTGAGGACCAGCAAAGAAAATTTTCTTACTTTATCTGTCTTCACGTATTCTCTTTCCTCCTTAGCCTTAGCTTAGTCTGTTTTCCGGTTGCTTGCTGCATTTCATTGATGAACGGATCGTGTGATATTTGCTCCTAATCTCCCTTGTTTCTCTAAATGTCAGTGCTTAGATTTTGAGGGACAGTGGGAACATACACTGTGATGCATTCACTTAAGGACAGATTCTCTATACTGTGTCAAGTACAATAAGGATAATTAAGGAGAGGGCACCACAGAGGCTAGAACCGAACCCTGCCTCCTGAAACTGTGGACCACCATCAGAGTACGTCAAAAACTACTATTGTAGCCTTGCAGTCCTGGAAATCCCTTCCCTATGTAAAACACTCAAAGAGCAGAGTCATCTATGCTGTGATCTGCGGTGAGACTTTGGTCTTGTGTCAACTCTTCTCTGCAGGCGTTGTAGCACCGCGAGGACTATGCATTTGTAACTGCTTTTGTTCTACGGCATTTTCAGGGTAAATTAGAAGAGCTGAATGAGATGACAGCTTTGTGTCATGAGAGATTTGTAGGGGTTAAAGGAAATATATAGCTTTTCAACAAATAACAGTTACACTGTACGCTAGTTTACTGGCATTTACACACTTTGCTTTGCAGCAGGGGGGATGGCAATGCCATTAGCAAGGTATTGTCTGAGCTGAGCTGCATCTGTCCATCCCTTCCATAGCTCCCTGTACCTAGGAGAGCTGGTCTCCTTTCAGTTCAGTGGGAAACAGGGCAGAGGATGCTTCCACACTATATGAAGTGAACATATCCCACCTTTGACTCACTGTCAGAGCTTTACCGTGAAGGAGTAAGTACATACGGAAAGAGCAAGAGTCAGACATGGATGAAAACCTGGAACATTCAAAGACATATCTTGAGGTCCCAACATTCTTGCTTAAACAGTTTTTGAGTCACTAATTCCACAAGGGCTTCACTGTGTTGTTTTTCTTGGCAGAATCAAGCAAAGACCAACTGGTGGCTTGAGAACATGGGATCCTGAAACAGGTAACTGCATGTCGTTAGCGCTGTTAACATCCAACACAGATTTTGAACACACTAGCTCTTCTTCCTTACTTTAATGTGTTGTATTTCAGCTTACCTCACCAGATGTGATTTTAACAACAACTCAAGACCATTTTGTGACTGGACCCAACCTTGCAATGTCAACCAGGGAGTGTGGATACGAACCAAGCATGACACTCCGACAGATGGAACGGGTCCTGATGGAGACTATCCTGATGGAAGTAAGTGCTCTGTTGTGGCATTGTTAATTTCCTTTTGAAGAGAGTTTGACTACCTTTCTTCTTCTTTCTTTGAAAGAGAAAAGAGATTCATGAAGCCCTTTGAAACGTGTCAGTTTCTTTCATGCTGACACCTGTCCGAGTTTTTACCATGTCAGTTATGAGCAGATGAAACTGGATTGCTTTATCATGGGTCGGAAATCGTTATCAATGCATGAAAGTAGAAGAAAGATAATTACATCGTGCTTATGTCTCATAGAGAATCCAGTGACATGTAACAGATCATTGTTCAAGAGAGGTTTTGTGGCCAAATTACACTGATATCAGTTAATGGCAATAAACGTAATGATTGCTGTACTGGCACTAGATAATGCTCATGCTAGCAAAGTGTTACAAAATCAAGTCTGAAATTAAAGAATATCTTTAAAAAGCTTGTCTTCAGCTACATGTGATTGAACAACTGAGGTCTAACATGGTTATATAATCAAATGAGTGCTTAGTTTGCCTCCATCTATCTATTTGAACCACTATCTTTGCACTAGCAGATCAATTTATGGGAGGTCATTCGGCAGTCATAATGCTTTCTGTAATTATCCTGAGGCTGAAAGGTCAGCTACTGTCAGACTCAGTAAGCAGATTAGAACAGTATTAGTTGGGATTTTTGCTGAATAATTTTCTGCATTTTTAGTGTTTAGATAATAAAAATCAAAAATGCCTGTTGAAAGAAGAAATTAAATATTTTTAGTTTGGATTCACACAATAATGTTTTGCTTTTTGAATTGACACAGACCATATAAGTCTAAATGTGATTTACATTTTCTTGCCAACTAAAACATATGACTGAACGTTAGATGCTACGTGTGGAGCCATTCTTCATCATACAGTAATGGTCATTCATTTCTTTTTGATTCCTTTGCATAGTCAGATGGGAGAGACTTGACTTAACTGAACTGGGGAAATGTAGCTTTGATCTTATCCCATGGGAAGCAAAAAAATTCAGCCCTAGTAAAGCAAACCGTGATCTCACATTGAACGAATTCAGACTAAAACATTTCAAATCCTAAAAGAAATACTGTGAGTTTCTGAATTTTGAAAAGTTTCCTTCCTTTTCCTAATGTCAAACCTAAATATTTTCATGGAAATACCTGCATTGCTTTCTATTCCTTTCATTTTGAGACAAAAACAAATGCTGGGATTTTCCTTGTGCTAAGGATTTGCTCATCTTGAGACCAAAAACTTCAGAAAAAAAATTATATCCCGCAGGAGAAAGTGTATAGCAGATTGCATTATTTTCCTTTGAGGAAAAAGGAAACTGAACATGGATCAGTGGGGCACTGTGTCTGGAGGTACTGTCACTTGAGAGAGGCCTACATCTTTAATTGTGAACCTAAAATAACTGTTCCGGTGAGATGGGATATATTTGCTTTGCTCTCCAGCTCACAGTCTAGTTTGGCTAACTACACAGTGCTAACCATTGCAGTGTAAATTCCAAACAACCTTTACTTTGCTTCTTTGCACTGCTAATGACGCCCTTGATTTCTGCCAGAATTGGGTTGTACTTCAGTTTTAAATGATACCTAAGAAGATACAAATTCAACCATATTTTAATTTTTTCACTCTGCAGAAGGCTATTTCATCTATCAAGAAGCAAGTAATCTGATTCCATTCGACACCAACAGGCTTGAAAGCCCAGACACTGTGGTTTCTAAAAATATATGCATAGACTTCTGGTACTATATGTTTGGGCCAGAAGACATGAATGAGCTACGAGTACTTATCAAAGACAGCACAGGAGAGTCTATGGTGTGGAGTCGGAAGGGAAACCAGAGCTCCTTTTGGAACTATGGCGCCATCACTCATACTTTTCCAACACAGAGAAACATAAAGGTAATATATTTTCAGAATAAGTTTCTTTGTACAGTGCCAGCATTTGTTTTCCCCTTGCAGGCTGCAAAAGGTTGTGCATGTAAGCTAGAAAATATAACCAAGATTTGCTTGGTCTGTATTTTGTAAATATAATGCCCTCATGCTCTGTGCCAATGAACTAAGAGAAGAAACAAACAAGGCCCTGAGTTTTACTGGTGCTGTTAGTTAAAGGATAAAATATATTTAATTTTCTTCTTCATTTTATCACAAAGTCAAGGACTTTAGGTGCTGTGAGTTAAGATTTGAACTTTGGGATGCAGTCTACATTTGACTCCTCTGCAGAATCCAGACAACTAATCTCATAAATCATTTATCAGCCAGCAAAATAGAGGGCAATGTTTCTTGAAGTCCTTACCCTATTACAGAATATGTATTTTAGGCTTCTGAGGTAAAGTAGGAAAACTGTTATAACCTCAGTTTACTTGATGCCTTTAGAGATAGACCAGAAAGAATATTTTGAAAACACGCTAAGGGAAATGCTCTCATATTTGCCTAAACAACTCTGATGCAGTGATTGACTTTGTGTCCTGCCTAGGTTATTTTTGAGGCTGTCCGAGGACTGACGGAGTATGGCGATACGGCACTGGACAATGTGAGAGTAAGGGATGGATCCTGTGGTAAGTCTGTGTTTGCACCCCATTGTATACCCCTTCTTCATCTCTGTTTAAGCTGTTGACCATTACTCAATTCCATATACAACGTAGAAACTCCTCATAACTTTGAACCATGGAAGAGAAATGGCAAAAACTTTACAGATCGCTTCATTTGAATGTTATCTTTTTTGTTGTAGTTTCTTTCTAAATCTTTCCTCGCCACCTCAAATGTTCAGAACAAGCTATCCCATTTTCTGCAAATGTGACCATTTTCACAAGGTCCTGCAAACTTTACCTTTATTTTAAGTCCAAAGTGCATCTCTAAGCCCAGCCAAGGCCATGCATATTGGTCTTGGGTTCTAGATTAAATGTTCTAATCAGAATTTTACAGCAAATCTCAGCTCATACGAGCTCAGCAAATACACAGCACTGCCATATGTCAAAAAAAAAAAAAAATAACGGTGAGTCAATAAAGCTGAGCCGCACTACCAGCTCTGCGTATGAATGAGCAATTTGAGCTTGATCCTTGACCCTGTGACAAATCAGCCAAGACTGGCACAAGCTGTGGATGACTAGGGTCTGGGAGTGAATTACAGTTTCATCCTATCTTAACTGACAAGCATGCAATACTTACATAACATGAACTGAACAAGAAATTTGCTGAAAACGATATAGAAATAGTCGTTAGGCCTTAATAGGCCTCGCTCTCTCTGAAATGCTACTGATATAACGACAATAAAATGTTTCAAATTTACGCTAGGCAGGATGAAGATTTCTATTCAGGTCCAAATACTCAGAACATATAATTTTCTTTAAAATTTTGTAAAAAATACTTGAGGCTTTGGGGGGGGGGCGGGGAGCTAGGGAAAGCTAGTTCTTCATTTTCCCAGGCATATTAGCACATGATTCAGTCACTGGACGGTGCACCAACATAACTCCAAGACACAAGAGAAAAGTGTTACTCCCTCTGTTAAGCTGTATAAAAAAAAATAAATATAAAAGTTAAGTGAATTATTAGGTCTGGTAAAAGTCAAAGTCCTCTCAACCTTTTCGTTTCTATAAGAATGTTCGATTGAATAGACATTTTAATCAAACTGATGAAAAACTAGATATATGTTCATTTGGCACATGAAAAAATAGCTTCCGAGGCAACTTTAGCAAGCAGTCTTTACGTTATGGTGTTTGTCATTCATAATGTCATTTGCAGAACTTCTTCACCTTAGATCTCAAGGAACAGTAATCTTAGGAAGAGGTTTTCTGCTTTTTTGGTCAGCTCTACAACAATGTTAACTTAAAGCTTGTTGAGAAGTTTACGTTGTGGGAATACAGCCATTATCAGTATTTTCTGATATTTTTTTCCAAACTCGAAAGAGCAAAAAGAGCAATTCTGGGCTAGACATGCAAAAACTACATTTACAATGCAGTAGAGAGCTGGATGTGAAGAAGTGGGCAAATAAGCAGCAGGTGTACAAGAAACAAGTGCATGCAAAGGAGGTGATCCCACTTTGCAGACAGGTTATTACAAAATATCTTCAGCTTTGAAGTTAGAGCTCAAAGCACTAACGGGATCCTCTTGTGCAGAGATTTATCAGTATACACTAGACTTCAAGTCTTAAGCACTCAAAAGACCTACACATCCTCGTTTTTAAATACAGGCAGTTCCACTTGCTTCAATGAAAAACTTCTAACTTCATGCTGGTGAAGAATAAGTGGAAATTCATGTATGTTGGTGTGTATGTAGTGTTCAACATGTAATGTTATAACTCATTGTATTGCCTTGTCTTTTCTACTAACAGAAGCTGACCCTACCCCTATTCCACCAACACCACCTCCAATGACAGGTAATTTTAGCCAATCACATATGCTAGTCAATGGGCTGTAGAAGGGCACCTAAATCTTTTACTACCACTGCTACTTATTGGCTTCAGTTAATTTCTTTGAGTGTCTCTCTACAGAATTGATTTATGCCATATAAATCTGCCTTTTCTGTTTTAGTTCTTCCATACGTAATCTGTAAAATGGGGATGATTGTGTTTTCCCACGCACAATGAAGGTATGAGGCAGCTTTTCTGGATGAATCCATTTATTAATGAGAACATATTCCTTTTTCTGTCTCTAGAAGCAATCTGCAGTATACATGGGGATCCTCACTACTACACATTCGACAAGCAGCGTCATGACTTCATGGGCACTTGCACCTACACCCTTTCTAAGATGTGCGAGAGCAACAGCTCACTGCCCTACTTCAATGTGGAAGCGGCCAATGAGCACAGGGGAAGCAACACTCGTGTGTCCTATGTCCAATACGTGGACATGGATGTGTATGGTTACAGGATCAATCTGGGTAAAAATAGAATTGTTAAGGTAAAGTTGGAGCCCACTATCTATCATCTGTAACTCATAGTGTGCATAAAGAAATCGTTATACAACGGCTACACATTTCCAGCATACATACAGTAATATTTAGAGGGCAGTCAGATATTTAGGAGTAGGTGTAGCATGGAATTCTTAAACATTGGAATTTCAGGACTGAATACATAGACTAAATTTTGTGCTGTGTTGCTAAAAGGTGGATTAGAGCTGACACTCCAGATGGTGTTGGTGGGATAGCCTGCCCTTCTAGCTTGCCCTGCATGCTCAAACCTTGTCTGCATCAGGAAATAAAAAGGCTCTGCATTAACCAAGTCTATGCCAGTGGCTATTTCCTGGTCCTGTGTGGTAGACTCTAAAGCTGCATGCTCATCCTTCATTTCTAGTTATTCCACATCACTGATAACTTCACTTAACAAAGCATTTGCCATAAAGCAGGGCCAAATAAGAAAGTCCTAGAGTGACAATCTGATGACTTTCCTCACACCCATGTGTCACTTGGCCGGCTATTGTATTTTAAGGCTTCTTTATGGCTCCTTTCCATAAAGGGCCAAGGCAGCAGACATGTTTGATTCAAACCCTCAATATATGAATAGGTCACCTTACTTCATTACCACCCTTCTTATAAGAAAATAGTACAGTGATTTATGTGACAGGAGATAAAGTTTTAAATGTACACCAAGATCTTTCCCATCTGACCTTAGAAACACAGTAAACTCACATACCCACATTTGTCCAACAGCTTCTCTTTTATACCTTTCCCCTGTATTTACTGTTTTTATTATATGTATGTTTCTAAGTAAACCAAACTTTCTTACGTATGTAATAAGAACAAATGTTCAAAGTAGATGCTAATTTTAATAAATTTTAAAGAACTTGAAAATTTTACTTAGACACTTACTTTCTATCGTCTGGCATTTCATACACGAAAATTAAAACACAAAGAGAAAGAAACAAAAAGAAGCTTTTTCAAGATTTGTCTAATCCTGAAAATCTTCTAGGAATCGATTCTAACTACATTTTTTTAATCTTATTTGATCAAAAATAAAAGATAGTCTGTCAGCAGTAATAGCTTACTGACCTATGTTAAGTCTTGGACTTTTGCCAGCTGGGTCTGGTTCACCAAGCTCACTTTGACTGCACTTGGAAGCCACGTAGCTACTTTATTATGGCCTCAAGGTCTTAGATTACGTGCCCATATACAACATTCATGTAAAATAATACTTGAGACAATGTGAATTCTTAGTGCTATTACAAGCTCACTGTGCGAGTCCTATGATCAATATAGGAATGTGATTGAAGAGGGTCACCATTAAAAATATTTCTTTTGAAGTGATTAGAATGCTTGTCCTTTTCTGTGCTTGCAGGTTGATGGAGTCAGCCAGGTGCTCCCTCTGACATTGGCACAGGGTGTCAGTATTTCCTTCAGTGGGCAGTATGTTGTGGTTACTACTGACTTTGGGCTGAATGTCAAGTTTGATGGAAACCACAGAGCAGAAATCACTCTTCCCAGTACCTATATGTCTAAAGTCTGTGGAATATGTGGAAATTATAATGGGCACAAAGAAGATGACTTTCTTAATCCGGATGGAGAGATGGAAACGAACTCATCCAGCTTTGGCAACAGTTGGCAGGTTTACAATGACTCCAGGTAGGACTCCAGCCAGGATGTTAGGCCTTATCTGTTGGTTATGCAATGACCAGTGTTTTAAATAACTGTTTTATGTGAACAAAAAATGTCAGGCACATGGAATAATATATATTCTTGTCAACGTACTTAATTTATCTATCTATCTGAATAAGGTTTCACAGCAAATTTAACTGTGCTTAAAAGCAGAAAATTTGAATAAAACATTGCAGATGCCCACTAAGATTTCAGGTATTGTTGTAGTATTTTAATGCTAATACTTGAAGATCCTGTTTAATCTATTCTGAGTTACTTTACCATTTATTTTATAATTTCACAATATATTATTTAATGATAGTAGAGGTTTAACTTCAAATGCTTTTTACGTTGTGTTTGGCTTCCTAGGTATCTTCCATGTAGAAAGCTTGACTTAAAAGAAAACCAAAATTAATATTTAGGTTTCTTCCAGGCCTCTCAAAGTTTATAAGGTTACAATCATATTAAAATCTGAGTTTCTATCCTAAGTGTTTGAAATGTAGAGCTTTAAAATATGTTTAGCCTGGGGACAGCCCTGTAGTTTTGTTAGATGTGATTTAAAAGCATTTTAGGTGCTAGTGCATCCAAAGTTCATCAGTGAATTTTTCCACATCTTTTTTTTTTTTTTTTCATACTAGATGCTTGCCAGATGATGGCCACACCCCAAATTGCACAGCGGATGAAAAACATATGATCGAAAGCAATGAATACTGTGGTCTGATCACAGATCCCAATGGTCCATTCCAGAATTGCCACTCAGTAGTTGATCCACAAAGTTATTCTGAAGCCTGCCAGTATGATCTCTGTGAACTTCACCTGAACAATGCAGCCCTCTGTGAAAACATTCAGGCTTATGCAGACATGTGCCAAGCTGCAGGAGTCCAACTGACACCATGGAGAAATGCAACCTTCTGCCGTACGTATCAAAGATTACTGAAAATTACCACTTGTCAGGAGGATATAATTAGAACTTCCTGAAGACAGAGCATTACAAGACACTTTTGAATTCATATAACATTGTGAATCTTGACTGATCGCTCTAAAGATTTCAGGGTTACATATAGTCCTCCGTTTCATTCCTTTGGGAAGATTCTAGTGAAAGTAGTTAAGCTGCTTCTGATGAAAGGAGAAAATACTGTCTAGTCCCTCTTAAATTAGAATTGGAGGCTTTTCCTTTGAATTCTTTCAGTGCCCCTATATTTTTGTTCAGGGGTATTAAGTGTGGCAGAGACATCTGACTTAGAGAGTTTTTTACCTTCTGAAGAAGTTATGCGTAAACTTAAGTGTCTTTGAGGAAAAGAAATCTCATTTTGCACATGCCTTGTAGACATGTAAGAGTCTTACCCACCCTCCCTGCTCCCAGCCTCTCTACCCTGTGTGGTGGCCAGGCACCCATTTAACAGAAGGGAAGCTAGCTGTGTCTCCTGCTCTTGCAGCACCCTCATCAAAAACACTTCAGAGCTCATACCTTATAGGAGCATAGAAGGGACATGAGCCAGAGTAGAGGAAAGGCAGAGCTATAGATGGAGACAAGGAATCCAGGCCATCTGGGACAGTGAGAAAGAACCTTTGACTAGGAACTGCTGAGGACTAATGAATAGGCTATGTGTAAGATGCTGGATTTAGAGGAAACAAATAGGAGCTAGAAAGGAAAATGAGAATTTGCTTAGAAGTCTAAGGAAAAGAGGAAGGATAGGTTGAAACTGGCTAGGCAGAAAGCCATGGACAATGAAGTACAGACTAGGTACCTGGTCCAGGGGTTGGAGCCTGTTCATTTTGCAGGAATAATGAAATCAGAGCTGATATAGGAGGAATAAACCTGAGGTCAAACAGAGATGATGTCTGAAACTCATAGTTGTAGCAATGCAAAGAGAGCAGGATGAAGGAGGAACACATCTGTTGAGCTGAGCGGGGATAGAGGGAGAAGGAGAGTATTGGAAACACTATCAGTGGCACAAATTCACATGTGTATAAGAGAGGAAGGAGTGCCAGCCATTCATGCATATGGATGCGGAGGAAAGCATCAATGTCCTGTACAGGCAGAGTGATTCATGCTTTAAAATGGGAGAGGGGGCAACGCAGGTAGGCAGCATGGAATTAAAGGCCAGGACTTAAGTAAGAAGCCTGTGCAATGGAGATTGTAACCATGCTAATGGAAGTGGAGAAAGTAGTGAGGGTGAGGAAGAGACAGAAACACACAGAGGCACAAGACAAAAGGTGTCAAGTATTAAAGTAATAGACAGAAGTCTGTGCTGGAAATTAAATGGCAATAATGACCTTTCTTCTGTGAATGTTGGTAAACAAAGAACATTTCTCAAGCATTCAGGCATATATTATAGGAAAAAAATATTATCTTTAGAACGGTATTTAAATACCGTCTGAAAGTCTTGAACAGATCTGCTTCCACCAGAATCAATGTGAAGAACAGGAAACAGTGATCCAGTGCCCTATATGCCTTCTGCACTGAAGGAGATGCGCAAACTAAAGAAAGAGACTTGTCTGTAAACGCTGAAATGACTGAAGCCTGATTTCTTTCTGACTTCAGTGCACATTTGACTGCGATCTCTAGCTGGAGCATTTTCTCTGCTGGGTACATTACTGAGGTTTTTTCTCACATAGATTCTATGGTTTCTAAGCCGGACTGAGCCCTCCCTGTAGCTGTTCTTTCTGCTGAAAGAGCTTGCAGGATCTCCCCTCTTTGCCTTGCACCTATTTCATGTAATGGACCTGAATAAGTTTTTGTCCTCTACCGACATCACCAACTTATTTCCAATAAGTCAGCTGGGTCAAATTTAGTAAGTGGGAGGATGAGCAGAGAAATATATGATGTAAATGTGTGATCTCTCTCTCCTTAGGAAAGTAGGCTAAAAATAGAGTGAGAAAATATGTCATTAAAAACTGAACTGTGTCACAAAAACATATAGAACCTGAAAAAATATTGTTCAAGAAACTTCAATTCTGGCATCTTCTCACCTGAAAATGTCAGTGTTTAAAATATCTATTAGCTTGGGTATATACGTGTTGTGTGTGTAAAAGATCAAAAATAGTATAGAGCACTTGTACATCCTGATTATTGAACAAACATTAGAGATGATGGTGAAGTGAAAAAATATGAATTAAGAAGCTACAATATGACTAGAATTAAATATCAAGACTACAACTTAAATATGGCATATGTCTAGGACAAATAATTAACATCACCAATATCCCTCATCCAAATGCAAGAATTCAAACCAATCCTCTGCAGGAATAAGAGGTCTCCTAGGAAACTCTCTCCATGAGGGAAACTTTAAATAGCCCAAACCTCAAAAGTAATTAAAGCTTGGTAAGACAGCAAAGGCATGCATCAAACTGCCGTAGAACTCCAAGATGTCCTCAAATATTTCAAAACAAAGCAGAATACGATATTACACAAACCCCAATACTTCAGTAGTTAAAAAATAGGCCAGTAGTTAAAAAATACTAATAAGTAGGTTTTTCTTTTATTACACAGCACTAGCCTGTCCAGCCAACAGTCACTACGAGCCCTGTGGTGCAGCCTGCCCTGCCACCTGTGTTGACCCAATAGCACCCTACAACTGCAGCCTGCCGTGCGTGGAAGGATGTGTGTGCGACAGCGGGTACCTGCTCTACAATGACCGATGTGTGCCCAGCCAGCAGTGCGGGTGCTGGCACAATGGGCAGCACTACCCCGTGGGCTCGGAGTTCTGGACGGACAACACGTGCTCCTCAAAGTGCACGTGTCCCGCACGGGGAAGCAAAGTCCAGTGCTTCAGTGCCTCATGCCCTGCGGACCAGTACTGCGGGGTGAAGGACGGGAAACCTGCATGCCTCGAAGAATCCTACGGCATCTGCCACGTCCACGGTGACCCTCACTACAACACCTTTGACAAGGTGACGCACAACTTCATGGGCAACTGCACCTACACGCTGGCCAAAGTGTGCTCCACCAGCACCTCCCTGCCCTACTTCAACGTGGAGGCCAAGAACGAGCATCGTGGGAACACCAGAGTGTCCTACGTGCGCGAAGTCCTGGTTGAGGTGTACGGAGAGCGCATTGCCATTGTCAAGAAGGAGAAGAGCCAAGTGCTGGTAAGCCGTGGGTCCGGCATGAGCGTGGCGTAGCTGCAAGGCAGGGCTGGCTTTTCTTGGCAGGGCCTGGCATGTGCCAGACATCTCCATTGTCCCAGGCGCGGGTGGGTTCCCCTGAAGCCCCTGGGTTGCTTTGGTTTTCCTTTCTGGAGGGGCTGGAGAAGGAAGAGGCAAATGGGGAATGTGGCCTGCCTTGAACAGAGGCCCCTGCAGGGTGCAGATCAGAGACGCGGCTGTGCCAGCCACGGGCAGGTCTGGGTGCGAGGGCATCATGGGCACCGGTTTGGCGTGCCCGGCCTGGCATCTGATTTCCCTGGGGCAGGAGACCTCAGGAAGGCCAGGGGCAGGTCCAGGGTCCATTGCGGTGTTCTGCCCTAGGTGAACAATGTGCGCCAGACCTTGCCGGTGAGCGCAGCCGGAGGTGCCATCACGGTGAGCAGGAGCGGCCGCTACATCGTCCTGGAGACAGACTTCAACCTCCGAGTGTCCTACGACACTGACCACTCGGTGGAGGTGAAGGTGCCCACTGCCTACTTCAACCTGACCTGTGGCATGTGCGGGAACTTCAACAACCGGAGAGAGGACGATTACATGATGCCCAATGGGCAGCAAGCCGCAGACTCCAACGAGCTGGGGGAGAGCTGGCAGGTCCCAGACAATGACTCCTCCTGCGGTGTCCCCGTCCCCTCCCCACCCTGCAGTGCAGAAGAGGAGAAGCTCTACCGATCGGACCAGTTCTGTGGCATGCTGACTGCCAGGCCTGGCTCTTTTGAGAGGTGCCACGCTGTGATCAACCCCCAGAACTACTTTGACACCTGTTTCTATGACCTTTGTGCCCTGAATGGTGGCCAGGAGGTCCTGTGTGCTGCTCTGGAGGCGTACGCTGATGCGTGCCAGGCAGTCGGCGTGACTGTCCTTCCCTGGAGGAATGCCACCTTCTGCCGTGAGTTTCTGTAGAGAATTGAATTTTTGAATAGCGCTCTTGTTTTCTTTAGACTCTGATTTTAGCCAATAACTGACACAGCTTAGAGAACTTAAATTCTTCAAATTTTTACATACGCAACATTCAGAAATACAGTTCTGTAAATCTAACCCCATTATTGTTTTCTGCCAGAGGGCAGAGGAACATTTCATTCATTATCTCAAAAACGAGTGTCAAACCAGTAGCAGTAGGTTCCTGACAATGCGGAATCACCTCTGATCTTTATATGATGTTTTACCTTTAATAGGTTTGTTCATTTCCAGACTACATCTAGTGATTTTAGCAATCTGTGTACTTCTAGAAATGTACCAGCTATGTACTACATCTAGTGTAGAGAGGCATAGTTTTTACTTGGATTTGGTGGTGCTTGATATCCAGGATATGTGTGTTAAATATTCATGCTTTTTTCTTGTAGAATTTTTTCTTTGTTTCTGATATCAAAATACGAAAGGCATTTCAGGCTTCGAAAAAAACAACATTGTCACTAGTTCAAAATAATCCCATTTTTGGATCATGGTTTCATTTGTGTTGTGATTGTCAGTTCATTGCCTTTTGTTGTTTTTCAGCTGTTGCATGCCCTCCCAATAGTCATTACAATCCATGCACCAGTGCTTGTCCAGCAACGTGCACTGACCCTCTTGCATCAAAGAACTGCAGCAGACCTTGTGTAGAAGGATGTGAATGCAACAGTGGTTTTGTCATCAGCGGGGGACAATGTGTGTCCATGAGTAACTGTGGCTGCTTTCAGAATGGCAAATATTATGAGGTTTGTTCTGCACATAGTTCAGGGGCTTATTTCACAGTTCATCGTTACCATTAGCTCTTTTAATTTATTGTCATTTTGTTGTCTCTAACAGAAAGGAGAAACTTTTTGGCAAACAGACTGTGCAGGCCAATGTATATGTGCTGGAAATGGGACTGTAGTTTGCAATTCAGACAGATGTGAAGTAAGCGAAGTTTGCAAGGTGCAGAATGGACTCCTGGGATGTTATCCATTGAATCCCAGCACTTGCCACATTTTTGGGGATCCACATTATATAACCTTTGATGGGAGATTGTACCATTTCCAAGGAGACTGCAATTATACTGCTGTTGAGACATGCACAAATTCTTCTGAAAGGTTTTCAGTGACAACCAGAAATGAACATAGAGGAAACCCGAACTGGACAGCCTTGAACTCAGTTGCTGTCACGCTGAAAAACCTTCACATTGTTTTGAAGAAAAATAGAGACACCTATGTAAGTGTTCTTCTTTAAGCATAAACAATCCATCTCATTTATTCACTTTGCATTTCTGTCCAAAAGAACTGAATCAGAGTTCTCTGCTTTATTCACTTCCAAGACTGCACATGCTAAAAGTCACAGAAATGGTAGGGGTTTTTTTTTCAGAAAGGCAGAAATCAGCAGAGCTTCCTTCTGTCCATTCAAATCTTTTCTAAATGGGGCTGTAGGAAAAAGCCCATCTTCATCCATAGCTTCATCTATAAGAGAAAGTTTTGCCGAATTAAATCTCAGTCTGAAATTTATAGAACTGGCTTTTAAAATAGAAATGGTGTTTTTGCTATACACTCTCAGACTCATACATACTGGAGATAGATAGCTTTAAACCAGATATTCCAAGTATTGCTATGTGTGTCGTGACAGCACAGAGCTCAACTTGTGCTACAAAGCTCTACTCAAGATGTAGGATAAGTATGCAGCCCGTTAGTCTCTGCTAAACTTCAAAGTTCTGTGTCTGCATTGTTCACTAGAATAAGGCTGACTTGGTGAAGAAAGCTATTGTACCGGCAGCGTAGACCTCCTCTTTGTTCCTGGGAGCTTTATTGACTTAACTGGTTGTGTGGGTTTTGTTTTCTTTAGGTGAATGGAGTTCAGGTTTATCTTCCTGTGGATTTGAGCCATGGAGCCAGAGTAGCTATAAAAGGACATTATGTGGTCATTGATACCTCTCTAGGGATCCAGGTGAAGTTTGATGGTGACCAGGAGCTTTTCATTCTGGTTGATGAAAGTCTCAAAGGACAGCTGTGTGGTCTGTGTGGAACATTCAATGACAACCAGCTGGATGATTTTCTAAAACCGGATAAAGTCCTAGAACAGGATCCAAATAAATTTGGTGACAGCTGGCTAGTGAAGGATGACAATAGGACGTAAGTATCTGATAATACTTTAGGAAACAGCAAAATGCCTGAAACATAAATCATCTAGTTATAGGATTAACGTACATTAATTATATTCCATAGTAATGCTTCTTTGATTTTACTTATTTGCTAGTGTTTTCACCTTTGAATAACTCCACTTTTCAATAGAAAGTATTGAAATTTTAAAACCACCCTTCAGAGGTTTTCCACATGACCTTTGTAGATTTTATTTGAAACTGGGCTCCTTTTTTGCATATAAATTGATTTTTTTCTTAGTTGTCTGTTCTAAAATACCTGCTTTATATTATCTTACTATAAGAAGTCTAAATATATCTCTCAGATTCAGCTCCTAAATAACTCCACATTGATTAACATAGGCATGGGGCATTTATATGTCTATTAATGCTTTCACATGCAAATTAGTGCTCTCACTATACGCAATAGTGAACTGAAATTATCTTGCTCGTGTTAGCTGATCTGTTGGTTTCCTTTGAACTTCAGTCTACAGATAGACAATCATACACCAACAATTCATAGTTATATTCTTAACGGAGGATTATGAGACAAATTGTAATATTTCTCACTTCAGGTTTTGACACACTAAAATGACTATACACATCAAGTCCATAGAATTTGGCATAGGGGTTCTATTACTGTTGAGGTATGCCTTGCAGGACAGAACAAAATATAAAGATTTATTATATAACCACGCTGCTGTTTATTTTTGATACAGGTGTAATCCAGTTTCAGTTGTACCGCCCACTTGTGACACAGCAAAAGAGAAGGAATATGAAGAACTTTGCAAAATTATTTTGAAAAATAGCGGGCCTTTTCAGGTCTGCCATTGGCACATTCCCCCACAGCTGTACTTTGAGAGCTGTGTCTATGACCTATGTGCCACAGAGGGGAATTCTGACCAGTTTTGCAAGATTTTAGAGGCATATGCTGCTGCCTGTGAACTTGGAGGTGTAAATCTGGGTGAATGGAGGAAAGATACCATCTGCGGTAAGTCATTAGGTCATTTGGCAAATAGCTACCTGATTAAATCCTCATGCTACAAATATAAATTCAAATTACTAACTTGAGAAGAATTTCAGAAAAGGGGATTCAAGGAGACACAGAAAGCTTTCAAGTGCTTAGCATCTCTGGAGATTGGGCTTCTAATCTAAGCTTCTAATAGGCTTCCAGAATTCACTTTAGGACATGATATTTGAACACTTTTGACCTAAGACCATTGTTTAGAATTGGGTCATGAAAGACAACATACACTGTCAGTTAAGGGCTCAGCCAGGGACAACTGAGCACTTGTCTAAAAATCACCACTTTGTCTTTAATAAAATATTTTTCCTTTTTGAGAAGTGTTAATACATCACTTACTCAACCTGTCTACAGCTCCAGGTTTTCACCAAGCATGTGAAATAAATTCAGAAGTATATAACCAGGGCTTTAAAATTAATAAAGGAAATTCTTGCAGCTTGAGGTCTGTTCAGCCTTCCAGTCATAACGCTATTAGGCCCTTATTATCTAGGTAGATTAGTTAAGGTAGAGACAAGGCTAGAGGCAAGAAATTGCTTCTTCTAGAGCTACCAGAGGTGATTACTAAAGCCAGCAGAAATGGCAGCCTAAGTATGAGGCTATGACATGAAAAGGCATTCCATAACCTCTTTCCAATTCTGAGACAATACTCACCCCAGTTTATAAGAAGTAAAAAGAAATGTCAGACCATTCTTGTTATGCTGTCTAGATTTCCACAAAAGCAGGACTTTGAGAGCCAGCTGAATACTACTGTGCCAAATAGGAAAACTTTGAGCAATTTACAATGACCAAGGATTATGACTGTGGCACAGTGTAAAAATACAGGATATTAGTGTTATTGGGATGATAACTGAGGAAGGGATTTGTAAAATAACAGTCATTCTCACGTACTTAAAATTTCATATTTTATAATCAATTTTTCAGTAGTGGCCACTTCTACTCATTTCATCTTCAAATTTTTCATGAACACGGGTGCATGAGACCTAGAAGGGCATTGCCAGAACAGAGAGAAGATTCCAAACCTCATTGTAGAAACTCTGTTTTTCTTTCTGCACCATATACAGCAGCACCAACAGCCTGCAATATGTCCTGCACATTTGATGTTGACTTGTGTGAGTGGCAACAGGCAACCAGTGACGACTTTGACTGGATAAGGCAAAAAGGGACGACACCCACACCAAATATGGGCCCTTCCTATGACCACACGACTGGAGGTAGGAAGAGCAAACAGTATCTGGCTGTGCCTCTCTTTGAATAGGTCATTGAGCCTTCTTTAATAACAAATCCCAGGCCACGTGTTTCCTAGGCTCAATCCAGAGCCTTCTGCAGCAGTCAGGAATCTGTTGTGGGGTGTGGTGGATGAACAGTGCAGGACCTGTGACCAAAAACATGTGACCTGTTAGCATAAGTTCCTGTAAAGAGACTTCAGCAAAGGTGTATCTAGGATGAGACCGGATCACTGTGGCACTCTGCCTCTCCTCTGGAAGGCTTTCCTTTCCCTAAGCAGTAGACCAGTGCAATCTACTGGAAATAAATTTGGGGACTGAAAGTTTAATGCAGCTGCTGGGTGAAGAAAAGTTGTACTGTATGCAGTCTGTAAATGAAGTGACTTTGTCTTGTCCTGGCAATTTACTGTGAAAAATTCACACTCTGATGTTTCCAGAGGGCTATTACATCTACCTGCAAGGAAGTCAGCATCAGCCAAGTGAGGTAGCCCGCTTGGTCAGTCCAGTGTGCAGTTTGGAAGGACCGCACTGCTTCCGCTTCTGGTATCACATGTACGGAACGGCTGAGGCAATGGCCCTGCGGGTGTACGTAGTTCACAATGAAACATCAACACTGGAATGGAAAGATGCTGGAAACAAAGGGGACAGATGGAACTTGGGAGAGATCACGGTACACAGCACAGGAAACCTGCAGGTAAGGACACAGGCTCTCACTGCCATCTGAGATGAACCGTGCTTTCTACGGGCACATCACACACGCGGCCGGAGCTAATGCTGAGAACTATCCGTTCCCTTAGATTGTCCTGGAGGGCATGATAGGTGAAGACGTCCGGAGCAACGTAGCATTGGATGATCTGTCCATTGAAAAGGGATACTGCACAGGTACAAGGCTCAGCCCGGGGAAGGGCTGTCTTTGCTTCTTCTGGCAGTCATTGTCGTTTCTGTCTTGAACAAGAGCTAGAAAAGGGGGATTGATTTGCTTGTACCACTGTCTCTTTTGTAGGCAATGTGACTCCAACAACACCAAGCACCATCATCACCACACCTTCAAAAGACACAACAACGTCAGCACCCATACCAGGCCCAGGTGAGTAGAGTAGACCTGCCATGGGGCTGATGTTCTTTGTGCAAGGTGGGCTGGGGAGAAGAGGCAGCGGGAGGTGGTTGACTGAACGTTTCCTCTGGTCTTTCCACTGTCAGGGACCTGTGTGGTGGAAGGAGACCCTCACTACCACACGTTCGACAAGCAGCTACACCACTTCATGGGCACCTGCACCTACACCCTTTCCAAGCTGTGCGAAAGCAACGGCTCGCTGCCCTACTTCAACGTGGAAGCGGCCAATGAACACAGGGGAGGCAACACTCGCGTGTCCTATGTCCGATACGTGGATGTCGATGTGGCTGGCCAGCGGATAAGGCTGGGGAAGGGTGGAGTGGTGACGGTAAGCACAAGGCGGAGAGGCGCTGGGGCCGCGTGAGAGGAGAGGGCTGTGCCAAATGGGTTGCTCCAACCCTGTCTTGGTTTCTGTCCTTCCAGGTCAATGGAGTGGCAGAGATCCTGCCCTGCACCCCAGCTGCGGGCGTGCAGGTCTCGTCCAGCGGATTCTACACAGTGGTCACGACAGACTTTGGCTTGAGAGTGAAGTTTGATGGGAACCATCGGGTGGAGGTGACGCTTCCCAGCACCTTTGGGCAGAAGGTTTGTGGCATGTGTGGGAACTACAACGGGATGGCAGCAGATGACTTCCTGAACCCAGAAGGGATGCTGGAGCCAGACTCCACCAGCCTGGGCAACAGCTGGCAGGTGTCCAACGACAGCAGGTGTGTGTGGCCCCCCCAGCAGCAGGTCTGGGGACGCATCGGGCCAGGGGAGGGGGAGGCACTAGGAGAAGCCCACAGATGACCTAGGAGCCCTTCTCCCTGTCTTTCCACAGCTGCTCAGCCGGACCACTCCCCACCCCAGCCTGCAATGAGACGGACAAGCAAGTCATTGCCAGCAGCCACTTCTGTGGGCTCCTCAACGACACCAGCGGCCCATTTCAGATGTGCCACGCTGTGCTGAGCCCCATCAGTTACTTTGACACCTGCCTTTATGACCTGTGTGAGCTGGAGCTGGACCGCGAAGCCCTGTGCAAGAGCTTGCAGTCCTACGCAGATGCCTGCCAGTCACTTGGTGTCAAGATCCCCGTGTGGAGGAACGCAACCTTCTGCCGTAAGTCCACACAGAGTACCAGGGCTCGTCACCCTCAGGAAAACACAAAATAGGAATGAAGAAGCAGAGTGGGGAATAAGAAAAATTTTTGTTACATGCCACGGGGATTTACAGGTCGTTGTAAGTATTAGAGGCTCCGTTTTCTCTTCCATTTGATCAAGTATGGCTTAGAATACCCCTGGAGCCAGGCAGAGCACAGAGAAAATAACGACTCTTAATTTTTCGAAGAGGAAAATGTAGCACAGAGAAGTGTTATGTTCTCCAAGTAAAGGCCATGTCTTCTGTCTTGGCAGCCATCACCTGTCCAGCCAACAGTCACTACGAGCCCTGTGGTGCAGCCTGCCCTGCCACCTGTGTTGACCCAATGGCTCCTGTTACCTGCAGCCTGCCGTGCGTGGAAGGATGTGTGTGCGACAGCGGGTACCTGCTCTACAATGACCGATGTGTGCCCAGCCAGCAGTGCGGGTGCTGGCACAATGGGCAGCACTACCCCGTGGGCTCGGAGTTCTGGACGGACAACACGTGCTCCTCAAAGTGCACGTGTCCCGCACGGGGAAGCAAAGTCCAGTGCTTCAGTGCCTCATGCCCTGCGGACCAGTACTGCGGGGTGAAGGACGGGAAACCTGCATGCCTCGAAGAATCCTACGGCATCTGCCACGTCCACGGTGACCCTCACTACAACACCTTTGACAAGGTGACGCACAACTTCATGGGCAACTGCACCTACACGCTGGCCAAAGTGTGCTCCACCAGCACCTCCCTGCCCTACTTCAACGTGGAGGCCAAGAACGAGCATCGTGGGAACACCAGAGTGTCCTACGTGCGCGAAGTCCTGGTTGAGGTGTACGGAGAGCGCATTGCCATTGTCAAGAAGGAGAAGAGCCAAGTGCTGGTAAGCCGTGGGTCCGGCATGAGCGTGGCGTAGCTGCAAGGCAGGGCTGGCTTTTCTTGGCAGGGCCTGGCATGTGCCAGACATCTCCATTGTCCCAGGCGCGGGTGGGTTCCCCTGAAGCCCCTGGGTTGCTTTGGTTTTCCTTTCTGGAGGGGCTGGAGAAGGAAGAGGCAAATGGGGAATGTGGCCTGCCTTGAACAGAGGCCCCTGCAGGGTGCAGATCAGAGACGCGGCTCTGCCAGCCACGGGCAGGTCCGGGTGCGAGGGCATCATGGGCACCGGTTTGGCGTGCCCGGCCTGGCATCTGATTTCCCTGGGGCAGGAGACCTCAGGAAGGCCAGGGGCAGGTCCAGGGTCCATTGCGGTGTTCTGCCCTAGGTGAACAATGTGCGCCAGACCTTGCCGGTGAGCGCAGCCGGAGGTGCCATCACGGTGAGCAGGAGCGGCCGCTACATCGTCCTGGAGACAGACTTCAACCTCCGAGTGTCCTACGACACTGACCACTCGGTGGAGGTGAAGGTGCCCACTGCCTACTTCAACCTGACCTGTGGCATGTGCGGGAACTTCAACAACCGGAGAGAGGACGATTACATGATGTCCAATGGGCAGCAAGCCGCAGACTCCAACGAGCTGGGGGAGAGCTGGCAGGTCCCAGACAATGACTCCTCTTGCGGTGTCCCCGTCCCCTCCCCACCCTGCAGCGCAGAAGAGGAGAAGCTCTACCGATCGGACCAGTTCTGTGGCATGCTGACTGCCAGGCCTGGCTCTTTTGAGAGGTGCCACGCTGTGATCAACCCCCAGAACTACTTTGACACCTGTTTCTATGACCTTTGTGCCCTGAATGGTGGCCAGGAGGTCCTGTGTGCTGCTCTGGAGGCCTACGCTGATGCGTGCCAGGCAGTCGGCGTGACTGTCCTTCCCTGGAGGAACACCACTTTCTGCCGTGAGTACCTGCCTTGCAGTTGCCAGAAGGGGGATGTGCTGCTCTCCATGCCCAGACCCTCTGGCCAAAGCAAGTCTTTGGTCTTCCCCTTCCCAGAAGGTCATCCTTCCTTGAAGGCGTGCTGGTCCTAATTGTCCCCTTGCCGTTGCAGCCCTGCCTTGCCCCGCCAACAGCTACTATGACCCTTGCACGACTGGCTGTCCTGCCACCTGTGTTGACCGACAAGCCCCGCAGAACTGCTCCAAGCCCTGCATGGAGGGCTGTGCGTGTAACTCCGGCTTCTTCCTCAGCGGAGACACCTGTGTGCCTGAGGCCCACTGTGGCTGCCTCTTTGAGGGGATCTACTACAGCGTGAGTGAAAGCCTTGCCCTGGCTTGCACCCCTCCCAGGGCACTCCCTTGCCCCTATTTCTTGCCTGATACGCTGACGCTCGGTGTTTCTCTGCCTGCAGCAAGGCGAGTACTCTGTGAACGAGAACTGCACTCGGCAGTGCCGGTGTGAAGCCAACGGCCAGATGGTTTGCGCTACGTTGTCCTGTGGTGAGGACGAGGTCTGCAAGATCCAGAATGGCCAGAGGGGCTGTTACCCAGCCAGCACTGCTCTCTGCCACATCTACGGTGACCCGCATTACAGCACCTTCGATGGGAAGCTTCACCACTTCCAGGGCTCCTGCAACTACACGGTGGTGACGGGCTGTGACAACTCCTCCGTTGGCTTCACTGTCACCACCCGCAACAAACATCGCGGCAGCCGGACATGGACAGCTCTGAACTCTGTGGCACTCTCCATGGAAGGCCTCCACATTGCACTGCGCCAGAACAAGGCGGTCTACGTAAGCCCCTCATTTTCACACCTGGGAACAACAGATGCCCTAGGCACCATTGAGTGCCACTCTGTCCCCAAGCAGAGCTTGATATTCCCTGAGCCTGCTGGCATGCTCACAGAAGAGCACGGTGAGGCTCTGAGCGGGGCAGATGGGGCTGCTTGCGCAGCAACGGATTTTCGGCTTGTTTTCCTGAGCCTTCAGTGTGCCGTATGTAGAGGAGCTGCTGTTCTCGTAGGCCTGGGCAGGGTTTCTCGTGCCATTCTGACTCACTGGGCCCTGGCACCACCGCAGGGAAGCACAGTGACCTCCCAGTGGAGGGCATTGCCTTATGCTTCTGTCTCCCTCTCTCCCCCTTGTTCAGATCAACGGTGCTCTGGCCTCCCTGCCGGCCTCTCCTGCCCCTGGTGTGACCGTCTCCCTGAGTGGCTCCTACGTGCGGGTTTCTACCAAGCTGGGCCTGCAGCTGCAGTTCAATGGGGACCATGAGCTCTTGGTGAGGGTGTCTGAGAAGCACAAGGGCAAGCTGTGTGGGCTGTGTGGGACGTACACCGGGAGCCAGCAGGATGACTTCATGCGACCCGATGGGGTTGTCGTGCCGGACTTCAACGACTTTGGAGCCAGCTGGATGGTGCCGGATGATGAGTGGCTGTGAGTCCTTGTTCCGTCCCGTAGGGGACGGACAAAAGGGAGCGTGGGAGAGGGGAGCTGTGAGGGGCACAAGGAGGAAGGGTTGGTAACGGCAGGCACGGGGCAAGGGAGAGGAGGCAGGCAGTGGTGGGAAAGCGGGTGAGAGCACGTGAGGTTCCACAGCAGCAGATGTATCGTCCTCGTGTCTCCTCTCTCTGATCCACCCACCAGTGGCACGTCCTCGCTGCAACTGGGTGCCAGAAGTGTGGCCATTCCCCTTTCCCCTCAAGGCTGGCTTGCCTGGGGCAGCGTCCGGGTCCCTCCATGCGGTCGGGGTGCACGGTGCTCTCTCCCCGTAGGCGCTCTGGCCTGGGGTCCTCAGTCATCTCCATGCACGGCCCTGCCATCCCACTCCACGTGCTGCGTCTCACAGTTCCTGCCCCCAGAGAGAGTGGGCTGGGGCCTTGGCATGAATCTTCTCCCAAGCTGTTGCGGCTGCAACTGCCTTGGCCATTTGTTTCTGTCCACCTGATGCCATGGAGGAGGGTGGTGACTGTGGGGCATGTTGTTCACCCTTGCAAGTGACAACCATGGGTGCCTTGTCTTAGTGAGGGGTCTGGACTACAGAGGCTGAGGTTTTGGCTGGGAAGGAGGTCAGGAAACTGTCTGGTTGGGGGCCCACAGGCTGCCGTGGGCTCAGGGCTGTCTGTCTGTTCTGCAGGTGTGACCCGGCCATCATCCCACCTGTGTCCTGCTCCCCCTCCGAGGAGGAGGCAGCTAACAAGCAGTGTGCAATCCTCACGCAACTTGGTGGCCCATTCCAGTCATGCCACGCAGTTCTGCCACCCAAGACGTACTTTGAGAGCTGTGTCTATGACCAGTGTGCCACTGGTGGCAGCACGGAGCAGCTCTGCAATGACCTGGGGGCCTATGCAGCAGCCTGTGCTGAGGCAGGCGTTTCTCTGGGAGACTGGAGTGCTGGCACTGTCTGTGGTAAGTATTCTGCGCTCCTTTGGCCATGGTGTGGGGGTGTTTGGGAAAGGTGTAACATCCCCATTTGGGAACAAGTCCTCGTTGTGAAACACATCTTCTCCACCTCTGTTTCACTGTGCATCCACCAGCTCCTACAACCTCGGCCCCCTTGCCAGACACTTCAACGCGGCCTCCACATACAACAGCACCAGCGCCCGAGACGAGCACAGGTACTGTTCTCTCCCATCCACGTGCAGGTACAAGGCTCGGCTTGGGGAAGGGCAGCTTGAGAGATGTCACCCACTGAGGTGGCCCACTGTGCTACAGGCAGGAGCACCGGTTGTCTTTGCAGCGCCCTGTAGGTCAGTGATGCAGCCTGTGCCCAACCAAGCAGGCTTACCTCTGGGAGGCTGGAGCGCTGGCACTGCCTGCAGTCACTATTTAGTTCATGTATCGCAAGGCCCACAGCCAAGACATTGAGCAGAGGTACTGAAGTGCCTAATCTGCGTTTGTCACACAGCTGTGCTGGTGGGAGAGCCCTGGAGCGGCAGGGCTCTTTCTGGGATGACAGTCTGCGACTCCTGCCCTGGGCCTTTCTGGTTACGGTGTTGGGGCGTATGGGAAGGGTGCACCGGCTGCCTGCAACAAAACTCCCCTGTTGGTGCAGATCTCTTATAACTCTCTCTTGTGCCAGGTACGTTGACTTCACAACCCGCGACAACATTGCCAGGCATTACAACGCAGCTTCCACAGACACCATCACCATCAACACCCACACCGAGCTCAGGTACTCTCGTGCTCCCTGCCCATCTTCTACTGCTCGTGGCAGCTGTTCATTTCACTCCCTCCAAGGCCCGCGACCATGGGATGGAGCGGCTGTAGTGAAGGGGCTGCGCATGTTCTTTTGTTACCCAGTAATGCTGTTTGGAGATCGCTTGAGTGCAGAACTCTCTGCTGAGGAGTCACTGTGCAATCCCTGGCCTGGTCCTCTCTGGTCACAGTGTTGGGGTGTTTGGGAAGGATGGACCAGCTGCCTGCAACAAAACTCCTATGTTGACACAGGTCTTCTCTAACTCTCTCTTTTGGCAGGTCCATCGACGTCACAACCCACAACACCCTCACCAAGCACTACGGCGCAGACTGCACGCACGCCATCACCTCCAACGCCCACACCCAGCTCAGGTACTGCCACGTCCCATCCCCAACTCTTACTGCCTGTCATAACTGCTCAAGTTTCTTAATACAGGACCTGCAGCCAAGTGACAGAGTTTTTATACTGGAGGGTGAGAGCTTTTTCTTGCTCACCCAATCACGCTTTTGGGACAGTCCTTCAGTGGTCGGACTCTTTCTGATGTCCTGCCTTGGATCTCTTTCGCCACATTGTTGGGGTCTTTGGGAACAGTACACCAGTACTGTTCTCTCCCATCCATGTTTTTTACTGGCTGCTGGGCACTCAGCTCATGGTCTTCCACTTGGTTAGCCGTCTGCTCCTGGCCATGAGCGTGCAAGGGATGTAGGCGTGCCCTGTGGGACACGGGGAAAAGGTGGCGCCACTCTCACTCTAGAAACTCTGCTTTCCTTTCTGCACCATACCCAGGTCCCCCAGCAGTGTGCAATTTTGCCTGCACATTCGACGATGACTTCTGTGAGTGGGTCCAGGCAGATTACAGCAGCATTGACTGGATAAGGAACAAGGGTCCAACGCCCACGCAGAATACCGGCCCCTCCTCTGACCACACGACGGGAGGTAGGAACAGCCACCAGTACACAGCGCTCCTTCAGGCAGAGGGGCGTCTTTGGGAAGATGGCAACAAACCCCTTCTAACAGCAAATACAGGCCTCATGTTTCCCGGCCTTCATCCAGAGCCCTTTGTGGCAGTCGAGGTGGACTCGGGGCTGAGGAGGGTTGTGGCTAGCAAAGGGCCCGTGTTTGCTCTCCCTTCCTTTTGCCTGCCTACAACTGCAGCAGGGGGTACTCCCAGGACTGGGCTTGGGTTGTCCCTGGCTGCTTTGTGTAGATTTGATGTGTGTGTGACAGTGTGGCTCCTGCTTTGTTTCAGATGGCTACTACATCTACCTGCAAGGGACCAATGCCCTTCCCGGCTTTGTGGCTCATCTTGTCAGTCCGGTGTGCAGTTCGGAAGGACCGCACTGCTTCCGCTTCTGGTATCACATGTACGGAACGGCTGAAGAAATGGCCCTGCGGGTGTACGTGGCTAAGGACGAAGACCTGCTGCTGGTCTGGAGCAGCGTTGGGAACCACGGGGACAGGTGGAACTTGGGAGAGATCACGGTACACAGCACAGGAAACCTGCAGGTAAGGCTCTCACTGCCATCTGAGACGAACCGTGCTTTCTACGGGCACATCACACACGCGGCTGGAGCTAATGCTGGGAACCGTACCTTCCCTCAGATTGTCCTGGAGGGAGAATGGGGTGAAGACGTCCGGAGCAACGTAGCATTGGATGATCTGTCCATTGAAAAGGGATACTGCACAGGTACAAGGCTCAGCCCGGGGAAGGGCTGTCTTTGCTTCTTCTGGCAGTCATTGTCGTTTCTGTCTTGAACAAGAGCTAGAAAAGGGGGATTGATTTGCTTGTACCACTGTCTCTTTTGTAGGCAATGTGACTCCAACAACACCAAGCACCATCATCACCACACCTTCAAAAGACACAACAACGTCAGCACCCATACCAGGCCCAGGTGAGTAGAGTAGACCTGCCATGGGGCTGATGTTCTTTGTGCAAGGTGGGCTGGGGAGAAGAGGCAGCGGGAGGTGGTTGACTGAACGTTTCCTCTGGTCTTTCCACTGTCAGGGACCTGTGTGGTGGAAGGAGACCCTCACTACCACACGTTCGACAAGCAGCTACACCACTTCATGGGCACCTGCACCTACACCCTTTCCAAGCTGTGCGAAAGCAACGGCTCGCTGCCCTACTTCAACGTGGAAGCGGCCAATGAACACAGGGGAGGCAACACTCGCGTGTCCTATGTCCGATACGTGGATGTCGATGTGGCTGGCCAGCGGATAAGGCTGGGGAAGGGTGGAGTGGTGACGGTAAGCACAAGGCGGAGAGGCGCTGGGGCCGCGTGAGAGGAGAGGGCTGTGCCAAATGGGTTGCTCCAACCCTGTCTTGGTTTCTGTCCTTCCAGGTCAATGGAGTGGCAGAGATCCTGCCCTGCACCCCAGCCGCGGGCGTGCAGGTCTCGTCCAGCGGATTCTACACAGTGGTCACGACAGACTTTGGCTTGAGAGTGAAGTTTGATGGGAACCATCGGGTGGAGGTGACGCTTCCCAGCACCTTTGGGCAGAAGGTTTGTGGCATGTGTGGGAACTACAACGGGATGGCAGCAGATGACTTCCTGAACCCAGAAGGGATGCTGGAGCCAGACTCCACCAGCCTGGGCAACAGCTGGCAGGTGTCCAACGACAGCAGGTGTGTGTGGCCCCCCCAGCAGCAGGTCTGGGGACGCATCGGGCCAGGGGAGGGGGAGGCACTAGGAGAAGCCCACAGATGACCTAGGAGCCCTTCTCCCTGTCTTTCCACAGCTGCTCAGCCGGACCACTCCCCACCCCAGCCTGCAATGAGACGGACAAGCAAGTCATTGCCAGCAGCCACTTCTGTGGGCTCCTCAACGACACCAGCGGCCCATTTCAGATGTGCCACGCTGTGCTGAGCCCCATCAGTTACTTTGACACCTGCCTTTATGACCTGTGTGAGCTGGAGCTGGACCGCGAAGCCCTGTGCAAGAGCTTGCAGTCCTACGCAGATGCCTGCCAGTCACTTGGTGTCAAGATCCCCGTGTGGAGGAACGCAACCTTCTGCCGTAAGTCCACACAGAGTACCAGGGCTCGTCACCCTCAGGAAAACACAAAATAGGAATGAAGAAGCAGAGTGGGGAATAAGAAAAATTTTTGTTACATGCCACGGGGATTTACAGGTCGTTGTAAGTATTAGAGGCTCCGTTTTCTCTTCCATTTGATCAAGTATGGCTTAGAATACCCCTGGAGCCAGGCAGAGCACAGAGAAAATAACGACTCTTAATTTTTCGAAGAGGAAAATGTAGCACAGAGAAGTGTTATGTTCTCCAAGTAAAGGCCATGTCTTCTGTCTTGGCAGCCATCACCTGTCCAGCCAACAGTCACTACGAGCCCTGTGGTGCAGCCTGCCCTGCCACCTGTGTTGACCCAATGGCTCCTGTTACCTGCAGCCTGCCGTGCGTGGAAGGATGTGTGTGCGACAGCGGGTACCTGCTCTACAATGACCGATGTGTGCCCAGCCAGCAGTGCGGGTGCTGGCACAACGGGCAGCACTACCCCGTGGGCTCGGAGTTCTGGACGGACAACACGTGCTCCTCAAAGTGCACGTGTCCCGCACGGGGAAGCAAAGTCCAGTGCTTCAGTGCCTCATGCCCTGCGGACCAGTACTGCGGGGTGAAGGACGGGAAACCTGCATGCCTCGAAGAATCCTACGGCATCTGCCACGTCCACGGTGACCCTCACTACAACACCTTTGACAAGGTGACGCACAACTTCATGGGCAACTGCACCTACACGCTGGCCAAAGTGTGCTCCACCAGCACCTCCCTGCCCTACTTCAACGTGGAGGCCAAGAACGAGCATCGTGGGAACACCAGAGTGTCCTACGTGCGCGAAGTCCTTGTTGAGGTGTACGGAGAGCGCATTGCCATTGTCAAGAAGGAGAAGAGCCAAGTGCTGGTAAGCCGTGGGTCCGGCATGAGCGTGGTGTAGCTGCAAGGCAGGGCTGGCTTTTCTTGGCAGGGCCTGGCATGTGCCAGACATCTCCATTGTCCCAGGCGCGGGTGGGTTCCCCTGAAGCCCCTGGGTTGCTTTGGTTTTCCTTTCTGGAGGGGCTGGAGGAGGAAGAGGCAAATGGGGAATGTGGCCTGCCTTGAACAGAGGCCCCTGCAGGGTGCAGATCAGAGACGCGGCTGTGCCAGCCACGGGCAGGTCTGGGTGCGAGGGCATCATGGGCACCGGTTTGGCGTGCCCGGCCTGGCATCTGATTTCCCTGGGGCAGGAGACCTTAGGAAGGCCAGGGGCAGGTCCAGGGTCCATTGCGGTGTTCTGCCCTAGGTGAACAATGTGCGCCAGACCTTGCCGGTGAGCGCAGCCGGAGGTGCCATCACGGTGAGCAGGAGCGGCCGCTACATCGTCCTGGAGACAGACTTCAACCTCCGAGTGTCCTACGACACTGACCACTCGGTGGAGGTGAAGGTGCCCACTGCCTACTTCAACCTGACCTGTGGCATGTGCGGGAACTTCAACAACCGGAGAGAGGACGATTACATGATGCCCAATGGGCAGCAAGCCGCAGACTCCAACGAGCTGGGGGAGAGCTGGCAGGTCCCAGACAATGACTCCTCTTGCGGTGTCCCCGTCCCCTCCCCACCCTGCAGCGCAGAAGAGGAGAAGCTCTACCGATCGGACCAGTTCTGTGGCATGCTGACTGCCAGGCCTGGCTCTTTTGAGAGGTGCCACGCTGTGATCAACCCCCAGAACTACTTTGACACCTGTTTCTATGACCTTTGTGCCCTGAATGGTGGCCAGGAGGTCCTGTGTGCTGCTCTGGAGGCCTACGCTGATGCGTGCCAGGCAGTCGGCGTGACTGTCCTTCCCTGGAGGAACACCACTTTCTGCCGTGAGTACCTGCCTTGCAGTTGCCAGAAGGGGGATGTGCTGCTCCCCACGCCCAGACCCTCTGGCCAAAGCAAGTCTTTGGTCTTCCCCTTCCCAGAAGGTCATCCTTCCTTGAAGGCGTGCTGGTCCTAATTGTCCCCTTGCCGTTGCAGCCCTGCCTTGCCCCGCCAACAGCTACTATGACCCTTGCACGACTGGCTGTCCTGCCACCTGTGTTGACCGACAAGCCCCGCAGAACTGCTCCAAGCCCTGCATGGAGGGCTGTGCGTGTAACTCCGGCTTCTTCCTCAGCGGAGACACCTGTGTGCCTGAGGCCCACTGTGGCTGCCTCTTTGAGGGGATCTACTACAGCGTGAGTGAAAGCCTTGCCCTGGCTTGCACCCCTCCCAGGGCACTCCCTTGCCCCTATTTCTTGCCTGATACGCTGACGCTCGGTGTTTCTCTGCCTGCAGCAAGGCGAGTACTCTGTGAACGAGAACTGCACTCGGCAGTGCCGGTGTGAAGCCAACGGCCAGATGGTTTGCGCTACGTTGTCCTGTGGTGAGGACGAGGTCTGCAAGATCCAGAATGGCCAGAGGGGCTGTTACCCAGCCAGCACTGCTCTCTGCCACATCTACGGTGACCCGCATTACAGCACCTTCGATGGGAAGCTTCACCACTTCCAGGGCTCCTGCAACTACACGGTGGTGACGGGCTGTGACAACTCCTCCGTTGGCTTCACTGTCACCACCCGCAACAAACATCGCGGCAGCCGGACATGGACAGCTCTGAACTCTGTGGCACTCTCCATGGAAGGCCTCCACATTGCACTGCGCCAGAACAAGGCGGTCTACGTAAGCCCCTCATTTTCACACCTGGGAACAACAGATGCCCTAGGCACCATTGAGTGCCACTCTGTCCCCAAGCAGAGCTTGATATTCCCTGAGCCTGCTGGCATGCTCACAGAAGAGCACGGTGAGGCTCTGAGCGGGGCAGATGGGGCTGCTTGCGCAGCAACGGATTTTCGGCTTGTTTTCCTGAGCCTTCAGTGTGCCGTATGTAGAGGAGCTGCTGTTCTCGTAGGCCTGGGCAGGGTTTCTCGTGCCATTCTGACTCACTGGGCCCTGGCACCACCGCAGGGAAGCACAGTGACCTCCCAGTGGAGGGCATTGCCTTATGCTTCTGTCTCCCTCTCTCCCCCTTGTTCAGATCAACGGTGCTCTGGCCTCCCTGCCGGCCTCTCCTGCCCCTGGTGTGACCGTCTCCCTGAGTGGCTCCTACGTGCGGGTTTCTACCAAGCTGGGCCTGCAGCTGCAGTTCAATGGGGACCATGAGCTCTTGGTGAGGGTGTCTGAGAAGCACAAGGGCAAGCTGTGTGGGCTGTGTGGGACGTACACCGGGAGCCAGCAGGATGACTTCATGCGACCCGATGGGGTTGTCGTGCCGGACTTCAACGACTTTGGAGCCAGCTGGATGGTGCCGGATGATGAGTGGCTGTGAGTCCTTGTTCCGTCCCGTAGGGGACGGACAAAAGGGAGCGTGGGAGAGGGGAGCTGTGAGGGGCACAAGGAGGAAGGGTTGGTAACGGCAGGCACGGGGCAAGGGAGAGGAGGCAGGCAGTGGTGGGAAAGCGGGTGAGAGCACGTGAGGTTCCACAGCAGCAGATGTATCGTCCTCGTGTCTCCTCTCTCTGATCCACCCACCAGTGGCACGTCCTCGCTGCAACTGGGTGCCAGAAGTGTGGCCATTCCCCTTTCCCCTCAAGGCTGGCTTGCCTGGGGCAGCGTCCGGGTCCCTCCATGCGGTCGGGGTGCACGGTGCTCTCTCCCCGTAGGCGCTCTGGCCTGGGGTCCTCAGTCATCTCCATGCACGGCCCTGCCATCCCACTCCACGTGCTGCGTCTCACAGTTCCTGCCCCCAGAGAGAGTGGGCTGGGGCCTTGGCATGAATCTTCTCCCAAGCTGTTGCGGCTGCAACTGCCTTGGCCATTTGTTTCTGTCCACCTGATGCCATGGAGGAGGGTGGTGACTGTGGGGCATGTTGTTCACCCTTGCAAGTGACAACCATGGGTGCCTTGTCTTAGTGAGGGGTCTGGACTACAGAGGCTGAGGTTTTGGCTGGGAAGGAGGTCAGGAAACTGTCTGGTTGGGGGCCCACAGGCTGCCGTGGGCTCAGGGCTGTCTGTCTGTTCTGCAGGTGTGACCCGGCCATCATCCCACCTGTGTCCTGCTCCCCCTCCGAGGAGGAGGCAGCTAACAAGCAGTGTGCAATCCTCACGCAACTTGGTGGCCCATTCCAGTCATGCCACGCAGTTCTGCCACCCAAGACGTACTTTGAGAGCTGTGTCTATGACCAGTGTGCCACTGGTGGCAGCACGGAGCAGCTCTGCAATGACCTGGGGGCCTATGCAGCAGCCTGTGCTGAGGCAGGCGTTTCTCTGGGAGACTGGAGTGCTGGCACTGTCTGTGGTAAGTATTCTGCGCTCCTTTGGCCATGGTGTGGGGGTGTTTGGGAAAGGTGTAACATCCCCATTTGGGAACAAGTCCTCGTTGTGAAACACATCTTCTCCACCTCTGTTTCACTGTGCATCCACCAGCTCCTACAACCTCGGCCCCCTTGCCAGACACTTCAACGCGGCCTCCACATACAACAGCACCAGCGCCCGAGACGAGCACAGGTACTGTTCTCTCCCATCCACGTGCAGGTACAAGGCTCGGCTTGGGGAAGGGCAGCTTGAGAGATGTCACCCACTGAGGTGGCCCACTGTGCTACAGGCAGGAGCACCGGTTGTCTTTGCAGCGCCCTGTAGGTCAGTGATGCAGCCTGTGCCCAACCAAGCAGGCTTACCTCTGGGAGGCTGGAGCGCTGGCACTGCCTGCAGTCACTATTTAGTTCATGTATCGCAAGGCCCACAGCCAAGACATTGAGCAGAGGTACTGAAGTGCCTAATCTGCGTTTGTCACACAGCTGTGCTGGTGGGAGAGCCCTGGAGCGGCAGGGCTCTTTCTGGGATGACAGTCTGCGACTCCTGCCCTGGGCCTTTCTGGTTACGGTGTTGGGGCGTATGGGAAGGGTGCACCGGCTGCCTGCAACAAAACTCCCCTGTTGGTGCAGATCTCTTATAACTCTCTCTTGTGCCAGGTACGTTGACTTCACAACCCGCGACAACATTGCCAGGCATTACAACGCAGCTTCCACAGACACCATCACCATCAACACCCACACCGAGCTCAGGTACTCTCGTGCTCCCTGCCCATCTTCTACTGCTCGTGGCAGCTGTTCATTTCACTCCCTCCAAGGCCCGCGACCATGGGATGGAGCGGCTGTAGTGAAGGGGCTGCGCATGTTCTTTTGTTACCCAGTAATGCTGTTTGGAGATCGCTTGAGTGCAGAACTCTCTGCTGAGGAGTCACTGTGCAATCCCTGGCCTGGTCCTCTCTGGTCACAGTGTTGGGGTGTTTGGGAAGGATGGACCAGCTGCCTGCAACAAAACTCCTATGTTGACGCAGGTCTTCTCTAACTCTCTCTTTTGGCAGGTCCATCGACGTCACAACCCACAACACCCTCACCAAGCACTACGGCGCAGACTGCACGCACGCCATCACCTCCAACGCCCACACCCAGCTCAGGTACTGCCACGTCCCATCCCCAACTCTTACTGCCTGTCATAACTGCTCAAGTTTCTTAATACAGGACCTGCAGCCAAGTGACAGAGTTTTTATACTGGAGGGTGAGAGCTTTTTCTTGCTCACCCAATCACGCTTTTGGGACAGTCCTTCAGTGGTCGGACTCTTTCTGATGTCCTGCCTTGGATCTCTTTCGCCACATTGTTGGGGTCTTTGGGAACAGTACACCAGTACTGTTCTCTCCCATCCATGTTTTTTACTGGCTGCTGGGCACTCAGCTCATGGTCTTCCACTTGGTTAGCCGTCTGCTCCTGGCCATGAGCGTGCAAGGGATGTAGGCGTGCCCTGTGGGACACGGGGAAAAGGTGGCGCCACTCTCACTCTAGAAACTCTGCTTTCCTTTCTGCACCATACCCAGGTCCCCCAGCAGTGTGCAATTTTGCCTGCACATTCGACGATGACTTCTGTGAGTGGGTCCAGGCAGATTACAGCAGCATTGACTGGATAAGGAACAAGGGTCCAACGCCCACGCAGAATACCGGCCCCTCCTCTGACCACACGACGGGAGGTAGGAACAGCCACCAGTACACAGCGCTCCTTCAGGCAGAGGGGCGTCTTTGGGAAGATGGCAACAAACCCCTTCTAACAGCAAATACAGGCCTCATGTTTCCCGGCCTTCATCCAGAGCCCTTTGTGGCAGTCGAGGTGGACTCGGGGCTGAGGAGGGTTGTGGCTAGCAAAGGGCCCGTGTTTGCTCTCCCTTCCTTTTGCCTGCCTACAACTGCAGCAGGGGGTACTCCCAGGACTGGGCTTGGGTTGTCCCTGGCTGCTTTGTGTAGATTTGATGTGTGTGTGACAGTGTGGCTCCTGCTTTGTTTCAGATGGCTACTACATCTACCTGCAAGGGACCAATGCCCTTCCCGGCTTTGTGGCTCATCTTGTCAGTCCGGTGTGCAGTTCGGAAGGACCGCACTGCTTCCGCTTCTGGTATCACATGTACGGAACGGCTGAAGAAATGGCCCTGCGGGTGTACGTGGCTAAGGACGAAGACCTGCTGCTGGTCTGGAGCAGCGTTGGGAACCACGGGGACAGGTGGAACTTGGGAGAGATCACGGTACACAGCACAGGAAACCTGCAGGTAAGGCTCTCACTGCCATCTGAGACGAACCGTGCTTTCTACGGGCACATCACACACGCGGCTGGAGCTAATGCTGGGAACCGTACCTTCCCTCAGATTGTCCTGGAGGGAGAATGGGGTGAAGACGTCCGGAGCAACGTAGCATTGGATGATCTGTCCATTGAAAAGGGATACTGCACAGGTACAAGGCTCAGCCCGGGGAAGGGCTGTCTTTGCTTCTTCTGGCAGTCATTGTCGTTTCTGTCTTGAACAAGAGCTAGAAAAGGGGGATTGATTTGCTTGTACCACTGTCTCTTTTGTAGGCAATGTGACTCCAACAACACCAAGCACCATCATCACCACACCTTCAAAAGACACAACAACGTCAGCACCCATACCAGGCCCAGGTGAGTAGAGTAGACCTGCCATGGGGCTGATGTTCTTTGTGCAAGGTGGGCTGGGGAGAAGAGGCAGCGGGAGGTGGTTGACTGAACGTTTCCTCTGGTCTTTCCACTGTCAGGGACCTGTGTGGTGGAAGGAGACCCTCACTACCACACGTTCGACAAGCAGCTACACCACTTCATGGGCACCTGCACCTACACCCTTTCCAAGCTGTGCGAAAGCAACGGCTCGCTGCCCTACTTCAACGTGGAAGCGGCCAATGAACACAGGGGAGGCAACACTCGCGTGTCCTATGTCCGATACGTGGATGTCGATGTGGCTGGCCAGCGGATAAGGCTGGGGAAGGGTGGAGTGGTGACGGTAAGCACAAGGCGGAGAGGCGCTGGGGCCGCGTGAGAGGAGAGGGCTGTGCCAAATGGGTTGCTCCAACCCTGTCTTGGTTTCTGTCCTTCCAGGTCAATGGAGTGGCAGAGATCCTGCCCTGCACCCCAGCTGCGGGCGTGCAGGTCTCGTCCAGCGGATTCTACACAGTGGTCACGACAGACTTTGGCTTGAGAGTGAAGTTTGATGGGAACCATCGGGTGGAGGTGACGCTTCCCAGCACCTTTGGGCAGAAGGTTTGTGGCATGTGTGGGAACTACAACGGGATGGCAGCAGATGACTTCCTGAACCCAGAAGGGATGCTGGAGCCAGACTCCACCAGCCTGGGCAACAGCTGGCAGGTGTCCAACGACAGCAGGTGTGTGTGGCCCCCCCAGCAGCAGGTCTGGGGACGCATCGGGCCAGGGGAGGGGGAGGCACTAGGAGAAGCCCACAGATGACCTAGGAGCCCTTCTCCCTGTCTTTCCACAGCTGCTCAGCCGGACCACTCCCCACCCCAGCCTGCAATGAGACGGACAAGCAAGTCATTGCCAGCAGCCACTTCTGTGGGCTCCTCAACGACACCAGCGGCCCATTTCAGATGTGCCACGCTGTGCTGAGCCCCATCAGTTACTTTGACACCTGCCTTTATGACCTGTGTGAGCTGGAGCTGGACCGCGAAGCCCTGTGCAAGAGCTTGCAGTCCTACGCAGATGCCTGCCAGTCACTTGGTGTCAAGATCCCCGTGTGGAGGAACGCAACCTTCTGCCGTAAGTCCACACAGAGTACCAGGGCTCGTCACCCTCAGGAAAACACAAAATAGGAATGAAGAAGCAGAGTGGGGAATAAGAAAAATTTTTGTTACATGCCACGGGGATTTACAGGTCGTTGTAAGTATTAGAGGCTCCGTTTTCTCTTCCATTTGATCAAGTATGGCTTAGAATACCCCTGGAGCCAGGCAGAGCACAGAGAAAATAACGACTCTTAATTTTTCGAAGAGGAAAATGTAGCACAGAGAAGTGTTATGTTCTCCAAGTAAAGGCCATGTCTTCTGTCTTGGCAGCCATCACCTGTCCAGCCAACAGTCACTACGAGCCCTGTGGTGCAGCCTGCCCTGCCACCTGTGTTGACCCAATGGCTCCTGTTACCTGCAGCCTGCCGTGCGTGGAAGGATGTGTGTGCGACAGTGGGTACCTGCTCTACAATGACCGATGTGTGCCCAGCCAGCAGTGCGGGTGCTGGCACAACGGGCAGCACTACCCCGTGGGCTCGGAGTTCTGGACGGACAACACGTGCTCCTCAAAGTGCACGTGTCCCGCACGGGGAAGCAAAGTTCAGTGCTTCAGTGCCTCATGCCCTGCGGACCAGTACTGCGGGGTGAAGGACGGGAAACCTGCATGCCTCGAAGAATCCTACGGCATCTGCCACGTCCACAGTGACCCTCACTACAACACCTTTGACAAGGTGACGCACAGCTTCATGGGCAACTGCACCTACACGCTGGCCAAAGTGTGCTCCACCAGCACCTCCCTGCCCTACTTCAACGTGGAGGCCAAGAACGAGCATCGTGGGAACACCAGAGTGTCCTACGTGCGCGAAGTCCTGGTTGAGGTGTACGGAGAGCGCATTGCCATTGTCAAGAAGGAGAAGAGCCAAGTGCTGGTAAGCCGTGGGTCCGGCATGAGCGTGGTGTAGCTGCAAGGCAGGGCTGGCTTTTCTTGGCAGGGCCTGGCATGTGCCAGACATCTCCATTGTCCCAGGCGCGGGTGGGTTCCCCTGAAGCCCCTGGGTTGCTTTGGTTTTCCTTTCTGGAGGGGCTGGAGGAGGAAGAGGCAAATGGGGAATGTGGCCTGCCTTGAACAGTGGCCCCTGCAGGGTGCAGATCAGAGACGCGGCTCTGCCAGCCACGGGCAGGTCCGGGTGCGAGGGCATCATGGGCACCGGTTTGGCGTGCCCGGCCTGGCATCTGATTTCCCTGGGGCAGGAGACCTCAGGAAGGCCAGGGGCAGGTCCAGGGTCCATTGCGGTGTTCTGCCCTAGGTGAACAATGTGCGCCAGACCTTGCCGGTGAGCGCAGCCGGAGGTGCCATCACGGTGAGCAGGAGCGGCCGCTACATCGTCCTGGAGACAGACTTCAACCTCCGAGTGTCCTACGACACTGACCACTCGGTGGAGGTGAAGGTGCCCACTGCCTACTTCAACCTGACCTGTGGCATGTGCGGGAACTTCAACAACCGGAGAGAGGACGATTACATGATGCCCAATGGGCAGCAAGCCGCAGACTCCAACGAGCTGGGGGAGAGCTGGCAGGTCCCAGACAATGACTCCTCTTGCGGTGTCCCCGTCCCCTCCCCACCCTGCAGCGCAGAAGAGGAGAAGCTCTACCGATCGGACCAGTTCTGTGGCATGCTGACTGCCAGGCCTGGCTCTTTTGAGAGGTGCCACGCTGTGATCAACCCCCAGAACTACTTTGACACCTGTTTCTATGACCTTTGTGCCCTGAATGGTGGCCAGGAGGTCCTGTGTGCTGCTCTGGAGGCCTACGCTGATGCGTGCCAGGCAGTCGGCGTGACTGTCCTTCCCTGGAGGAACACCACTTTCTGCCGTGAGTACCTGCCTTGCAGTTGCCAGAAGGGGGATGTGCTGCTCTCCATGCCCAGACCCTCTGGCCAAAGCAAGTCTTTGGTCTTCCCCTTCCCAGAAGGTCATCCTTCCTTGAAGGCGTGCTGGTCCTAATTGTCCCCTTGCCGTTGCAGCCCTGCCTTGCCCCGCCAACAGCTACTATGACCCTTGCACGACTGGCTGTCCTGCCACCTGTGTTGACCGACAAGCCCCGCAGAACTGCTCCAAGCCCTGCATGGAGGGCTGTGCGTGTAACTCTGGCTTCTTCCTCAGCGGAGACACCTGTGTGCCTGAGGCCCACTGTGGCTGCCTCTTTGAGGGGATCTACTACAGCGTGAGTGAAAGCCTTGCCCTGGCTTGCACCCCTCCCAGGGCACTCCCTTGCCCCTATTTCTTGCCTGATACGCTGACGCTCGGTGTTTCTCTGCCTGCAGCAAGGCGAGTACTCTGTGAACGAGAACTGCACTCGGCAGTGCCGGTGTGAAGCCAACGGCCAGATGGTTTGCTCTACGTTGTCCTGTGGTGAGGACGAGGTCTGCAAGATCCAGAATGGCCAGAGGGGCTGTTACCCAGCCAGCACTGCTCTCTGCCACATCTACGGTGACCCGCATTACAGCACCTTCGATGGGAAGCTTCACCACTTCCAGGGCTCCTGCAACTACACGGTGGTGACGGGCTGTGACAACTCCTCCGTTGGCTTCACTGTCACCACCCGCAACAAACATCGCGGCAGCCGGACATGGACAGCTCTGAACTCTGTGGCACTCTCCATGGAAGGCCTCCACATTGCACTGCGCCAGAACAAGGCGGTCTACGTAAGCCCCTCATTTTCACACCTGGGAACAACAGATGCCCTAGGCACCATTGAGTGCCACTCTGTCCCCAAGCAGAGCTTGATATTCCCTGAGCCTGCTGGCATGCTCACAGAAGAGCACGGTGAGGCTCTGAGCGGGGCAGATGGGGCTGCTTGCGCAGCAACGGATTTTCGGCTTGTTTTCCTGAGCCTTCAGTGTGCCGTATGTAGAGGAGCTGCTGTTCTCGTAGGCCTGGGCAGGGTTTCTCGTGCCATTCTGACTCACTGGGCCCTGGCACCACCGCAGGGAAGCACAGTGACCTCCCAGTGGAGGGCATTGCCTTATGCTTCTGTCTCCCTCTCTCCCCCTTATTCAGATCAACGGTGCTCTGGCCTCCCTGCCGGCCTCTCCTGCCCCTGGTGTGACCGTCTCCCTGAGTGGCTCCTACGTGCGGGTTTCTACCAAGCTGGGCCTGCAGCTGCAGTTCAATGGGGACCATGAGCTCTTGGTGAGGGTGTCTGAGAAGCACAAGGGCAAGCTGTGTGGGCTGTGTGGGACGTACACCGGGAGCCAGCAGGATGACTTCATGCGACCCGATGGGGTTGTCGTGCCAGACTTCAACGACTTTGGAGCCAGCTGGATGGTGCCGGATGATGAGTGGCTGTGAGTCCTTGTTCCGTCCCGTAGGGGACGGACAAAAGGGAGCGTGGGAGAGGGGAGCTGTGAGGGGCACAAGGAGGAAGGGTTGGTAATGGCAGGCACGGGGCAAGGGAGAGGAGGCAGGCAGTGGTGGGAAAGCGGGTGAGAGCACGTGAGGTTCCACAGCAGCAGATGTATCGTCCTCGTGTCTCCTCTCTCTGATCCACCCACCAGTGGCACGTCCTCGCTGCAACTGGGTGCCAGAAGTGTGGCCATTCCCCTTTCCCCTCAAGGCTGGCTTGCCTGGGGCAGTGTCCGGGTCCCTCCATGCGGTCGGGGTGCACGGTGCTCTCTCCCCGTAGGCGCTCTGGTCTGGGGTCCTCAGTCATCTCCATGCACGGCCCTGCCATCCCACTCCACGTGCTGCGTCTCACAGTTCCTGCCCCCAGAGAGAGTGGGCCGGGGCCTTGGCATGAATCTTCTCCCAAGCTGTTGCGGTTGCAACTGCCTTGGCCATTTGTTTCTGTCCACCTGATGCCATGGAGGAGGGTGGTGACTGTGGGGCATGTTGTTCACCCTTGCAAGTGACAACCATGGGTGACTTGTCTTAGTGAGGGGTCTGGACTACAGAGGCTGAGGTTTTGGCTGGGAAGGAGGTCAGGAAACTGTCTGGTTGGGGGCCCACAGGCTGCCGTGGGCTCAGGGCTGTCTGTCTGTTCTGCAGGTGTGACCCGGCCATCATCCCACCTGTGTCCTGCTCCCCCTCCGAGGAGGAGGCAGCTAACAAGCAGTGTGCAATCCTCACGCAACTTGGTGGCCCATTCCAGTCATGCCACGCAGTTCTGCCACCCAAGACGTACTTTGAGAGCTGTGTCTATGACCAGTGTGCCACTGGTGGCAGCACAGAGCAGCTCTGCAATGACCTGGGGGCCTATGCAGCAGCCTGTGCTGAGGCAGGCGTTTCTCTGGGAGACTGGAGTGCTGGCACTGTCTGTGGTAAGTATTCTGCGCTCCTTTGGCCATGGTGTGGGGGTGTTTGGGAAAGGTGTAACATCCCCATTTGGGAACAAGTCCTCGTTGTGAAACACATCTTCTCCACCTCTGTTTCACTGTGCATCCACCAGCTCCTACAACCTCGGCCCCCTTGCCAGACACTTCAACGCGGCCTCCACATACAACAGCACCAGCGCCCGAGACGAGCACAGGTACTGTTCTCTCCCATCCACGTGCAGGTACAAGGCTCGGCTTGGGGAAGGGCAGCTTGAGAGATGTCACCCACTGAGGTGGCCCACTGTGCTACAGGCAGGAGCACCGGTTGTCTTTGCAGCGCCCTGTAGGTCAGTGATGCAGCCTGTGCCCAACCAAGCAGGCTTACCTCTGGGAGGCTGGAGCGCTGGCACTGCCTGCAGTCACTATTTAGTTCATGTATCGCAAGGCCCACAGCCAAGACATTGAGCAGAGGTACTGAAGTGCCTAATCTGCGTTTGTCACACAGCTGTGCTGGTGGGAGAGCCCTGGAGCGGCAGGGCTCTTTCTGGGATGACAGTCTGCGACTCCTGCCCTGGGCCTTTCTGGTTACGGTGTTGGGGCGTATGGGAAGGGTGCACCGGCTGCCTGCAACAAAACTCCCCTGTTGGTGCAGATCTCTTATAACTCTCTCTTGTGCCAGGTACGTTGACTTCACAACCCGTGACAACATTGCCAGGCATTACAACGCAGCTTCCACAGACACCATCACCATCAACACCCACACCGAGCTCAGGTACTCTCGTGCTCCCTGCCCATCTTCTACTGCTCGTGGCAGCTGTTCATTTCACTCCCTCCAAGGCCCGCGACCACGGGATGGAGCGGCTGTAGTGAAGGGGCTGCGCATGTTCTTTTGTTACCCAGTAATGCTGTTTGGAGATCGCTTGAGTGCAGAACTCTCTGCTGAGGAGTCACTGTGCAATCCCTGGCCTGGTCCTCTCTGGTCACAGTGTTGGGGTGTTTGGGAAGGATGGACCAGCTGCCTGCAACAAAACTCCTATGTTGACACAGGTCTTCTCTAACTCTCTCTTTTGGCAGGTCCATCGACGTCACAACCCACAACACCCTCACCAAGCACTACGGCGCAGACTGCACGCACGCCATCACCTCCAACGCCCACACCCAGCTCAGGTACTGCCACGTCCCATCCCCAACTCTTACTGCCTGTCATAACTGCTCAAGTTTCTTAATACAGGACCTGCAGCCAAGTGACAGAGTTTTTATACTGGAGGGTGAGAGCTTTTTCTTGCTCACCCAATCACGCTTTTGGGACAGTCCTTCAGTGGTCGGACTCTTTCTGATGTCCTGCCTTGGATCTCTTTTGCCACATTGTTGGGGTCTTTGGGAACAGTACACCAGCTGCCTATAGTTATCTCACACACCCTTTATTGCCATGTCCATAAATATTTTTTTGCCTTTTCTATGGCAAGTTTTCACGTGTTATACAGGTGTTCATGGTATATTGAAAATGTATTTAACTTCCAAATTCTTTTTATTTTGGATATAACATAATTTTTAGGTGCTTCTTTCCTCCAGTTTTAAGCGCTTCCTCAACCTCTACCATAGATTTCTGATACATAAGATTAGATATTCTTTATGGGTCCAAAGGTGGGAGGCTCGGCTGGGCTTTGGAATGTTCTTGACTGATGCCATCACTGTTGTATCTGAGCAGAAATTGCAAAGTAAAACAAAGTGGGAAGAGAGCAACTGCAGAAGTCTAGTAGAGACTCGAGGGAATTATTCTGTCTTTCTTTCTCACCAGGCCGTGCTTTCTGCAGTGCCTCTGGGGATCCACATTATAACACTTTTGACCACAGAGTTCATAATTTCATGGGAAATTGCACTTACACGCTCTCCAAAGTGTGCAACGTCTCTGAGAGCCTTCCATACTTTGATGTGTCCACAACGAATGAGCACAGAGGAGCCAACACCAAAGTCTCTTATGTGAAGTCAGTGCAAGTGGAAGTCTATGGCAACCAGATTTCTTTGCTGAAAAACAAGAAAGTGAATGTAAGAAAATACTTGTTTAAACAACATATGTAATACTTTTAAACTGACATTCAGATAATGAAATATTTTCTCTGACTGTAGAGTTCATAGCAAACTTTCTCTTTTTATTAGTTAAATGTACCCCTTTTTGATGATATGTCCAACAGATTTGCTCAGATGAAATTATTATTATTTCTTCCAGTTACCTTGTGCACAAGATCGTATCTGCCACTAATGTTTTGTAGCTGCTGGCATCTGTAGGAGTCCCAGCAGACATACACTAACTTTTACAACTTACTGTACAGGTGAATGGCAGCAGAATGAACCTGCCCGTGTTTATGGAAAAGATCAGTATTCAGAGCAGTGGTGGATATGTTCTCCTGGAAACTGACTTTGGACTGTGGGTGAGATACGATGGAAATCACTATGCAGAAGTCTCTGTGCCCTCTATTTACAGTGGTCTGCTCTGTGGCCTCTGTGGTAAGTCATAGGCTTAGTCTCTTTTTAGTGAGTTACGGAGGCTGGTGATTACGTTAACTTTTTTCCTTAGCATATCATACTTACTCTCCACGCAACTAGTGCTTGTCAAATGGACTAGAATTTACAGCAGTGAAGAAAACGTGCTAGAATTTTTCAGTTTCTCAGAACTGTTACTTACATAATTCCTGGTAACATGCTGTCCATTTGGAATGTTGTGAGGTATAACTACAAATAACATTTTTAGCAGAGCGCTTACTGTCAGCATCCTCAAACTTTCCTGCTGCTGTTTTCCTGTGCTATTTTAGGAGGTATTTATACAACCTGAATGATCACGTTTTTATGATGAAAGGAAAAGAAAAAGATGAAATAACAGAAAAAGAAAGAAAACACTTATTTTTACCTACTTTTTCTTCCAGCTAAGATAGGCACTGTCTACATTAAAACAAAACAATGACAAGGATCAAAAATGGATAATCCTGACCTGATAGACTTGATGAATAACAAGGAAAATTCATACTTCATTTCCAAAATTCAGATACCACAAAATATTAAGTGCTATATATGATACAAAATATAGAGGTATTTTAGAGTCCTGTGAGAAAGATCAGATGCAAAGGGCACATTCTACTGTGTTCTGTAAGAAATTCTATTGCAATAGGATAGCAAAATAAGTAAGAGTCACAGGTGGCTTATGTAGCTAACGAGAGTAGGAGCTCGCTGGAATTAGTAGTGACCAGTAATTTCTCATCACCAATGTTGCTAATGCCTGAACTTGAGCAGGTTTAGTTGGAACAACATTCTGAAATCCAGGTGATTATATGAGATGTACTTCAGGATGGAAATTGCAAGAGTAGCTTGTCTTGTGAGTTGCTGATTATTTTGGTTTGGATTGATTTGGATCAACTGAAATTTCCTAGTTCAACTATCTCTTCATGGGTTTTTCACACTTTCCATTCAGGAAATCTACCTAAGAATATAATCTTGCAAGTAACAACACTTGATTTTTAGTCCAACATTCTACAAGTAGGATCCAAGCAAATGAGTTGGGTTTTTCTAGTATTGATTCTAGAAAAATGATTCTTTCTTGTATGCGATGTGATGTAGTTACATAGAAACTTACAGTCTTCTTGCTTCAAGTCCACAGGTCTCTGCACGGCAGCTCATGTCAGTGATCAAAGCCTAAAACACGATTGAGCTCTTCTTATTTTGCCCAGTACAGATTGATGTTGCATGTATATTCTCCCTAGTTGATAGTAATTTATTTTACATCTGAAACCTAGATTTTTTCTACAGGTGTGAACTTCATGTGTCCCATAAATCTCTTTTTACCCTCACAGGTAATTATAATGGTGATCCAAATGATGACAACATAAAGCCCAATGGTGACGTTGCAAGTGGTACCAACGATCTTGGACAAAGCTGGCTTGTACCTGAGAATAACACTATGTATGTATATTAATTTAATCACATGGCATTTGCTAATCAAACTCTATAAAGCACTTACTGGCTTTGTCATCCAGTCCCATTTTACATCTTCCAACTGCCCATTAGAAGTAGGGAGCTGCTCCATTAGATTAAACAGGGAATGAGAAGAGGGCTTGTGTCCTTTAAGTCTTGTTTTCCAAATCAGGAACTGTCTGCTGAGTGTGAAGGGGGATGGGACTTCAGTCCATTTCCCTGATTGGAAACTATAACTGATTGGATCCCATAGGTCTTTTTTTCAGATAAGAATAAGCGTTTGAATAGCCCAGAAGGCATGAAAAAGGGAGACCATTCAATGATAAGGCTGACATCAGCTTTTCAAAGAAGCTGGATAAAGTCATGTAACTAATAAAATACACCCTGTTGTGCAGGGTTGTCGTGTGTCAATCTTTCACTGAAAATCAGATAGTAAGAAATGTGAAACGCACACTTGATATTGCTTGCTTTCCCCAGATGCTCAAGCGGGACAGAAGAGAAATGTGATCCTGCGCTGGAAAGTGAAGCAAAGAAGAACACAATGTGTGGCATGATCACAGACCCAACAGGTAGTATGAATCATATGATGGAGCACTTTATAGCTTGTGTTGGACCCTCTCTATAGTCTGTTGCTCTGAGTTCACATCAGAAGCATATAAAACCTCCAGTGTGAATGGCCGACATAAAACTCATAAGTGCTTGGTGAAGATATGTCAACCATTCAGACAGTGCCAATGTATCCATGAAGTTTATCTGAGAATGTGTGCAGGGAGACATAGCTGCTCTTTGCTTTATAGTGACTTGCACTCTGCTTGCTAAAAGAAATAGTTCAGGGGGCACTACCATTGCATGTATTACAGATACTTTATCTGAAATTCTGTAGATATTCCCTGCATTGGGGAGCCCCTGCAGTCATCCAGAATTAGTGGCTTGCCTAGCCAGCAGCTCTTAATTTCTGTAAGCTATGTTGTAACTTTCATATCAAAAGAAGAAAGTCTGATCCAGAGAGCCAAGTCTCATTGTGCATGCTCTATTTCAAGTGCTAGTTTAACCTACTAAACAAAGTTAGCCTGGAGTACTCACAATACATTTGCCATGACAGAAAATAGATGGTGGTGGTGATCCCATTTATTTTCTGTCCTTCTATATATTTTTCTTGATTTACAGGAATCTTCAAGGATTGTCATACCAAAGTGCCTCCAGAGAATTTCTTTGAAAACTGTGTTTATGACATGTGTTTCACTGGTGGACAGGCAACATCCTTATGCTATGGACTCCAGGCCTACGCTGAGTCATGTGTCAATGCTGGGATATGCATAGAGTGGAGGAATGCTACTCTTTGCCGTGAGTGTTGTGACTTATAAATATCTATCCTGGATTTAAACTTCAGAAGTATGCACGTTCTCCTCTACCTTTTTCATGCGTGTTATTTCATTTTGTGTAATGTTTTGAGTATAGTCTTATCTTTTGACATGTCTTGAGCCTACTTCAATTTCAGTACTATTCCAGTATTTGTATAAAACACTAATTTTCATGAACACTTGGATACATGTAGGTCTAATCCTTAAAGTTTTAATAATTTACTATTAGTTTCTTGAAAAAGTTTGATTGCATTCAACTGTATCTTATGTGAGCTTCCTCATTGGGAAAATAACTGTTGCTTTGCTCCACTGAAAATGTACCATCCTCAACTTAAGCAGAGCTGGTAGTCCCTTATACACAAATGTTTATTGACAGCTTTTGGTTAAAGAACTAGTTTAATAGGAGACCTTGAGAAACAGCTGTTTCTAGGAAGTTTACAAGTACATCTCTATAAAGCAAAGAAATCAAATATTCTCACCTATCTCCTGATTAATTCTCTTCAGAATGACCTTATGGGAAATTTCATATAATGAACCTGTATTTCTTAGAATAAAGATTTCCAGGTGTTCCACTGGTGCTGATTTTATGCAGCACTGGGCAGTTTTGTGCTTGCCAGACATCTTCTAAAGGACCTTTATATTCACAAAGTACAAACCTGGAGGAAAAAAACAAAGTACAAACCTGGAGGAAAAAAGTCCTCTAAAGGTCAACCACACTGAAATAAACCATAATTCTTCTCTATGTTTTTTTGTCTTTTACACTAATTTTGATTATACTAGTTACCACTGTATTACCTTCTGCAGATTTGCACCTTTTTTTTTCCTTTTTCTTTTTTTTCTATGATCAGCAATTAGCTCTGCATTGAAATGAAAACATAAAAATCATTGAGAGATTCTGGGAGCTGCTAAGTTTGGAAAAAGAATTACTGTAACTTTAGAATGGCTTTAAAGCACCCAGTAAGTCAGCCCCAGGAGGACAGCGCACAGAGAATTCATATATAAAAAGACAGGGCAAGAAACAAGCTTCTAACCCTCCAAAACAGATTCCAGCTATGGACACCCAGACTCCACGGTCTGAGGCCATAGCCTAGGACCTAAACATCTATGGCTTGATTATAGACTCAGTCACATTAAGAGGATTGACTCTCAAGTGCTCCCTCCATCAAATCAACAAAACCTCAATTAAGAACCTGACAAAGAGCAGGTGTCTGGAGTTGTTGTCTGGAATTGCCTGACAGGACTAAGAGAACCTGCTGTAGGGACAGAACTAAATGAGAGTCATGTGTAGTGATTTATTACAGAATCTAGCCAGAAACAGTATTTAGGGGTTTTTTAGATGACAGAAATGGACAAATGCTTCAGGATTTCTGTAAAATGTAATGTCTTCCCTGGGGAGCATGTTTTGAGTGATAGAAGCCCAATTCTACCATGAGCAGGAGGGGTGTGACAGTATAATATATTTTCCTCAAAGGGTCTCAGTGAAAGATAAGAGTCTGATTTTTAGTTCTATTTTTAAATACATTGGTAGATGTTCAAATAGGAACTACAGTAATGGGGCCATATCAGGTGGTACATGAAGAGATTCTTCTATTTCCTTAATGGAGTGACTTTATGTCTTTCGGCCTGCAGAAAACGTTTTACTGATCCAAGCACAATTGGTTCTGTATGATCACATCAGATCTACCTCAAAGCGAGCCTACAATGTTTGACTTCCATTGTGAGGTGACATGCAGGGTGGCCCACCTCTACCAAAAGCGCCCCTTCTCACACTGCAAGAAAATCCTTTGTATGCAGGACTCTCCAGTGTCAGACTTTCTGACAGAAATTTTTTGATATTTTCAAGGGCAAATAGTGAAAACATCAGGAAAACCTTAATCATGATTTTGCCCTTTTGAGTGATCTTATTTTTCCTTTTTGTTTCTAGCAATGCCCTGTCCTGGAGGCAGCATCTACAAGAGCTGTGGTACTAGGTGTCCCTCTACCTGTTTGAACATCTCAGCAGCTGATTCCTGCAGTTCCGTACCAGTGGAAGGTTGCTTCTGTAAGGAAGGCTATGTTTTGAGTGGAGACAAATGTGTGCCAGAAAGCAGCTGTGGTTGCGTTGATGACAAAAACCAGTACCACCAGGCAAGTTACTTCAGATATTTAAAGGAGAAAAAAAAAAAAAAAGAAAAAACAAGAGATCTCATTCTTTATCACCATGAGAAAAAAGAAATGTTAATAACAATAACACAATTATTATTTACACCATTATTAATAATAAAATAGACTCACTTTGCCAGCCTTCTTGATCTGTGAGCTGTGTGGCTACAATTGCCCAAATGATCATATGTAATGCTCATTCAAATATTAGTAATTTGATTGTCCCTTAGGGTATTACCTTCCAATTTATCTTATAGTATATTTTTCTACACTCTTTCTTCCACTCAGCTGGATGAAAGCTGGTTCACCAGTTATCCCTGCACTGAACGCTGCACCTGCAAGGCTAATAACACCATTGCATGCACACCCTGGGAGTGTGGAGTCAGAGAAGAGTGCAGTATTCAGGATGGTGTGCTGGGCTGTCATTCCAATGGTAAGTCCTGCCTGAAAATGGTTCTCAATGTCAATTCCATAATTAAATCCTTCTTCTCCTTCTAGCTTTATTATAAATACCTTTTCATATGTTATGGCAAGAAGTCACAAATAATTGCTGAAAAGACATGATGATCTGTCTTGCAAGCACAGATTCCTTTCTGTTGTAGTGGATGTCAGCAAAAACTGATGCTACCCAAAAGCTTGTAAGGTCGCTTGGGTTCCTTTTGTCCTGATAATACAAATTCAAGTCCCACATCACAGTGCTGCAAGCTCTAAATTTGGGAGTAATTGAGAACTGCATTTCTGAGAGTCTGGGTGATGACAAATGCGTTAAGTATCTATGTGTATAGATGCAAATTTATTTACTTTTATATTTAGATCTATATTTATATATATAATTATGAATTTTTATATAGTTAAGTAGAAAAGCTCTGTATTACTGTCAGCTACCATAAATAATGCCTACAACAACGTATAGAAATGTATAAAGAGGTTCATTTGCTGCCAAGTTGCCAGTTTGTACATAATTTGCAAATTACATTTAGGAGACACTTTCTGGAAATTTCTTATTTCCAAATAAACGTCATTGGCATGAACTTGAGATACCACTGTGAAGGTTTGCCCGTGTAATAACGATAGGGATTAGGTTGCTGCACTAATGCAAACATCTTTTGTCAGCTGAGTCCATGGTGAAATCCAGTCCAAAATTCTTAGATTATTTTTTCACTTTCAGGCCAAGCAACGTGTCAAGTGGCAGGAGATCCCCATTATTTCACTTTTGATGGACTGATGTACACTTTCGTGGGTACCTGCACCTACACCTTAGTTGAGGTTGTCAACAGCAATAGTGTCATTCCTATAACCATCCTTGGCAAGAATGAAGACAGAGGACTAAGAGGGGCCACATACCTGAAAGAAGTCTACGTAGATGTGTATGGTGTACGAATCACCCTTCAGAAAAACCAAGGAATCCTGGTAGGTGGTGGTGCTCTTTATTCTGGCAAGAAGTATCTTAAAATTAGTTCACTACAGTAGCTGTAGGAAAAAGGATCTTCATGTTTCCTAAGGAATATGTACGCATGTGCTTGTGGGCACTTTAATTAACTGGATATCATGGGGAAATATAATTTCTCACTAGTTTGGATTTACTGTTCTATTGGCCATATCTTGGAGATGGAGCCCAGACCCTCCAGGGAATTGTTGCCTGAACTAAAGAATGGGGCTTCCCACTTCAGTAGCTGTTGTCAACCCAAACCCCAATCACTTATAGCTGGCTAAAAAGAGCAGAATAAAAGCAAGTCATACTGTATTGGTCTAGAATAGCATGTGGCAGTACTGGAGGCAGGGAATCCTATGGATGAGTGGGTGAGAACTAGCTCACTACCAGGGATCTTTCCAGCACCCTGTTAAAGGCACAGGCTGTGGGTCTTGCCCAGCTCTCCTCAGCTAAAAGGCTGATTCCTGCAACCCATAGTTGGAATATGCAATGGTGGAAGTGTACTGTCATAGATAAATCTTCAGCACCGCAAGGAATATCGATTGTGAGCAGAAAAGCTTTCATGGAAGAATGTCCATACTGACAAATGACATGTCTCTCCAGCTGAACAATGAGAGAGTCTACACTCCAATGGAGAACCGGTTGCGAGGCGTGTCCATTGGAAACGTTGGCAGATTTATAGTATTGGAAACTGACTTTGGCATGATAGTGAAATATGATGGTGATCACCACCTGGAAATCACCCTCCCACACTCTTATTTCTCAAAGGTAAGATTTAATATGTAAACATCTGGCACTGTTTCCAAACCTCTGCTTTGTGCATTTACTTTTAATTTCTTTGAATCCTGTGGTTTGCTGTTGCATCTTTCTTTGTAGCTGTATTGTATCACATGTAATTTTTTTCCTTTCTATTTTTTTCTCTTCACAACAATTTCCTTGTGTTCCAAGAGGGTAGCTAGAGAAAATGACCTGGGTAGGGGAATACATCCAACTTATAAAAGTAAACACCTTGAAGCCTTAGGGAACCACAGATTTACTGCAGTTTCTATTTTATTTCTCCATGGGTGAAGTCAGACACTAGTGAGTATGTCTGAAAATTCTGGTATGAGATTGGTTGTTGGTGGTGATTTGGTCACATCATTTCATAGGCAATGAATAAGAAGTTTTTGGGGAAGCTGATGTAGAACGGATTGTGCTGAGAATATGGTTCTCATTGATTTGCAGGTACAGGGAATGTGTGGTAACTTTAATGATGATCGTGAAGATGACCTGTCCTTGCCCAATGGTACACTCGTCAATGTTGCACAGTTTGGAAATAGCTGGAAAGTGGAGGAAGACAGTGATGCAGGGTAAATGTAACTTCTTGTCTTATCTTCCATTTTCCTTTAGTAAACAGACTCCATTCAATTGTTTTGACTGATACTTTGTTACATATAAGCAGTGTATATGAGACATTTCTTTTCCTCAATTTGAAGCTCAAAAAAAAGCCATCACCACAGGAAACCACTGGATGGGCCAGAGGGAAACCACAGCCATTCTACTGATCTACATACAGACCTGGGGAATTAGGCTTTGGGGCAGTCCACAGTGTAGCATAGCTTCTCATATTTTACACTGAAAACACCTAGAGCAGGGCAATGGTGTTGGGGAACAGTGAGGGCCAGCTGCTCCCCAAGGGAGAGGGAGCCAAGTGTGATAACACAGCTGAGAGAACAGTGGCCTCACCAGCCAGAGCCCATCCCACACTACCCGAGGAAGGCAAGCAGGGCAGGTCCAAGTGTGGAAGCCAGGGTCAGCCAAGAGTCCAGATCACCACACAAGTTTGCAGTGACGAGGCAGATCCAAGGTAAAGCTGAGAAATCAACCCTCTAGTCAGGGGCAAGTTCAGTGAGAGTAACGAGGGTCAGACGCAGTATGTGATTGCCAGGCAGGTCTAATTCTTCCTAATCTTTCAGTCACATACAGAAAGAAGACTGTAGTCTCTAGCGTTACTTGCTTAATAACTTTTAGTAGAAACAAATTTTCAGTTTCAGTCTCTGTCTTTTATATGTCTTTGAAATTTAAATGCAGCTCTGTCTGTGCTTTTATGCAGCTGTTTACCAGACTTAAGAGAAGATGATGTTCCTCCTTGCACTGCTGAGAATAAACCAGTCATTGAAAGCCAGTGCAATGTCCTAAAATCAGACAAATTCAAAGCATGTCATAATCTAGTCAAGCCTGAAGACTTCATACAGATCTGCATCTATGACATGTGTCAGTATGATGGCATGAAGTCTGCTCTCTGTGACATAGTTCAATTCTACGTGGACACCTGCAGGAATTATGGAATCACCATTAAATGGAGGAACAGCACATTCTGTCGTAAGTGCACAAGCAAGTGAAAACACTGAAACTTGGATGGCTGATAGCATGAAAATGAATTAGCAGTGTTAGGTGAACAAGTTGTATAAAAGAAAGTTAACCCCAAATTCTCACAAAATGCAATTCTATTATTATGATTTTATGACTCCATTGTTGCACTGAACTGTGTTCTGGTTGAGCTAAACCCAGTGATAAGTCAGGACTAGACAAGTTTTGTGTAGCAATGTGGAGTTAGAATGCCTTTAGTAGCCAAATGAGTGCCATGAGATATTGCAATGAGCCTAAAATGGAGAAATAATATAATCATAAGACTAAAACAAAGGGGGATACCATATTAGGACACAGGGCTCAATGCTACTCACTGTGTTTTGAACGAAAACTGACTATTTGGCTAGTTGCTTATTAAGGGCCACATTCTCAGATTAATTTCCGGTGTATGTGCCTCACTCCACCCATTCAACAAAGCTACAAACAAATTATGTAAAAATGAGTAAAGATTACACAGTGGGTTTCTTTTTGTTGCTTTTTTCACAATTTAGTATTACATTGTGGAACTAATTATCACATAATGTTGTGGGGGGCAAAACAATTAACTGGTTAAAAACCAAGCCAAATGAATGGTGAATAGGCCCATCAGAAATTCCTAGTTGCCTCATTGCCACAAGTGGAGAAAAATACTGGACAAACAAACCCTTTGTCCTGCTACCCTGTTTCTTGAACTGTCTGTCCCCTTACGCATCTCTAGTCACTGGCAGAAACTGGGTATAGAGCTAGATGAATCTTCACTCTAACAATGCATGTCTTTTGTTCTTGCATGTGTTTATGTCTATGGTTAAGCTAGATACACGTCTGTTCAGCATCACTGGAGGGTTGAGCATTCTAAGGAACTTGCCTAAAGATTTTCATTTCTAGCAGTGCCCATTTGCAGCTGAACTGGAATACTGAGTCTGTAATAGAACTGAATAAGCAGCTTCAGAGGGGGCTCTCTGTTTTGGTTGGCTTTTAAAATAAAATATAAAAAATCAAAACTGGTTGATGGTCAAAATCAGCCATTAAAAGGCAATTCTGTACTGCCATTTTACAGGCCAAGTGGTAGCTTTCAGGCAGGCATATGTGTTTGCCGTGCAATTTCTAAATGTACTTAATAACGCTGATTTTATTCTCTTCAACCACACAGCATTGCCCTGTCCATCTCACAGCTATTACACAGACTGTGTCTCCACCTGCCCATCAACATGCAATGACATTTTTGCCTCTTCCCTTTGTGAGAAGACAGAAGAGTGCACAGAGGGCTGTGAGTGTGCTGATAATTATGTGCTCAGTAATGGCAAGTGTGTACCTCTGAGCAATTGTGGCTGCAGGGATGATGACAACAATTACTACAGTGTAAGTAGTTTGTCTGTGGAGCAAATCTCTGGCTGCAAAACTTGTAGAAAGTTGGTCTCCTGTTCATTTGAATGAGAGATAAAGAAATCTTCTGGGTCTACCTCTTAAATATCTTTCATCTGATCAGTAAAAATTGCAGACTAAGGCATTAGGAGGTGCAGGAGCTTGGTACTTTGCACCTGAGGCCAAAATCGAGGCATATTCTAAACTAGTTGGTTGATCAGAGTTATTCAAGCAGTATGTCCTAGTCCTGCTTTGTGTTCAAATTCTCATGTTGAAGACAGAAAGATAAATGGACTGAGATCCCCCCTTCCTAGGCTCTTGGTGAGACTATGCCTGGATCGAGTAGTATAGGAATTGCCAACTAGACAGGGTGCACCTAGCCAGCCCCTTTGCTATTGAACTTTTATTGCACTGCAAAGCTGAGCACTTTGGTAACATATTATTAATACAACTTGCATTCAGGCTGGGGAGACCTGGATAACTCCACACTGCACCAAAAGATGCCAGTGTGAGAAGAACGGTGTCATCAAATGTAAGAGCTATAGCTGTGAATCTAAAGAAACCTGCGTGATCAAAAATGGAAAACATAAGTGCAATCCAACAGGTATGTGCGGGCAGATCTTCACTTGGCGTTCCATGAGGGCTGGAGAAGGAGGAAGGATATTAGTGTCTATTCTTTCTTCCGTGGTGCTTCCAGTCTTTTCCACAGGAACGAAGGAAGCTCTGACAGTGCTACTGATGGCACATTATTGAACACAAAAAGACCTCTTCTCAGAATTGAAAGTTCCAGTACAAGACAGAGAATTTGTAGAGGGAAGTGGAACAAAAGTTTGAAAATTTACTTAAATCTAGACATTTCACAGTTCAGTCTGACTAGTTTAAATAAATAAATAAATAAAAGATTTGCACTGCATATACTAAAACCAAAACTCAGCTATATCCATGAATCGCAATGGCAATGATTCAGTTTTTTACATTGCATGTTGATTTGAGAAGAGAAAAAATAAAGGCAAAACAGGACAGAGCACATCTGAACAGACATGTAATAGGCCAGTCAGAGAACCTCAGTTCCCATATTCTCTGGGTAAATTAGATTGTTTAGGAAATAGCTTGTTGCCTCGTGACTTTACACTTCAATGTTGAAGAACAGTATGGCATAGGTCCTACTGTATTGATGGTCAGTACAAGAGCATAATGCAAATACAGCTTCCTCCTGCTCCATGTTGGCAAAATACCACAGCGGAGGCACCCCAGCAGTCTTAGGGAGAGCCTTGTTCCTGGGATAATGGTTTGCCCTGTTCTTAATAGTCAAGGAGAATACTTAGACAATAGTCGCTGCATCTGATTGTTAGGTCTGGTGAACGCAATGATCAATTTAGTAACCTCAGAAGAAATCGGTGTGACAGCAGTGAGCCAGCCAAAATTAGACATTGCATTTCATGTTCCAATAATTTTGTAGCAACACATTGCTGAGGATTATGAAACTGACATCCCTAAGAGCCCGCTGCAAGCCATGCTGTGTGGCAGAGATATTCTTCTGCAGAGAACCGATGTGCACAGCTTAGTCTCTATAAAGCCTATAAACCCTAATGTTCTGCTTCAGTTCAGTTGGCTTGTGCTGGTTCTCAGCAGATGAATGAGTTTCTCTGGCTGTCTCTCCATTTGAGTGCCCATTCACTAGGGTGATGCCTGAGCACCCATCTTTATTTTAAGAGACCTGCATGCTAGCAGCAATCATTTTTATCTAACTTATGTTAAAATGATCCACACTTGAGATCTGGCACGTGCACATTTAGACTGGAGAGTAATGAAGCTCTTCTCCTTTAGGTTTTGGGAAATGCCGGATCATGGGCGATCCACACTACATCACCTTCGATGGTCTGGTGCACCACTTTCAAGGGAAATACACATATATTCTGGCTCAGACCATCCCTGACCTACCTGATACTCTGACGCAGTTCAGCATTGAAGGCATGAACTATCCTTTTTATCGAAGTCGACACATTACTTATCTGAAAGAGATTCTCATCAATGTTTACAATCATACAGTGCGGTTCAGGCAGAACAAGCAGCTAGTGGTAAGTCTCTCACTGACTCCAGAGCACAGAGAAAGGCTTTGCCTTAGAGTTAAACACCTTTGAATAATAAATGTCTGTTCTGAAGAATTTAAGTATTAAAGCTAACTATATTATTACAGCAGTGCTATGAGGCAACAACAAATGTGATTTTCTGTTGTGTTGAGTCTTTTTTCTCTATAGCTATGAAGGATATAATTCTACTTCAAACAAATAAATGAATAAATAGAGATTTAAGAATAAAATCCCAAATATCCAAAGACTTACAATAAACTCATACAAGTTTTTATCAGTGGTAGGGAAAAGAAAAGTGTGAATTATGCTAGGAAAATTTTATTTATTTCCTCTTTATTGGTCCGTAAGAGTACACATAGCTCATGTATACATTTTTAGTTCAATAATAGATATCTCTTAGGATGATATGAAAATACTGTGTCCAGATCACTTTCCTCAATACATGATTTTGTTAACTGTAAAAAAATGAATACTGCGGTTTTTACCTGGTTAAATTGTCTGATATATTTATCACAAAACCGGAGGAGTGTTCATTTGTAGCATTGACCTGTACTGAAGCCAGATTTTAATTTGGCCTATATATTATGAATTTAAACTTATTCTTTCACTCTTAGTTGGATGGTGTGACAGTGAGACCCCCTGCTCATCCTCATGAAGGTATTCGTATATATCGGAGGACAACAAGAATTTACCTGGAGACAGATTTTGGCTTATACGTGAGCTTTGATGGCAGTCAAAATGCAGGTAGGTGATACTAAGACAATGTACCGGAATATTTATGCACTGTCTCAAAAAATGTTCTCATCCCAGAGAAGGTCTAAACCCAAGGCAAAATTAGAAACCTTCACTGTTTGAGCCTATGGTCCTTTGTGGTATGAACTTCCAGAAAATTAAAACAAAATGTGTTGTGAGTGCATCCTTTTACGTGCTTCCTCTCAAGCCTATTCCAGATAATCCCATTATTTTCTCAGCAGGACCCTTGTATCACGTATACACAACTCACTCATGTAAGTTGAACACACGTTACCTCCTCTGTTCAAAGCAGAGTTACTTCTGATTTACAACAGAATATAGCCACGTTATTTCTGAGTATATGGGAAAAGTATCAGGCCATTTATACACATGACTATCATTCCAAACCCTAAAATTCCAACTGCAGAAAGAAAAGATCTGTTTTATAGGAATTCTGTTTCTCAATGAGCAAGTGGATTGTAAATGAAGGCCAAAAAGTGGGTGATGCATTCAGTTTGTTGCAATGCAGTAAGCAGTATGCAAGAAGAGCACTCAGATGGTGATGTCATGTTATATGGTAACTTATTGGCAGCAAGAAATTACTTTTTTCATGATCCATGTTGCAGAGCACAGAAACAGTGAATACATGTAAGAATATACATGTTCAGGGCTGTGTTCATACCCTGTGTATGAGGCCCATGTCACATGACCAACTCTGATCTGAATCATGAAATGCGGTACTTGGCACTGCTTTCCACCTCTTCCATACACTCAGAAGCAAAGATTTCTGTGTAATGGCTTTTTTTCTTCTGAACTTTCCTAGATATAAAGCTGGCCAACACCTACAGGAACAGAGTGGAAGGCTTGTGTGGTGACTTTGATGGGAGATATAGAAATGACTTCACAAATCCAGATGGCGTTTGGGTGCGGAATGTGAATGCATTTGGTGAGAGCTGGAAAGTTCCTCTAAAAAGAGCAACTTCTCGTCTCAGGTACTTAATTTTTTACTTAAATCCATGGCAAGCACAGCCACTGGAAGTGAGTGAATTAAGCCATAGTTAATATCCAGGAATAACTACACTGTCTTATTTCTGCTCTTTCTTCTTCCCTTGCTCTGTGTGTAGAGACTTTTCCTGCTCATCACTAAGGTGAACTATCAGTGCCCTTCTATCTACCCAAAAGAGGCCCAAACTATCATTGCATTACACCAGTTCAGTATCCCTCTTTGGAGTCACAGCCATTACAACTGCTAGGGCAAGGGGACGAAAAAGATCTTTGCTCATGGTTCCTGGCAAAGATAAGTACATCAAGTTGTGCTGGATGGGCCTGAGGGAGGGCAAATCCTGGTTCAGTGTCATCCCTCCCTCAGGAACATGAAGGTAGCTTTGAAATACATGAAGATGAATTCTCAGTTCCTCCCAGAAGAGGTTCTGGGAGAGTCTGATTTCCTTGCTTTTGTGGCTATATAGTGATTTCTGCCAGTACTCAAAAAGTAAGGACATTCTCTTGAGTATAAATGAGCATGATATTTGTGGTCAGGCAAATTCTGTGCTAATTAGTCCATACAGAATATTGAAACAGGTGGGGAAAGAAGTTTCCTTCCTTCCTTCTTAATTTGCTTTGAAAGACCTCTCAAGGTTGCTTAGCCACTAACGCAGAACTTTTTCAGCAAGTAAATGGAATTGTATTAGCTGTCAGGATATAATTTGCTGCAAAAACTTGTCTGCCAGAATAGTAGAAAGCAGTACGTAGGCTAGTGTTGAGCATAAAGGGGCTCTGGAGGCCGTGCCTACAGGAGAATTCTGGCACTTCAGGGATGCAGCCAGCTGTTCAGTGCAAGGGAGCATGCGTCCAAGAAACAGTGGTCTGTTCCAGCTGCATCATTCTAACTAACATTCAGGTTTTACTTAATAGATTGGGTGAAGGAGGCATTGGATGAAGCCTGTGTCATGCAGAATTTCCAAAGAGATAATTACACTTATCCATTTTGATTTAAATAAACCTCTGAGATGGTAGGAAACATTCTAGTACATCTGTGATTTGCTTCATCTATCTCTTTCCCATTCAGGATAAATCATGAGAGAGAAATAAGCTTACACTTACACCACAAGGCAGAAATACTCTTGTGTTGTTACTTAGAGAGTAGTACTATGAATGCTGGATGTACGGAGAACTGATGGTTTCATAATGACTTCACTTCCAGACGAGATGTCAATTCAAAAAATGAGTCCGAGGAGGAACCGGATCCAGGGCTCTTCCAAGGCTGCAATGAAAATGAGCTGGGGCAAGAAAACAGCACTTCTACATGTCATATCCTGATTGACCCGAATGGTCCTTTTGTGAATTGTCATTCTACGGTCCCACCAAATTTCTATTTCACGTAAGTGTCTACTGCAGACAGTTGTTCTCCCCATGTGCAAAATCATTTTGGTGCTAGTGTCTGACAAGAACTTTGCATCTGCAGTCTCCAGGGTGTTAATAGGAATTGAGGATAGTAGTGTCTTTGGAGAACAGGGCCCAGTGATCCCGTTATTGATAAATTTAATTCCCCTTGTTTATTTTTAAATAATTGTGATGATCTATCTTTCCATTTGTTTAGAGTTTCGCTTTTCTGTTAGCACTAGAAAGTAGCTTTCCTCTTTTCCTACACAGATAAAGCAGCAGTGTCAATCATTAAGCTGAGATTTCCAGTGTGCTTACAGTTCTCATCCACATTCAGTGAGAATTTGGTACTTGGCTCAGGTACCTTTTCGCAATTCTAGCTTCATAAAACATAGCCTTCATGCTATAGCCACAAAGGCTGAAGCTGGCAGTGACACTTCTTGAATCTTTCATGGAGAAATGCAAAAAACAGATAAATGAAGAGTAACTAACCCGGTATCTTCAAGAAAGTTCCCCCTGCTGTGTTTCAAGGTTGCTTTGGCCTCCTGCATATACAATTCCTACACAATTAATTTTGAGCTGTATGAAACCGGTTGATTCATCCCCACATTCACATCCATCATCAGTCACAAAATTGCCAAGTAGCTGCCAGTTTTCTTTAGTCACATAGTTGTAACTAATGTTTAAAGATAGCTAATGCCCACTTCAAAGTCCCTCTTCGTTGTGAGAAGGATGTGAAGGTATCTTAAGCCAAATAAACTGGACCACTAGCTTCAATGTAAACATCCTCATTCTTAACATACTTTTCACTCGATAATTTGGTTGGGCAGCTTGTTTTACTTTCTTAGTGGTTGCCTGATTTTTCTGAGGTGCTGCATACTTGCAGATCCCATTCGTCTCAGATCTGAAAATCGGGCCATGGATAGACAGATGATGAGAAAAGCTGAGAAGGTTGCACTGGCAAACAAACACTGGGTAAAACAGAATTCTGTGTCAATATTCAAGGCATATGGACATGGGGAGGGCAGCCCTGTATTGAAAGAATTGTGTAGTCCAGCTATAAGACTGAGCAGCACTGAAAAAGTGCTCCATAAGCCATATATAGCCATGCTAGCCTAAACCAGAAGGAGACAGCAAAGAATAACTTACTGTGACAAGCAGTCGGATACCTGGTGATTGCTTTTTCATATACGAATACCTCGCGTGTTCGCAGCAGCTGCACAACAAGTCACCTGATCTTCCCAATCATGTGGCTGGGTTTGGGGTTTTTTTATTCCTCTGTTTCCCTGTCAGCAAGATACAGGAAAATGGAAGTAACTAAGAATCAGGCAGAAAAGCAGCTGAAAATTAACAATAACAAAGATATTGGGAATGAACGCTTTCTCATGTTGCACATAGGAGCTGCCTGTTTGATATGTGTGTGGAAGATGACGATGCTACCTTATGTCGCAGTCTGGAGGAATATGTGCTAGCTTGTCAGCAGCAAGGAGTCAGGATGGAAGGCTGGAGGCAACAGACAGTTTGTGGTAAGCACAGAAAGAACCAGAAAGTATGGTTTCTGCCTAAATGTCTCTCAATATATGAGATTTGAGGCTTTTTCTAGACGTACCATGTAACAAAGATTCTCATGGAGTAAAAGCATGTTGATTCACACCTCAATCACTGTTCACAGTTTAGCATGCACACTTGCTCCTCTGGCCTTCTTTCTGTGTCCTATGCTGACTTTTGCATTTAGACCCCCACTTAGAAAGCTACTTAGGAAGGCAGAGCGGTCAGCTCCCCTATCATCAGAAGTTTTGCGAGAGAAAAAAAATGTCCCCATTCCCAACTGGGCAAAAAAATTAAAATTTTGGAGACCATCACAAGCCACAAATCTGAAGGAAAAACATTTCATTTCAATCTCTTTTTAAATCTACAAAACATACTAATTCTTTTTTTTTTTCCTGAGAAATTTCAAGACAAAAAAGATGCAGTTGAAAACTCCAAATCTTTCAGACTAAAAAATGCTGAAATAAAACTTACAATAATCTCAAACCTTTTTTTTCTGCAAGTTGGGAGATTGATCAAACCCTACTTCCCCTGTCTCACCCATGGTTAGATGACTTTGTATTCCTGGTGAAACACAGTTCCCAGAGTTGTGAAACAGCTCTGGTACTTGCAGGGATGGCTACCCTGAATGTGTGAGAAGTTATTTGAGATCAGTGACCACCAGAAATAAGAGCAGAGCATACAAATAGCTTTGATGATGCATTTCCTGACTTCGGAGCGCTTTACTTACAACTTCAGTACTATTATACATGTGTGCACATCTCTGGTATGTGCGTTCATCATATTGCCTTCTTCAAAATGGTAACATCCTCTGGTTATCAAAGGGCATTGCGTAAATAAGTAATGCACAGCACCCTGCTATAACTGGACTCTCCCTATTTTTACAGGTATATCATGTCCTGCCAACAGCAACTACAGCTCATGCATGTCTGCATGCCCAGCATCCTGCAACGACTTGACCAGCCCCTCTGAGTGCGAATCACCTTGTGTTGAAGGCTGCGAATGTCTCCCTGGATATGTTCTTAGTGATTCTGACTGCGTGCCTTACAAACAATGTGGCTGCACGTACCTTAACAAATATTATGAGGTACAGTCTCTCTGTGGGTCAGATAGCTCCCGCGGCACCAAACCATATTTTCTTCTGCTAATTATTTTGACAATCCTCTCATTCTCCTCAGCACATAGTTTTGCATTAGAAACCAAGAGCAATTTGTTAAATAAAATTCTGGTCTCTAGAAGAAAGGAAGAGAGAGTAGATCACTTGGTCTGCCTCAAACTCTGCCTGCCAAAATACTCATGGCAAGCACTTGGAGAAAGTGTATGATTACACTCTGACCTCCGTGTTAATTCTTCACCTTTATTACAATAAATAATAGCCTCATATGCTCTGAAGTTTACAACACACCAGTTACTGAGAAATTCTGTTGGTCACTGTGGTCCCTCTCCTCTCAGTGAAGAGTGATATGGGCAGGGCTGAGAGTCTGTAGAGTCGGCTGTGACATGGAGAGCCCCAGGCATGGCTGGACTCTGAGGAATATGGAGAATCCTCCATTGTCACTGCAGGATAGAACAGCTTCATAATCTCATAGATTTCTTCTGTAACACTGGAGATTCGGTACAGAAAAGGCCTAAACCAGTAAAGATTGTTTTATGGGAGGAGGCAGATACTTGCTATTAACAGGTGGCACTTGCCAGGAAAAATGTCACATAGCCTTTCCATGTGGCCTTGGAGGCATGGTGTTTCATCTGCCACTCTCTTGTATCTCCAGCAACAGTTAAGGCATTGTTGGTTGCACACGTACCCCACCTGAGGCTAGGATCTTATACCCCTACTCTTCTTTTGCCTTCTTTTTTGGGCCATTCTTGATTTTCAGAGAGATGGATTAGTAAATTGCTTGCTTTCTTTTTTGTACAAACTACTGAAAAAAAAAAAAATCTGCCCTGTTGCCATTCATCAGGAAGGCATCGGAGAGCGCAGCATGGGCCCCAGTGCTCCACTCATGGTTTTTCTGGCTGATTTTATTTGATTTTTTTTTTAACATTTAACTGCTGTCTTCCAGATTGGAGAAATATTCACCACTGACGACTGCTCTCAGAGATGCCAGTGCACAGAAAGCTCCACTGTCTCCTGCTCTAACATAGTGTGTGGATCTGATGAAATCTGTGGCATTTCAAACTACAGTCGTGGATGCTACAGGAGTGAGTCAACCGCTATCACATTGCCTTTGATGCTAAGAAGTCTTGACTTACTGCTTACATCACTGGGTGGGGGATAGTTGCAACAAAGTGTGTACAGAAGAAAAGCATACCTGGGATCTTGCTCTGATGTTTCGTCGTAGAAACAGTGTTTCTTTCCCTTATTCCTCTTGTCAAGTACAAGTAATTGACATTAAAATACAGGGAATATCCAGCATTAGGAGTCAGCGTAATCTAAACAAGAACAGTTCTCTCAGTGTCGGATTATCAGAGAGTCTGAAGGGTTTCTCCGTCTTTTTTGCTAGGTGGACCATGTATGCCAAATCCGTGTGAGAATGATGGAGTTTGCTCTGAAACTACCAACAGTGCCTCTCCCCACTTCCACTGTGAGTGTTCGGAATTGTACACAGGAGAAACCTGCGAGGCTGAAAAAATAGGTAATAAAACTATTTTGGATTTCACTCTCTGCATTACACACCACTTTCAAAAATGGGTGTCATTATGGAGAAGACTGAGCTTGTTTTTCATTTCCATGCTGTAAATTAGTAACTCGGTGGGTAAGAGCCTGTGGTGATCCAAGCAGAAAGAAGGGGTCAGATCCCCCGGTGGAGAGGTGCTAGAAGGCATGACAGCAGGGCTCTGTAGAGCGTACAGGATCTGGGTCTGAAACCACTCCAGAAAGCCACATTGATCAGAGAGCACAGCATAAACCAAGCAGATAGGCAAGGGTCGAGGAAAAAAAAAAAAAATGGTGTTCACAGTATGGTTAGCTTTCACTGACAGTGCTCTTATTTCTTCTTCTGTTAAAGATCCTCCCCCAGAGCCTGAGAACCAGCCGGTTGCCATCATTATTGGAGTTGTGGTAGGCGTAGTTGTTATCGTCATTCTCATCTCCTTTGCAGTGTACGTGTGCAGGTAAGGCTTCTCCCAGCTTTGCTACGTTCAGCAGAGTCAAGACACATACACCCCCTTTTAGCACCCGTAAGCCTCAAAACTCCCATTAGTCACACACCTGCTGGGCCAGCAAGGAGCCAGAGCACTCAGGATCTCACTTGAGAAGTGTGAGGGAAAACCTAGCTTTTTCTGCTAAATTAACATAATCCGTTTCCTTTACACAGGGCGTAAGCACTACTATCACAAAACTCCAAAATCTGACTTCATTCATGCTCGCACCGTTATTTGACCTCTCACTACAGATAAGAACAGAAATTTAAAATGGTTGTTCTTTTTTTTTTTTCCCCCCATTGTACAGAAGAGAAAGAAAGATGGATACACCTACGATATCAAGGGATTCTTCTTTGAAACTGTCCAGGAATGACAGAGCACATGAGCAAGATTATGGCTGCATCGTGAACACTGCATTTGATGAAAATGAACCCCCAAATACATACCTATAGTTAGCAATATTTTTCCAATTCATTGGTATTACTTTCTGCTCTTTTATTTTAACAGTATTTCTAGTACTTTGAGAAGAAACAATAAATAATTGCATTTGGTTAAAACCTTTGGAATTGTTCATCTAAAATCTCTCTCAGATCTCATGTTGAAGACCCAAATTGAAATATGTCCTAAATCACGTTAGAGACTGTGTTGTCTTCAGAGGCTATTTAAAAAACACAAAGTCCAGACAGACTTTGCCAGCACAAGTGTGCTGCACACCATTGCATACACACCTCTGGGAGATCCACAAACTGTGAACTGGTGAAGTCAGAATTAACTATAGCATCCCAGGCAGGTTTTCATGAGATCACCCTACCCAAATCCTTCCATGGGGAGGGGATTAGCAGGCTGAGCTGGACACAGTTCTGGCTCCCCTTCTGGCAAGGCACATCCAACTGGGGAGAGAAATATATGACGACATTGAGCTCATCTGGTGACAGGTGCAGTAAAAAAAGATGACCCCCACTGCCCCCCTTGGGTGCGTTGGACTGAAAGAAATGATTGTTTGAAGGAGAGCTGCCTCCTTCCTGTCAGTGTGGAGTGCACTAGAAGTGGGGTTGTCATCAGCCCCCGGCCTGTGCGTGCTAAGCAAGAGGATAGCTTAAAATCTTTCTGAAGAACGAGATCCAGTCATAAACTCTCCTTGGGGTCTTTGCAAACGCCGAAGCTGCCACATGATGATGAACATGGGCAGAGATCTGCACCAGCTCAGTCCCAGACCATGCTAAGGATGCCCCTACAGCAGAAGGTCAGAGGTGTTTGTGGCAAGGCCTGATAACGTGCAGTGTGTGAGACACCTGACCCACGACAGAGCACTCTCGAGGCTCAGGGGAGCGAGCCCTGCCTGGGCCCTGTACAAGCCCCGAACAAATTCCCAGTGCCATGAGTGAAGCACTGAGACATAAGGAAGGCACCATTAAGGTTTCTCTGATGGTTTTCCAGTTCTTTGCTTTCTTCTTCACTCTGATTATGGTGAGGATCAGCGTGGGCTTCCTCTTGTTTCTGCTATAATCCTGGTTATTATTTACTTACCCTTTCTCCTTTCCCTTGTATCCATAAACTCACGTGTGCCATTAGCCAAAAAAAGTATCTGTAGCCTCCATGAACAGTTAGGTAGATAAAAGGCATTTTATTCTGGTCCATTCAAGTACATGCCAGCTGTCCATCCAGCACAGCGCAGCTATTTTGGAGAGGGTGTGAATGGAAGGGGGCTTTCAGCCTCGCTACATAATGAAAACGAATCAGCGCGAGAGACCTACTTGTGCGCAAACGAACTGTCAACCTCATGCTGGAATTTCACTGCAATTATAAAAGCGTTTTTCCTGCCTGTTCAGCGTCAGCTCCCTATTGCGCTCCCGTGCTTGCTGGCAGTGCGATTGTGTGAATGCCCAGCCCTGCTGACCACACTCACCTCCCCCTGCTGCCGGTGGGACCACAGCCTGGCCACTACCCTGCAGGATCCCTACCGGGTCCTCCCAGACAACAGGGCTCAGCTGTGCCCAGGTAAAGCGGATTTCTGGATTTCCATGGATAGATTACCATTCTACCACAAGAATTGCCTTGGTTTTCCACAGCAAAGCTTTGCGAATACTTGAGACTTGAAGCAGGGGGTGATCTAGAAAGCAGAACTGCAATTCAGGGCCGCACTGAATCAACTATTTTATGTCAATAGAAGCCAGAAAGGTGACAAATCTTACACAGCTCACATCTTTTACATCAACTGTCTTGCTCACCTGACTTCTGAAATGCCAGACTTTAAATACGCTGCCTAGTTCAACTCACCCAGAGGAGAGTTTTGCTGCCAGTGACAACTCCTTTCCAGCCCACTGTGCCGTCAGTAGCCAAAGGCACAGCCGTGACCTGCCCAGCTCTGCTCGGGCTGCCAGCGCTGCCACCCCTCAGCTCAGGGGACTCTTGCTGGGCACAGCCACGAGACTCCTCTGATGTCCTAAAGGAAATTCCTGTCCCACAACACGAAAGACACGTGGAAAGCCACCCTAGAAACCTCTTTGCCCTTGGGATTTACTCCGAACTCCACCTCCTTTGCTTCCCTTCGCCAGCAAAGAAGCGGGACGGCAGCTCCGCGCTGCCTTTCCCTGGGGAAAGGTTCCCAGGGGAGGGATGCCCGGCTGGGCCCCCGCCCCGCAGCCCACCCCCGCGGCTCTTCCACCCGGGGGCCGCTTCTGGCAACACCCTCCGCAGCGGGGCTCCTGCCGGCGGGGCAGAGCGGCTGCGTGGCCAGGCGGGGAGGCAGGCAGGGAGGCAGGCAGGGAGGCAGGCAGGGAAAGACCCCCCCGGGGACCGAGCAAGCACCGCCTGCCCGGAACTCGCCCAGCTCCTCGCCATTTATAGCGGCCGGGAGGAGCCAGGAGCCGGCCCAGCTTCCGCCACCGGTCCCCCGCCTCGGGGCGACTTTTCGGGTCGCAGCAGCAGGACAGGCGCTGGGGGGTGAGCGGGACGCCATGGGACGGGCGGGGGCGGCGATGCGAGCGGGTGCCTGCCCGCAGGATGCGGTTCCCCTTCGGGGTGCGGGTCTGCCGAGCTCCTGGGGGGTGCTCCGGAGCCTAGGGATGGGCTCGGCACCCCAGCTGTGCCCCCTCCCCCGGGGAGCTGCGACCCCCCCCGGCGGAGCTGGCCCGGTGCCCGAGCAAGCAGAGCCCCGAAGGGAGCCCGGCCGGGAGGGACCGGGGCGGGGGGGGCTCTGGCGGAGGGGGCGGTGCCGAGCGCAGGCCCGCGGAGGTGGCCCTGCGGCGGGGTCGGGCGCTGCGAGCTGGATGCCCGCCTGCGATGGCTTCACCCTTGGCCGGCAGCGCTTGGCGGGGGGGGCGGCGATTCCGTGTCTGACCCTACGGCAGGCCGTCGCTGGGGCCCTGCGGAGAGGGGGACCACCAGCAGCAGGTGGGTGCCCCGCGGTAGCGTTCCACATGCCGTTTGAGGGTGCCAGCGCCAGGCGCTAATGATTTCCCTGCTTGCGATCCCCCAGCAGATGCCCGGAGCACATCCCAGACCTCCCCTCTCCACCGGGACCTCTCGCCTTGCCTTGAGCCTGCCCAGCAAGAGGGGCATGTCCTGACCTCAGGCTCCTGAGATGGCAGCTATCGAGAGCTTCAGTGCCACCCACCCTGGCGACCCCCAGCCCGGGGACCTGATTGAGATCTTCCGGCCAGCTTACCAGCACTGGGCCCTCTACCTGGGGGACGGGTACATCATCAACGTGACACCCGTAGGTAAGGCTGGTGCAGCCTGGCAAGGTGCAGAAGGGGCTTTGGGGTGACCTCAAAGCCCTGTCACTCCCCCTGGGCTGGTGGGGAACCCTGTGTGTGTAGACAGCATTTCCAGGAGCCAGCCAGAAAACCCTCTGAGGTCTTGGAGGAGCCAGCCAGAGCCTTCCTGGCTCATCCCATCCATACCTTTTCCAGATGAAGGGCCCCCAGCCACCTTCTCCAGTGCCAAGTCAGTGTTCAGCAGAAAGGCCCGGGTGAGGATGCAGCTCCTGAAGGACGTGGTGGGCAATGACACCTACCACATCAACAACAAGTACGATGGCACCTACGCTCCCCTCCCGGTGGAGGAGATCATCCGGCGCGCTGAGTACCTCATTGACCAGGAGGTGTCCTACGACCTGCTTGGCAACAACTGTGAGCACTTCGTGACGCTGCTCCGCTATGGCGAGGGGGTCTCTGACCAGGTAAGTAACACAGGGTAAGCCCCTGCATGCCTCACAGCACACCTCCTTGCTGCTCTGTGTCAGCCCCGGGACCAGGGCATGGCATGCCAACTGCATGGGGAGTCACCCAACCAAACCATCGCCGCCTCTGGCCTCACAGGAGACCCTGCACCAGGAGGTTCACTGTATGGTCTGTCTGCACCCTGGCAGTGCCCTCTTGCTGAATGCCACAGCCTAAGGGTAAAAGCCTGGGTGTTGCCCCTGCTGCTTTTAGGTCAGGTGTGTGTCATTCATTTAATTGCCTTCATTATTCCTGCCTGCTCTTCATTAGCATGCCTGGGAGTTAAAAAAAAAAAAAAAAAAAAAAACACCAAGCTTATCATGTTTCCAGCCTGTGTTTTGCTTCCTGTTTGCAGGCCAAACGAGCCATCGGTGCCATTGGGTTTGTAACAGCTGCTGCTGGTGCCTTCTCCTTGCTGGGCTTGCTCCGGAGCAGATCCAGAGAGAGACAGTACTGACGGGCTGCCGGGATGAGCTCGGAGCAGGACAGGGAGGCCCCAGCCAGGAGGGACCCAGGACAGTTTTTGGCCACAGCTGCCACCGAGACTTACTAACAAACAACTGTGTCGCCCTTGCTGAGAGCAGCACTAGCCTGTTTGCTACATCTGCTTTTATTTCATTGCCTGTGATGATTTTTGTGGTAGTCTGGGAGCACTTGGAAGCAAATTCTCCATCCTCACACCCCTGCTGCTCTGCTGAGGGCTGGCGCAGGCTTTCTGCACGCATCGTGGCTTTTATCAGCTACATCCTGTGGGCTCTTTCTGTGAATAACCTATTTTAACCTGCTTGAAGAAACGTTTTTACTTCTACATTACTTTTGTTTAAAAAAAAAAAAAAGGTATTGCTGAGGGTTTACTCTGTGTTCTCCAACTAGGAGGAGCCTGTGCAAGTGGAAAACCCTGGGAAGGGCAGACAAGGCATGTGCTGTGTCCCAGAGCCTGTGCCGTGCGAGGGCAGGAGGCAGGAAGGAAGGGCAGGTCTTACAGGCAGTATTCCTCAGTGTTTTTGGCATGACAATGTTTTGCTCAGTTTTTTCCTGCCTGCAAAGCACCCCTTTCCCTGGCTCCTCTGACTCCCTTTGGGAGCAGCAGGCCCCCAGTCTGCGGGGGGGGCGGGGCATGGTTTGACAAAAACCCAGCTAGCTTTTCCTCTGGCAGCAGTTTGTTCCAGGTTGGGACTGCTGTGCAACTGAAATTTCCCTCTTCATCCTGGTAAGTGCAGTGATTATTGGTATTGGACCTGACCAAGCTTACTAGATGATCTTTAAGGTCCTTTCCAACCCCAACCATCTTATGATTCTACTCCTTGGGCTGCCAAAGGACTGAGGTTTAAAGAAAGACCACCATGGGTTGTGAGGGCAGCCAGGAGCCTTTGTCCCCCCGCAGCTGGGGTGATGGTTCAGGCGCCAGAAGTTGAGTTTAATCAGTTTGTAGCCCCAGCACAAGATTGATCTTCCTCCAGCCATCGGAAAGGCAAAGCCGGGGGGTCTCTGCCTGGAGAATGAGCTGTGCAGCACCTATGCCCTGTCTCCAAATCCACGGAGCCCCGCTCTTTCCTTGTCACAAAGCTGACACATGCCTTGTCTTAAAAGAAAACTGTTTTGGAAAAGTGTGGTTTATTACTCTCTACCAGGAATATCTGGCTTGCACGTTTGGAATTGCATGTAAGAAATGAAATCCTGTGTTGCTTTCTGCAACTGCCTGGACTGTAAGAAGAGATGAGAGCAAAAGAGTTGTCTGTAAGAGGCTTGCTATTTTTGTCTGCTCTTAACATGTACATAACGGGATCAGAAGCTTTTTTTAAACAGCAGTTGTTTCAACGTTTGAAATAACAAAGCCCAGACTTCTGGTCGTAATCTGTTGCTACATTTGAATATATTTCTTCTTTTTTTAACATGGGGAAACATATTATAATAAAACAGAACCTGAAAGCTTTTTTTTTTTTTTAATTAATTAGGTGGTTGAACGATTTGAAAACGAGTGAGCAAGTACAGAGGGAGGGGCTTCTTGTGCCTGTCCAGCAGCCATGTGCTGGGGCATGTTAAAACCCTGGCTTCTTGGCATGACCTAGTTAAAAGCAAGACCCCAAGGCTTAGCCCTGCTTTCTGCCGCGTGACACAGGACCTGGCAGAGGCAGAGCATGAACAGGGGGGGTTTGTGTGTGGGTAGCAGCTGTGCTGCTACAAGTAGGGCATGTCCCCGCCAGCCTTCCCAGCCTGGCCTTACAGCAGTCCTCCAGCTTTAACCTTTCTTGTACTCGGAGCGTTATGTCTACGAGAACGGCCGAGGGCAAGCTGGGCGAGGACAGGGTATGTGCCCTCTCACATCTGTAATGCACTCCAAGATGCAAGAACATGGGGATTACTTCATCTGCGAAACTTTCTTGTAGTTCTTGGAAGACGCAGCATTTCATTTAACACAGGATTTTGCAATTGTACGTGTGCTCCTCTGTGCGGTCAAGATTAGGTCACGGATTTTGGATTGCCCTCCCGTCAAGCCCGGTGGGTGCATTGACAGGATTGGGTGGAGCAGTGTCTGAAACGTGGAGTGAGAGTGTGACGTGGAGCAGCAGAAGCCATCGCTTCACTGTATTCAGTATTTTTGAGCCTTTGTAGGAGATGTTGCCAAGAGTAGAGTCAAGGCTGTTGGTTGTTTTACCAGCAGCTGAGAGAAAAATCCTTGCCTCTGCTCCGGGACGTGGCCAGCGTGGGCCCAGCCTGCCCCTGAATGGCTGGGTTTGTGCAGGGGTTCCAAACGCGTGGCTCTGGTGCACGTCAGAGGATGAAAACACAGGCTGGTCAGTGGGAGTGGGGGAAGCTGCCAGCGCTGCGCAGACCCACGCCCGGCTGCGGGCTCTGGCTTAGTCCTCATTGCTGTGTTCGTAGGTGGGGTTAATGTAAATCTCATCCGTGCCTTTTGCAGCAACGTCTTTTCTGTTTACGGGAGGCCAGTTGGGATCCCTCTGCAGCATCCTCTGCCATTTTCGGTACTGGCTCTTCGACTTGTACCCAAACCAGGCTTTAAGCAGCAGCCAGAGGTGCTTGTTCTGCAGGATAACGTCCTGCGGAGTGACAGAGTGCAGGTTCAGTGCTGCTGCCCTTCTCTGGGAGGAAGGACCGCTCGGGGACAAACCCCATCCCTTGCTACACGTGCTACCCCTGAGCCCCACGGGAGCATGGCGCCAGGCGCCTGCATGCGCTCCCCTTGGGTAACAGGGCTGCCAGAAGCCACCGCCCTCATCCACAGGACGGCTCTGCTCGGTTATATTGGGACAGCGTTGATCTCGGTCTGTTTGGCTGAAGAGGATAATCAAGGGACATGTTTTTGCTCTGTGGGATGGCTGGGCACTGCTGCTCCTTGCAGGGGATGATACCCAGTGCTGGATGCAGCCCGCGCCCCCCCGCCAGGGGTGACACAGCCGGCCTTGACCCACACAATGCTTTAGGGCTTAGTCATTACTGCAACATCCAACTGCACAAGCCAGCGCAGCCTCTGGCCCGATCGATTGTAGGGCAAGAGGGAAGTAGCTGTTTTAAAACCAGTGCCAAGGGCCTGGCCTGTGCTGCGGCCTGCTCCCCTGCGAGCCGGGGCAGCGGCTCCCGCTCCCTCTCTCTAAAGGCTTAAGAGATGTGGTCTAAATAATCTCTGGTGCTGCATAAAATGGATTTGGTTGACGCAGATTGAGTCTTATGGGGAAAGCAAAAAAAAAAAAAAATGCTTCTGCGGGAGGAGAGCGTTGACACAAGTAGGGTAGAAGGACCAGAGGGGGAACAGGCAGTAAGTAAATGCACTCACCTCCGTGAAAAAAGATACGCAGAAGGTGACCACGAGCATCAGTAAGATGTAAACTCTCCAGATCACAGGAGTGCAAAGAAGCTGTTGGAAAAGACATGAACAGCAATTAGGTTTAAATGCCTTGCCAAGATTTGCATCTGTTCCTAATGATTTGAGAGGCTGACTAACATTTTCCTGGTGGCAAGCATGGAGGAGGCAGTAAGAAGTGAGTGACAGTAATTCCTTGTCGCAGAGATCTTGGAAGGTTTGATGCCAGATTCCCCATGGCACGGAGCTGCCTAACTCACCCTGGCTACTGCTGAAACCGGCAGATCAGGTGCCTGGGGCAGGATCTGGTGGCCAAATACTTTTGAGGAGCTGCAGCTAATGCTCAACGTGCGGCTCTTCTCCCTCTGCGTATGCCCACCCTGATGCCAGGCCACCATCTGAATCCATCCCGTGCAGGATAGCCCGGGGCAGCACAGCGGGAGGCAGCTGCAAAGCCACACGCAAAACCACAATCCACCCTATTGTGCTTTTCTGTTAAGAAGAAAAGCTCGGCGAGCTATAAGCACTTTTTCCTCTCCCTCTTGCCACCCACTCTTTAGAGGAGAGGAGGACTACCTCATTAATCAAGCCCTTGTCAGAAGGATGTTGGAGAAGTTTGAAAGGGCTGCCCAGTCAGCATCGGGTCAGCACATTCATTTCCAAGATGACCGCAGCTGTAGCTTCTGCTCTGTGCGCTTAGGTAAAGGGCCAGCAAAATATGTGGCATGAAAAGGAAATGCCCATTCCATTTGCGCTTACCTGCATGCTGCTGTAGATAGCATCAATGTCGGCGAAGAAGAGGAAGAGGCAGATTGCAAGCTGGAGGGCCAGGAGGACTGAAAACACATCTAGGGAAAGAAGAGCATTTGTGGCCCCGAGAAGGAGGGGGGTTGGTGACCAAACTCTGCAAATGTGCTGACAGGACCCCCAAATGCTAATGCTGTAAAACTGCCATCATGTAAAATGCCTTTTTATTTTTTTGCTTTGCACCCTAAAAGAAGAGCTGTGGAACTGAAACTAGAGGAGCTACTCCCCAGCAGCCTGTTGCAAACCTCCCCACCTACACTGTTTTTCTTGCACAAGTGATTTAGCACATTCTGATTCTTATACAACTAGAGAAAACTGCCTGGAAAGGGCACTGCTGTGAGGGCACACCATCACCCCTTCCCCTGCACTCGCTCCTCCAGGTGCTCAGCCACACACCTGGACCACAGGCAGCAGAGGAGGCTGCTTGTGCTCGTTGGGAGGTCAGAGGCTTCTGCAACCAACAGAATGCAAAGGTGGGCTGTACCCGTGCCTTCCACAGGAAGGGCTTGTCTGGCTTTGTATCCCCTTCCAAAGGAGCCGGAGGCTACAGAGAGATGACAAATGGCTCAGATGTCTGGAGTTGCCAAAATGCTGGCAATTACCAGGAGCTGAGCATCTTAAAACTAGCTGGTCAATTGGGCCAACAGCTCCCAGCAGCCTCCTGGCAACCTTCTCACTGCCAGGCAGGAGAAAACAGGGCTCATGGGTGGCAAAACCAATGGAACTGCCCTTTACTTCCTCCTAGGGATTGTCCCCAAACAGGGATAAAACAGAGAAGCGCATGCAGATTTGTGAGCTGCCAGAGTCCTCTGGTCTGTCTCAGCCTGGCTGCTTGCAGGGCAGCTTCTTTCTGGTCTCACCCACCTTCTGCAGGTGATCAGTGCTCTGTGAAATGGGCTTGGGACCTGCCTTTTAACAAAATACCTAATAACATCAACTCCCCTGAGGTTAAGCAAAGCCCTGCCGTCACCTGTGAGCTGCAACTGCAAAGGAGCTGCCAGTTAACTGGTGGCTAGAAGGGCTAAATCACCTTGGCAAAACTCAAACAGAAAAAAAAAGGTTATTGTGAGAGGATTTTAACAGTGATACGATCACAGGCTTTTCTCTCTCATCTCTAGGAATGGAAGTCAGGCAAGGTAAGACTGTGAATCTCAGAGGAACTCTTTCTGATGTGTGTATTTGGAAACAAATACATCTGATCCTCATATGCTCTCTGTGTTCACAATAATACACAGTTCTGCTCTAAATCCAGCCCATCACCTTCTGGAAAGCACACATTTTCCAAAATAAAATGCAGTCTCCTTTTTCAGCTCTGCTGCTTCTTATCTCCAGGAAGAAGCTAACATAAGCACTGCTCACTGAGCTTTTTTAGAAACGGAGAAGTAGGAGCTCACATACACCAACAGTTACTTTACGTGCCAGTCACTGGTGTGGGTACAGAAATCCACAGCATCCCTTCCCGAGCAGCCTCTACTGCCAGGGTTATTTTGGGGCAGGAATGAGAGCCTGTGGAGCACGTGTTACTCCGGCTCTACTCACAGTTGGTGTAGATGGGCTTCCGGAAGGGCTTTCCCTTGGAAAAGACGAAGGCCACAATGATGCAGTTGATAGAAGACAGTGGCCACAGCGTAGTGTCTTCGTAACTGAGGACGCTGCTCTGGGCACCACTGGTGGTACCATTTCCCCCTGGGCTGGTGTGCGACATGGTCTGGTTCCCTGGAGAGCAATGTCTGTAAGGTAACACCCAGCGTTTTGTTCCTGCTTTCTCCAGCAGCAGTAAAGTGCAAACAGCAATTCCTTTTTCTTTCTGACCCAGCCTACTATAACCAGATGCCGCCCGCAGGAGTAAAAACCACGTTTTAAACCAAAAACAAAACAAAAAACCCAAATAACTTAGCTTAATTTTCTGGTTTGTGCCAAAATCTTGGCTCTCAAGTGGGCAATGATAGCAGTGTCCAAGACACATGGCTATGAAGATGCATGCCCCAGCCACCTGCACATCACTCCGGCACGCTCGCCCTGCCATGCATCCATGCAGCCTCAGGGGGACAGCCCCGGCTGAGCCCTGGCGTCTGGGAGCATCCCCACTGAAACGCCTATTGGGCCTCCTGCCCCATCAGCTCATTTCTGTGTGATGATACACCAGCCATTCATATATAGACTAGAAGGGAGGGAGGGAGGCCAGCCATCCCCTGCCACCCCGGGGATGGGCGCCCACCACAGCCCTGTGGCCTGGCGCTGCCACTTCTCACGCATTTCCAGATGGGCTTCAAAAGAGGTGTTTTAAAAACACACATGTGTTAGCCCTCGGGCTGGCCCTTTAAGATTTGAGTGTGGCATCTGCAGCAACTTCATTTTTCCTTGGCAGTACTCCACTGAGCACACACACAGCTTGTGGGGGGTGGAAATTGTCCCGCTCGGGTCCCTCAGCGTGCCTGGCTCCAGGCCACGGTGGGGCTGGGGTGTCCCCCAGACACAGCAGAAACGTGATCTGCAAACGGGGGACCAGAGACAAAAAGAGGGACTTACCTCTGGCTGGCCAGCACTACATACCAGGGCTGCTGCTTCACTAGAAGGAAGCCACAGGTTTGCATGATGATGGTAAAGCACACGTTGAGGATGATGGAGAGCAGCAAGGGAGGAGAGAGGAGCTGGCCGGGGGGGCGATAAGGTGCCAGCTTTGGATAGGCTTCAGTCAAGCTCACTGGGGAGAAACCAGAGACGTTTGCCGTCTGTGGCAGCCCAGGCCACCAGCATCCCTCTGCGTTTGCTGGGCAAGCAGAGCCACACATAGACCCCCACCCGCTCATCACAGGTGAAAGCTGCAAAGCCTGGACCTAATCACCAGGCAAGAAGTGGTTTTGATCTCCACTATTTTCCATCTGAACCTCCCCTGAATCTCCCCCTCAGGAGAACAAAGAGAGAAGATGGGGAATATCATCCTCACTTGCCCGTGGGAATCTCCAGTGAAGTCTAAGAGCTGTACTGGATCTCACAGCAGGAACACACAGGAGACCAGGAGCTGAATTTACACTGTCTGAGCCCCACTGACAGTCACCAGAGCAACTGCTCCTCTTCCCGTCGAGTCTCACATCCAAATGCTATCGGTTATATACAGAGTTCTGCAGCCATGTTTGCAAAGGACTATAAGCCAAATCCCATGCTCTGGGCCCTGGGAATTGCTCTAGCAGCAATGGTTATCATGTTACTGACAGCAGAACTTGGCTCCTTGTTTTTATTTTTATTGGTAAATGAAGTCAACCATTTAGACTCAGGCTTTCAAACAGACACAGCTGGTTTCCCCGAGCAGCTTACTTGTTAGGCAAACCAAAAGGGTAATGACCATGTCTTGTATCAGGTACTGGTGAATCCCAAAGATTTGCAGTTGCTGGAACAAAAAACAAAGGCAGCACCACCTGAGAACCGACGTCAACTTTGATGATACAAACTGCAGCATCCGACGCTATTTCAGAGCAATGTCATGCCAGCAATGGCAGCTTCACAGCCCTGATGCAACCCCAGGCTGCCAGGTGCCAGCCAGGTTCCACTGAATCCTTAGCTAATTCATAGCACTTGTGGGCAACCCAACGTTTGAATGTAGCAGTTGAATGTTTTTCCACCCTTCTTCTAGCAGATACCAATGCCCCTTGGACCGCTTAGATCAGGTCACGCGCTCCCGGCCCACAGTAATAACAATGATAACCAGCAATGACCACTTTGTGCGTGCCAGGTTTGAAATGTCTTTGGGTAGTGGGGACAGGGACAAATTTGGTGTGGCCCAAACTAGTGGCCAGGGAAGCTGTCCCCATGTGGAAACCCAAAAGTGCTCCCTGTTTGCCACCGCGGCTGGGCCATGCCTTGCAGGCTCACAGCCGCTCTCTTTGCTTCCTGTTCTGCGTCCTCTGCAGGGCTGCGCACGGGAGATGTGCATGAACCGAGACAAGAGAGGTGGCCCCGAGTAAATCCATGTGTGAATTTCCTTCATTGTTTTTCTTCTCATGTATTGAAATTTTAGCGGATTCATCACATGCTGATGATACACCATGGTAAATCTTCCTTAGCTACCCTCGTGCATCTGCCTGAGACACTCACTTCTTTTTCAAGCATGTTTCCCAGCAGAGAGAGGCAGCTGCTCTCCCAAATCCCCCGTTTTACAGCAAGTTCTGCTCCTGGGCACCCACCACCCAGCTAGGCGGGACTCACCCCCTTCTAATTCCCTTTTTTCTTTTGGAAGAGATGAAGCTTTATCACTGGGCTTTTTCCCCAATTCTAGGTGTCCCTACAACCAATCTACCCCCTGCCATGAATTACCCGGCTTTTCACGTCTTTGTTACGCCTTGAAGCCCTGTATGCCTTTTCCTCCCTGCTGAGTAATACCACTAAAGATAAAAACCTACAGTGAGCACAGCGTACTGATAAAAGAGCGGCACGAAACACTTACCCAAAACAGCAGAGCAGTACCGACAAACTGAATCAGGCCGTAGAGGGTCAGGTATTTAACCACAGCGAAGGAAGCAACCAAAGCAGCTCGACCTTCCCTGCTCGAAACACAAAACAAAGCTAAAACCTCCCTTACAGCTACAGTACCGGGGGTTTAGTTCTGCTTCTCAGGAGGGCAACTCCTTTTGTTTAGGAGCTCTAAGAAGAATAAGAAACAGTTCGAATTCCATAGACAAATATTTTGGCCTCAAGATACTGCAGAGCCACTTAACTGCACATCTGCAGTGTTTTGTTTCTTTGGTTTTACTCTGCAGCTACAATTTTAATACCTGGATTAAGCCGTTGTTGCTTTTTCATTACTAATTTGCTCAACAGTTCTGGGAATCAAGCACATTTCTACACAAACAAGTAATTGTCTTTGCATACATTTGGTTAAAAGGCGTTCTCACTGGCTGTTCCATGACCGAGTGCAGCGCACGGGTATCACTATTTTAAAGTAATGACAAGCAATTCTATTCTGTCACCATTATACCTGCCCTTTCGTGCCACGCTCCCATTGTACCTGTTCCAAAAATATCAGCCACCGTGGCCAATGCTCTCCTAAAACCAGAAAAAAAAACCTCCCAGCACTGGAATTTGAGGATCAAAACCTATTCAAAAACCCTTCTGCTCTATTTTATATAGTGACTGAGGGATCAGGTTTGGTTTAGCAGCATCTCTGAGGGTAGCGCACGTCCACTCGCGACCCCACACCCTGAGCTCCGAGCAGGGACCCAGCAAACTCACCTGATCAGCTCCGGCACACACTGGATGTTGGGGATTTGGGAGGTGAAGGGTGAGGCCACGGATGCCTCCTGCTCTGACAGGGATATCCCTGCATGCGCCATTTTCAAAGCCTGAAATGCACAGGAGTAAAAGAAGCTGGAGAGGCAGCCACCCCCCCACAGCCCACGCAGTATGTTTACTGGTGCTTTACAAGTTTTGCTTCAAGTGTCTTTTGTAATTGATCTTCCTCTATTCTGTGGCCCACCTGATCTCATTTTCCAGATATCTTCCCTCTCCTGAAGCTTAAATAATTCTTTTGTTCATTTAATCCCATTACACCTACTTACAATCCTTTGAACTACCCTGTATGCTGTTTCCCATTCTGGGGTTTGTGCACACCTCTCCTGTTAAACAGGCTCCTAAACTATTTAAATTACCATTTTATCCTCTTTCTGTTCCTTTCAATCTCGTGTTCCTATTTCTTTTATTGCCCTTTTATGAGCTCCCCGTCACCTGGCCTTGTTGCCTCTGGTTTAGTGCTCAGGTGTAGGCTATGGACAACTTTTATGAAGCAAGCTGATGCATTATTATAAAATTATATTATGATAACATTTATTATAATAATATAATAGATAACATAATAATTTTTTTATGGCTAAGACCCTCAAATTTACAATTGTAAATTTGAACAAATGTGTAAGAAAAAGTCCTTTGCCTCTGTTTTGGGCAGGGAGGGAAATCAAATCAGTAATCCTCTATTATCATCTATGTTAGTATAAAAAAAATAAGCACATAGATAGTATTTTACAACGACACACTGACCAAGTGTCCCCATGAGCTAATTTGGGAAATGCTAGTGACAAGGGGTGTTGGGCAGCCACTTGTCATAGCACTCCTTAGGCTGAAAGAGGTGAAATTTCCCAAGAACAGCAGATGAGCTCCTACGTACCCCGCAGTCGTTGGCGCCATCACCGCACATACCCACGTAGTAACTGGTGGAGGAAGAAGGAGGAAAACACTTAAGTCTCTCATGTAGGGGTTTGATCCTGTGGTGGAGCACCCGCTGGCTTAGCGCTTGCAGGGACATCAGAGCAGGGACTCGTGGTGGCCCTGGAGAAGGCAGCGACTGTTTCCAGAGGACCAGTTGTACATGGGGAGAGGTTGGGGCAGAGTGCACAGGGCAAAATTATGATTAAGGTTTGAAAGAGGCTGTAACAGGAAAGGGAACGCTGCCACTTTATTCCAGACAGTGTTTTCTCCTTGGTACGAGAGGCCACGGAAAGGCAGCAGGATGCGTACGTTTGCAGCTGCTCCTGCGGCTGCAGCTTGGCTTTTACCAGCATTTTCTCTTTGACTGTCTTTGTAGACCCAAAGACACAGGAATTGCTGAAATCATGCAGCAGCTCCCAAACCACCACGTGTGATGTCCCTCTGAGAGAACAGGGAACGTCATCCCCAGAGGAAGCATCTCATAACCAATAATTAAGTGTTCCTTTTTCAGAAAGGTATCATGTCTTGTTTATGCTTAGCAAGTGATATCTACAGTTAGCATGGGGAAACATTCCTTTGGGGGACCTGAAGGAGCATCTTCGGGGTCAAACTCCCAACTGCATCCACCAGGTTGGTTTCAGCTCTGCTAAAGCTGCAGCCAGGAGAGCACCAGCAGCCACGCGGGAGGTACTGGGGGTGGGGGCTATTTGTAAATATGGGGTTGTGACTATTTTTATCTCAGCCTCATTTAATGCTGCCTTCTGTACTGCACTAGTGAGAAGCAGTGGCTAAGTTTGGGAGAGGGGTGCAGGTATTCCTGATGCAGAGGGATCCCTGGGGGGGAACTGAGAGGAAGGCGGCCCAGAGTGATGCAAACAAGGATTAAGTGTGGAAGAAGGGAGGGTCGGAAAGATGGGCCTGCAGCAGAGCTAGTTGGGACGATCACATTTAAAAAAAACCCCACATGTTATTGGTTTGATTCAAAAAGAAAACAAAAGAGAACCTTACTTGAGTTTCTGAAACTCTTCAACGAGGCTGGACTTCTGGCCAGGAGACATCCTAGCAAAGACAGTCGCGTTCACCAGTATCTGCAAGAAAGAGCAACGGGCTGCCTTGGGCAGGCATTTGTGCCTCCATCACTCCACCGAGGCAGGACAAGGCCTCCCTGACAGGTGGGTGCCTGACACTTGTGAAACCCTCCAATCCCACCTCCCAGACCCTACCATAGTTTTTCTACCCTTAAGGTTCAGATTTCCTCTAACGGCAGATTTATCCTGCTCTGCTTTCTACCTTGCCTGCTCCGCAGGAGGTGCTGGGAAGCCAGCGATCACCCCGTGCTCTGCAGCAGCCTTTAGAGCAGCAAGGCATTATAAGTGCTTCCCAAGTGCAGAACAGATGGTTGATGACAGCAGCAATAACACTGCTCAGCCTGACGTTTCTCCTACCTGAAAATCTGGCCAGAGAGTACAAAATCCAAAAATCTGTCCCAGCACCAGCTATTTTACGGACTGGGTGACAGGAGTCGAAGATTTCTGCTGGTAGATGTGGGTATTTCATGTTCCTGATGCCCCTGCTAAGCAGAGGCCGTTGCCAGCTATGGTAGCGGCACATGGGAATGGTGTTGATGGTTTTAATTAAACTGAAATTGAGAAGGTGACCATGGAGTAACTCCACTGTGCAGCTGCTCGCAGCACCACAGCCACCCCTGTCATTTGAGGTCGTAGAAGATGCCGAAAGCAAGCTGTTTGGGTTAAACCTGAGGCATGGTGGGAGGCTGCCCAGAGTTATCAACTTGTGAAGGGACAACGCTACAGCTACCGTCAGAAAAACACCTTTCTCCAGCTGGAACACCACTGCCGCTTTACAAAACAAGGAGGGCAACTAAGTGCGTTGTTTCCTCTGAACTTACTTTTGGCAGCAAGCTGTAGAAGTGCTTTATAATAACCTGATAGGACTTTCCATTCATTGCAAAATGGTAGTTGCAGGTTTCTCCTTCCAAGGTGATCTTTTCCTCGGTATTAGCACATACCTCCTAGAAATAAGACAGCATTTATTCTCAGACTGAGGTCATAACATGCCATCTCACTTCCCCCTCGTCAGCCTCCCACCAGGCACCCAGGGACACAGCCCCCTGCAGCATCCCTTTGTAAAACTTTACACCTGGAAGTACTTGATTTTCTACCTGTGTTTCCACACGTAACTAATCCCCGTTAGCCACTTCATTTAGACACTGAAGTTTGGCCCGGCAAATAGTCACACAGACCAGTATGTATAATTGCACGTTGCACAAATTAATCCTGCACACTTCAAGTGTGATTGAAGTGGCCGCTGCATCTGCAGAGCCTTGCCAGTTATTTGTGTAGTTATTTTGCATGTTGCCTTGAGCTAAGAGCCACTATATTGATTATATCTCCCTAGTAGGCGCATGGTCAATACCACACTCCATATACCCTGGGGCAGATACGAACTAGCCCCCAGGTTTCCTCTATTCCTCAGAGCTACTTCCAAATCCTTAGCAAGGAGTCCAGGCCTAAGGAGCCTGGGCATTAGACATTAATTAGACACTAAAAGCTTTGTTAATTCCCCCTGGCACCCGAAAGCAGCCATCCCTGGCTGTGCTTACATGGGGAGCAGCTGTGTTTGCTTTGCTCTCTTCTGCCAGTCGCCAGGCAATGGAAGCTGGAGCGGAGCCCTGTGGCTCATTTGCTTCGATGAGGATGACTTTGCTGCCTGTGTGAATCATACCCGCGTTCCTGGCCACCGTGACAGCTGTCTGTAGGTTGTCCCCTGCAAGGATAGTGGAGAGGTAGGCTCCTCACGTCTGCCATAGCACGGTGGCAGCCCAGGTAGAGACTATGGATGTGCCATGGAAGATGCTGGAGGAGTGAATCTCTGTCCTGTGTGCCCCGCAGCAGCCAGCACAGCCACAGGAGGAGCCTGGGGAGATTTACCTGTGACCATGACGCTCCTGATGCGGGCAGCAGCCAGCTCTTGTAGCACAGGCTTCGTCTCCTGCTTCAGGCGGTTCTCCATCACCAGGAGGCCCAGGAACATCAGCCCAGACTCTGCCTCCTCTCTTGGCGCAAGAACAGAAACACACACGCTGTTTCCCAGGGACAGCACAGGGAGCGAGGCTCTCCCTGTGGTTTTTGTTCAACAGGAGAGCCGTGCTCGGTGGGAGCAACGCAGCAGAGGTGTGTGTGCAGAGAGAGGGACAGGGATTTGGTGGAACTGGCTGGCTGAAACCCACAGATTGCAGCACACAGAAGTTCTACTGCAGTCCCAATCCGTCGCCATATAGAAGCACAATGACCAGCTTTCATTACCCTTTGATAACAGATTCTGAAATTCAGCTCAGTGAGCCTCAGGAGAGCAGTAGTAAAGCAGGCGATTAACAGTGTAATCAGCATCTGCTGAGAGGAAGGTGTTACAGGGCACAGCTTCCCAATAGGCTCCCCTTTGGTAGGAGAGGAGGGGAAGGTTTGGGGCAGGTTGTAACAAGCAGATAGGAAAGCAGCCCCAGAGCGATACCAGCAGCTCATCAGCACACCTTACCTCTCCAGGCTGCTCACGTCTACATCCTTTCCCAGGTTTAGCACTTTATGGGCCAGGGCAATGACTCTGAAGCCTTGGCTTGTGTACGTCTTCAGCTCCTTTAAGAAATTATCTGGGACTGTTTACAGGAAAAAAAGTTTCGTGGTTAGAATATTCCACCCTTGCTGATTGCTTTTCTAGGGTTAAATGCCTGCCTTTTAGACTGCTTCATGGCCTGGGTTACAGCACTGTGGCATCTCATAGGAGTCAGCCGGTTTGTACCAAGGCCGTGCAACTGACTGTCCAAATAACTGATCTATGTGCCTGTTTTATACTTTTAAAATGCAAGTTAAGGTGCAGGTAGATAAAATGAATTACTGGGCAGAGGACAAATAATAAAGATAAGCGACTAGATTCTGCCCTAAGCTTTACTGCATACGTGCTGAGTGACTGAGGAAATGGTTTTTATGTTTAAGCCTTAATGGGAGAATTCTCACAGTTCCTCAATTTTCATTTCTCTGATCATTCCTGTGACTCTAAAAGCAAAAAGTTCCTTTTACCTTTGCAGTATTTTGTACTCACTACATCCTGCAATCACAGCTTTACAGTGCGGTACCTAATTATTCATTAAGCTGCAATCAATATAGAAACAATCAAGACAGGATAAGAGGAGCTATTTAGAAAGCTGAGAAAGTGAAACATAATTTTGAAGACATTTTTCTTGCTGATGTTGACTTGTTTGGAGGCTTGTGTCATTAGATCTTAGGTTGTTCTAAATTACATGTTTTCATTGTCCCTCAAAGCCATTTTCATCTATTTTCAGGTCAGTGCCATCTGAAATAACAAACTACAGAGCCACAGACCATGGGCACTGTGTTTTCTTGGCATCCTTTTGAAGTATTCGGTGAAAGTGACTGAGTTTCAAGTTTGCAGACAAATTTGAGTATAAGCCTATAATATTGTTGAGCTACAAAAGAGAAAAGCCTATGTTTACTTGCAGAGAGAGGACAGAAGTCTTGGCTCGAGTGTTAACACCAATTATCCTTAATAACAGTAATTTGTATGTCCACAGCAAGTTTCCCATCGCTGAGATTTAAAGCCTTTGCAAGCCAGGTCAGTAACAAAATGCTGAATTTACAGAGCAATAAATTATCAGGGAATTTAAGAACTTGTGCAGCACAACACACTTGCTGTGACACAAGCAATTAGCATGATCCTACATCTGCTGTGGGTATTTTGACATATCAACCTTATTTATGCGCTATGTCTTCAGCTGATGCACGTCAGCTAAGGGATGTATGGGGGCTGAACCTCAGGCTGTGCATCTCACTGGCTGTTGGGCTGTGTACATCTTTAACTTACAAACAAGCAACGAAAACTTGTTTGTAGTATTAACTACTGACATTTAACAAGCCCGAGGCTTGCTTGTGGGAAGAGTCATACACATGCAGTTGCAGCACGGCCAGTGGGAAGGGCGAGCACAGAAAACCTTTTCGGATTAGAGCCCCAACATAAACTCCGGTTTGGATTAAGTCCAAATAAACACTGTAAAGTTGTCCTTTCCCAGTTCTGTACCAGTTTCTTGTCTGCAAAAGCTGGACACTATTTCTGGTGCTCCTTTCATATACAGGTCATACTGTTCCTCTCCGATCTTCTGTGAAACAACAGACATCCTCTGCAGCCCAGAAGAAAATGGGAATTGATGTAGGATTGCTATTCCTTCCATGGGAGCCTGAAGAGATCAGGAAAGTGAGATGATATTTGAGTCTTTGATTAAACAAAGCAAATGCATTCTGAACTTCAGCTCATTTGAGGCTTTCCTGCTAAGGTGATTTATTATTAATAGGAGAATATTTCATTTATGCTGCCTTCTGGCTATAGGATCAGATCACTGCTTACAAGTTTAGGAACCACAGTCTCAACAACTCTGTCTTCCCAGTGTACTTCCCAGGAACCTCAATGGTTTTCTTTATATTTATCTGGTTTTCCAGGCTTTGTCCCATCCTTTCTCTTAATAATCACATATTAATCTAATATTCCTGCATTTACAGTCCTGGGAACTGAAGTTTGGCGTGTTACAGTGACGTTACCATGGGAACAGAGCAATCCTAGAAACAAGATTGATTTCCTTGTTGCCACAGCACTGTCTTCCCGGTATTGCTAGCAGAAATCACATTCCTTCTACCTGGAGGATGCTGGCTGGTTCAACATTTGGACTGGAAACTTAACAATTTTTAACTGTCAAAACTTGGAGCCCCCCAAATGTACTTTAAAGAGGAACAGTGAAGCAAACAACACCGTGCTTTGGGGTGATGCTGATAAATCTGCTAGTAGCGTTGCACAACCATTACCAGTAGGGCTCATGGACCCATGTCCGTGCTTCTAGCTCTAATGCCTTGCCCTTATGTTGCCTCCTCCTGCAGATGAACTCATGCTTTTGATGTTTATTCTGTTTACAAAGTTTCTCTGCGTTATTTTCCACTTACGCTGAGTGTGTAGTTTCATTTTGCCAGCAGCTTTACAGGGTGAGGACTCAGAGAAGTCTGTATCTTTTATTAGTGCAAATAGTGGAGTTGGAAATGTGGGGCTTTTAAGGCCCATGAAGTGCTTTAGATGCCACTTTAGAGCAGCAGCTCCACTTTAATTAGAGTTTGCTTTCCTGGTCCTATGCTTCCAGGGTGCTTTGGGGAAAGGTACAACACGGTACCAAGAGCGGTTGAAAGGCATTTTGCAACCACTAGCCCAGGTAAATGAATAGCGCATATGCTAGGAGTTTGCAGATGCTGCAGGTTGAAAACACAGAATATTCATTCTCAGAAAGAACTGGACTTACAGTGCTGGCCTTCGGCCCCGGTCTAACAACGCAGGTGTTGAGAGCAGCAGCCCCATCCTGAGCTGTGCTGGAGTCATACATCTCCTGTACGAGGAAAAGCATTATTTATGATACTTTTTTTTTTTTGGCTTCACACCTGTCTGTTAAAGCAGGGCAGCAGCACATGGGAGTGTGTTTCGCCCATACTGTTGCCACTCGGTTGCAGAAGTGTTTTGTTATGATCTAATAGGTCTCCCTATCTACTGTCAGTGACAGCCCCCCTGCAGCTGTGTCCTCAGCAGAAGCCTACATGGCCCTGCATATTTTGACTTGATGAGAGGAAAATGCTGTGTCAAATTTTGTGGTTTCTCTAAACTCAAGTTCCATACAAATTTAATGCCATATCAATGATGAAGGGAAAGAGAAATATTATGTAGCTGTTTTTATCTTCCAGTCTCCTGCTTTTAAAAGACTGTCACTGATGTTCTGTGCAGAAACAGGGTGGTAATTTTCAGTGTAGGATGCTTTTAGCCCTCCATCTCTCTTACTTTACGTGCTGCCAGGGCTCATTCACCCTTACAGTCCCCTTCTGCTGTCATGTGGCTCTGCTGCTGCCTGCTCTTCCACAGGTGCGAGCACCAGCCTGATGCCGTCCCGCAGTGCTGCTGAAAGAGCTGCCATCTGTTTTGCTTATTGATTAATCTCTCTTGAGCAAAAGGTTGAAGGAGAAAAGATGAGAAGGCAGTTAACTGCAGAGACCCAGAACCCCTCCATGGCTAGGACATGGCAGGGAGAAGAGCATCCCCTTTCCTTCTCTTGCCTCCTCCCATCCTGCTCCCACCCAAGCAACTCTCCTTCCCCACGGATGAGTCCTGAGGCTCCATCTCTCGCCTCTTCCCCAGGCCTCTCTTGCTGTGAGACTTGCTGTGCACTCAGCTAGAGGCTCCAGCCTTGGTTTCTCCATAGGGATGTCGCTTTGCTAATGAGAGAGAGCAACCTCTCGCATACAGGCATAAAACCCTGCCTCTGCGTTTCCTTGGCTGACTTGCGCTCTCTGCACCACGTGGCCAACGGCATGGTCTGGTCATCTGCTTCCAGCAACCAGGCTCCCCTTCTGCTTCCTCACACTCCAGTGTTTCCAAATCAAATTAAGAGAGCAAATGCAGGCAGCCACAAGGAAAATGATGGCTGGACTATCAAAAGGCAGCCACAGTGCTGCAAATCTGTCATGAGGTTAGCAGAAATATCAGAGCAAATTCTGCTGTTAGGACCAGGACCAGAAAGGATTTTCCCCTACAAGTACATATTTGAGCTTGACTCGTGAGTGAACCCCCATGGGCTGGGTTGACGGTGTCCTTGCTTTGGACGCGTGCAGAGGGTGTGAGTCACATTACCCAGTGTGTGCCCTCAAACATTTTCAGGTCCAGTGGATCTCCCTGAATCTTCTTATCCAAAACAACCAGTGAATGACAGCTCGCCATGGCTCCACACACGGGTCCCCAGGGCAGAGGAGTGCTGGATGGGAACTTATGGATTTTCTGAAACCTGATTAAAAGCAGAAGGTTAGTGGGACCACTTATCAAAGGGGTGCGGAGACACAAGTCCTCAGCTAGCGCATACTGGTGCTGCTGGGCTGCGTTCAGTGGAGCTGAGCCTAATAACTGCAAGCAACACGCTGTCCTACCCATCCTTCTGATAACAGGTCAGATGCATTCAGAAGGCCAAAAAACCACCCAATAATTAATTGGGATGAGTTCAACTTGATATGAAGTGACTGAGACGGTAAAACACTCAGAGGGGCTGGCACAGGAGTCCCACTTGGCAAATGCTGTTTGGTGTTAGACAAAGCAGAGAAGTCACTGTTGGAGAGGAAACAACTTGCAGCAGGGATCACAAAGAAGTTTGGCAACCTGCCCTAGGAGAAGATTTGTGAAGCTGCAGTATGGAAAGGGGGCGCATCTGCTCGGGCTGGTGCTGGGCACTCACCGGGGTGGATAAGCAGCGTCAGCCCACTCTCAGCACCCCTGGGAGAGCCACAAGGAGCCCGACCTTCACTTCCAGCTGTAGATTTTACATCTGCATGGCCACAGACACCAGATGCTTGTCCCTCACGCCTTGGTTTTAAAAATGGATAAGTTGGTTGACTTCTACTGAGTTCCACCAAGGCACGCTGTCAAAGATTCATGCTGCAGTTTCTTTCTGTGGAAGGTTTATTCCCTCCTTGGCCCCGCAGTACAGACTGAACACGTGCGAGGCTGGGTGGGTGAAGGCTCTATAATTTCATCATGGAAGTTATTTCTCAGAGTCTTCTCACACACACATTTTTCCCCTCTAAGAAACTGGCTGGCTGACAAGCTGTGTCTGCCAGACCACAACACAGCCCGTTACCATTTAGGCTGGCATGTTAAGGAGAAATTTAAATAGATTTTATTTACCTTTGATCACCAGTAGCGTCCCCTGTTACTAAAACAGGCGCAGCAAAATGCATCTGGAAGCAAGCAGTGTGAAGGCTCGCAGCTCTATTAAATGGAACAATGAATCCAGGACTTGTTGTCCCTCTGGGCCATCAAAGTCTGTTCTGTTTCCAGCAAATTATACCTTGTTCTCAGCCTGGTCATAATTGGCTTATTAATTAATTAATACTTGAGGACACTGTGAAACTGCTAAACACCACATAAAACCAACAAACATTTATATCTTATTAAATGTACAATAGGATATTTTGCAAGTTCAATGGAATTCCTTTACTGTCATTGCCTCGCAGTATTCAGCTTAGCTGACAGCTAGTCTTATAATATGTTTAAAGATGTGAATACTTAAGAAAGAGTAATTATGCAAATAACTAAACGAGATCAATGCAGACAGCAATAGCTCCTCCTTGCGTTTTGGCAAGCCACCAGCACTAGTTCCCAGCTGGGTGCAGATTGGCCATGTCTGCAAAGACAGCCTTATGTTTTGATCCCTTGCAGAGGTGTTGGGGTTTTTTTTATTACATGAATTTATTCTGATATATGGATCCAGTTTCGTTCTGCTGCTCACGTGAGCAGGTACTACCTGCAAGGCTGCCTTGACGGGAACCATTCTGGCACTACCATGAGCTGCCTGCCTTTGGTGGGCTCCAAACCTCTTCAGCACGCAGCAATTCAGTGAGACCTGCCTGCTGCGCTGGAGGGGGGCCAAAAAGAGATGTGCCTGCGGTTTGGTCCCACTGGAAGAGTATTTTACTGGTTGACACTTATTAATCTCTTCTCATTAATTTGCATCAGATAGTAATTTTCTCTCTGTCCTTTGAGGAAGTATTGGGAATGTGATTTTGGTCCTCTCGCAATGAATTAAACCTTTCATTCATTATGGCATGATTATCTCTGTGGTGTTGAAGTATCTGATATATTAACAACTACTAATGAAACCTGGGAGTTGATGTGGGGTGTGTGATTTGTTCTGGCCACTGCAAAAGATTAATATTTTGAGTTTGGCATAACGTGCACTGCAGAGCTGAAGTCTGTTATCGTATTACAGTAATATGAATTGAGTGGTATAACTCTCAATATACTCATGTTTAATGTTTATATAGCAGATATTTCTTGAGGATTTCAATGGTCTTTGGGCTTGGAATTGAGATGGAGCCTGCCATGGGTTTAAGGGAGTCCCTAAGGACATTTGAGCTGCGCAGGTCTGATCTGTGGTCTCATGGATTTATTTTCATAGCATTTACAGAAGTAGGTGAGATTTGACAGGCACCAAAGTTGGCAACACTTAATTTCAGCAGAAGGAGCATTATCCTAACATTTAAGTGATGAAAGGTTTATTGACTAGATTAAGAATATTTATTGAACTGTGCTGAGAATGACATAATTGAAAAGCTCTGTGCATATTCTCCAAATCCCCTCAGGGTAATTAAAAGCACTCATGCTGCTGCTGACTTCTGTTTGCCTTGAATTAGCAGCAACCTTTACAGCTTTGCGTGACACAGCAGCGCCCAGGTGCCCTCCTTGGAAGGAAGGGGCTGAGCAGGGACATCCATTGCGCTCTGCCTCCCCAAATGCACCCAAACAGCTCTTGCTGCCTGCTATTTGCCGTCTCTCCTTATCCTGTGCAGCTGCCTCCCTCCTAACTAGATGTTTGGGCAGTACATTCACACTGGAGATCAGTTCTTGCTAAATGAAATCCTTCCTTACCGGCTTCCCTCTGAAGGGATGATGCCCCACAGGTCCAGTCCATCTTCTGTCAGCGTGCCTGTCTAAATTTAAATAAATATCTAGTTACCCTGCTATTGCCCACCCTTTCCTCCTGCCACGTCTCCAGAGGTCCTTCCCCAGCTCCTGGGCAGGGTAAGGAAAGCCTCCTGCCCACAGTGCGACCCTGCTGCCTGCCCACCTGCGGGGGATTTTTCCCTGGGGTTAGATCAGGGCAGATGGGGTGGAAAAAGAAAATATCTCGTGTTCCTAGCAGCCCCCAGCACCTTCCAGTGCCCCAGGAAGCGCCTTACTTTGTCAAAGCAAACAAGGTTGATCTGCCCGCAGATATTAATCCTCTGTGGGCTGATGCAGAAAATCTTCTTTTTCTTCAGCCTCCTCTGGGCATAGACAGTGCCTGTTGTCAAGGCAGCGGGGATAGTGGGAGGCACAGGCACGGTGAGGAGGAGGAGGGCCATAGCCACCACGTCTGCCATCGGCTTCTGCAAATAGTGAGAGCAACAGGGGTGGTGGGGTGGGAACAGCCTCCGTGCCCTGCTCCACTGCTCTCGGGGGGTCCGACCCTCCTGCCCAGCAGCAGCGCACCCCAAGCTCTGCCCCTGGGGACGACAGATTTATTATGCTTTGTTCTGTCCATCTCCCCGCCTCCACCACCATTCCTGGCATCTGAAAACTCTATTGCAGAAGTGAACAATATTCCAAAAAGTGACCGAGGGCTCAGAGCTGGCACCTGAAGCAGGTACTGACCTTGTGGGACACAAACACACACACGGTGTAGATGAGTCCAAACACACCAATGACACAGAGGCCCACGATGAACTTGAAGGCATCTCTGTAGAGTTTGAAGTTCACTGGCTTGGGGTAGAGGATGGATCTCACCAAGTCACCTTTAGCTGTATTGAACCCTGCGTGAAGACGTGCCATACATTGTGTACGTGACATAACGGCGTCATACAGCATTGGTGCTATGTGGGGACAGGTAACATTGCACCAGCCTTAGCCATCAGGTGGCAACAAGCACTTCTCAGGGACAGCAGATCTGTGCTGGACTTGAACTACAAAGAGAAACCAGCTCTCCCACCAGCCTCTGTGGTTGCCCCTTTCCCTCTGCTGGCTAGCAAACGATAAAAGAAATACCGGTTTGCAGCACAACAGCTCTCGCTGGCCCTCTGCCCGTCGGCTTCGTCTGTATGACTTCTGTCCCGCAGAAGAGGACGTGTCTCCGATAATCCTCCATGTTGTGGGTTTTCCAGGGCATCGGACTCTCCACGAGGGGCAAGGGGGTTTTAGTAACCGGAATGCTTTCACCTATGAACAACAGCGTGCAGCTTCAGTTAAAGGGGATTTTAAACATCTATCAGGTTCTGCATATTAAAAAGTGACAGCACCCTTTAGGTGCTCAGGTTTGCCTGACTAATTAGCTTGCTTATGTACTCACACATGTGGATTTATGGTGACAGCCATTACAGTTCTAGTTTCAGAGTGCACCAGATAGCTTCTCTGAGCCTTTTTTATCAATGGGCTTGGGCCAAATTTTGCTTCTGACAAGTTCATGCCTTGTAGCGGATCAATGTTTAGGTATAACAGTGACCCCTGTGCTCATACATCGCTTGCTTCAACAGAACCACTGCAAGAACAGAATCTGAAAACTCAAAAAATACATGTTCAGCGTATTTGGGTAGTTTCATTTCCTACTCCTGACAGTATATTAATCCCACTTGTTTTCAATGCGGATAGAAATGCATATTACACAATGGCACTGTTCAAAAGCCCAAGACAACTGTGAATTATTCAAGCCACAGTTTTTCCACCTCCTGCTGCAAACCATTCTAATAAATAGTAAACAATTCGCTGTCAGAACAAATAGAGACATCTCCCTGACAGACAATCTGCACAGGCCATTAGCATTTCAAACTCCACGGCTGCACCTGTGAGCATCCCTTCATTCACAATGCAGCTTCCATCAATCAGCACAGCATCACATGGGAGAGAGAGCCTTTTGCCATCTAAAAGAAACATGTCTCCAGGGACTAAGTAACGAGACTCCAGCTCTTTGCAACCTGTAGAACAATACAAAAATGAACTTTATTTGTGCACAAGTTCTGGGCAGTTAAAAAAAGTCTCAAGGCACACACGTCACCGCCAAACTTCTACACTGCATGATTTAGGGCCAGTGCTTCTTAGAAAAAATACCAACCGAAAAGCACTAGCACAAAGATCGTTCCTTGTCTAAACATCTCCCTCCAAGTGGTTGTCTTCGGTTTTATTAGACACTCTGACCAAGAAAACCTATCCAAGGCCTTTACACCTCCCATCACCCTAACAATTGCCCATCTCAACATTTTTAGGAGGCAAAACCAGCTACAACCCCTATTTTACAGGCAATGAACTGAGATGCAGGAGAGAAAGTGCACACCTTGGTGGGAGCCATATATCTACACTCCTTGAAAATCGTTCACAAGCTACTTGACAAGATTGTGAAAGTAGCCTATAGCAGGGCAGGGAAGCAGGGCTCGGAAGGCCAGAGTTGTTATCTAGTTGCTTGTTTGTGAAATTAAATTTTCCAAGCCATTCTTGACTCTTAACACAAATTACTAGGTTCACCTGTATCATTACAGATGCCGCAGATACAGATGATAATGATTCAGATGCATCATTACTGCGGCACACAGGCTGTGCCCACACTTCTCGCTGCCCTGCCCGGCTCACCTCCCTCTGCCCCGTTCTCCCTGCAGCTTGCCCTTCATGTTTCAGCTGTAGAAATCAACAGGAGCTGTGCAATTCCAGATATATTTCAACATGTTAATTAATTATACAGGCTGGTGAGGAAAATGAGACGCGGATGACTCACCTTCGCTCTTCGTGCAGACTGTAACTTGGACTTTGTTATGCTCCTCAACCAGGTCGTGCAGCTTGGTAGACTGCTGTTGATGGGAAAGCAATTGCAGTGTTGAAACACCAATACTCAAGCGAAGCAGGTTACGATTCAGCGCTCGTGCTAACACCACAGAAACTGAACTCTGCTGAGTTATCCAGGGGAGGTTTCACATCGCTTGTTAGAGATCAGGATATGAGCTCATCGAGTTAACCTCGAACGAGCTGTCGTGGGAACATGGACCTAATTTTCTTTTTGCTTCCGATTCATGCTGCTGTATCTCCCTCAACCTTCAAGGGGCTATTCCTACTTCATGTCAGAGTAAGTCTTCTCAGCAGCAACACTGCTATCTGCAGTTCCTTCGTAGAGGGTTTCTTTGTGCTCAACAGTTTTACCCTTGCTAGGAGGCTATCAACAGGACAACCAAGTCATAAAGACTATCGTTACAACACTGCCATTGCAAGAAGAAAAACAGAAATTCTAATTTAGCTGGGTGTCTGTGCTTTGCCAGTTTTTGCAATCTAATTCAGACAATTACATATCCTGAGATAATGATGAAGTCAACTGTCATTGCAAGGCCATCAGAAAGAATGCCTTATCTTGATTTAAAAGTTGTAATTGCAAAAAACTAATCCCCAAGTGTGGATTTCTTCATTAGCATTGTTCATGCGAAGATGTCAAGCCAGTTTGAAGAATATCTGGAGGCCTCAACACTGTAATTCTTCCTGCCAAAATTATCAGTCAGCACAATAAAAATGGCCTTGCCAAAGAAAGCCAAACAAACCATATCCGTTCTTTGTTCTCTGCGATACCAGGATGGACACCAACACTTTAAGCACGAAGGTGCGCTCAAAGAGATGCAAGTGCTTGTTCAACATGGGAGTGCTAGTCATCCTACAGATATTAGTCAGAGAAACAAAAACGTGATATGCAGCCAACACACCTGCGCTGGCAAAAGCCCCAGCTCTTTACAAAGCCCTCGCTGAGATCAGCATGAGGGCTGGAACAAGGCAGCGGTAGAAGCGTGCCCTTGGCAGGGCCGAGGGTGGGCAGGAGTGCCTCCTCAGCACCGCGGGCACACACTGCCCCAAGCCCTGCCAGCCTGGGGGCCTGGGACCGATACAGGGAATGTGATGTGGGCTTCTACCAGCCCAGGGAAAAATCAGAGTCCATTCAAACAAAAGCCAGCTCCTGGAAGGGCTCATTATTCCCTCCTCCTGGGCAGCACTTCACAGAGCAGTTCGCCATACCACCTTCTCAAGAAACCTTTCGAAGGGCTGAATCTTGCCCTTCCCCAGTATTTCAGTGCAGCAACAATGATCGTAGCAGTGAATTTGGAGGCAACGTGAGCCGTGCCTGGCTCTGAAGCAGCACAAGAGCATGACAGTCAGGTCAGTTCACCCCAGACCTGCCACCACCTCTAATCTCAGCACACCGTCTGCACGAACTGTAATTCTCAGTGCTGGCCACTAACCCTCATATTTTTCCTGAAGATTAACAAAACATTTACCAGAACCCAGGAATCCCCAGTTTGTTTTTCCTTTTAAATCTTGACAATGCAGAGGAATGTGATACCTAATAATCCAGACCTGAGAGACTAAAACATTGCCGGCCAGGCTCCTCCTCTTCCTACCACTCTTTCCGATCCATACTTTCATTCACATAGTTTCTCTTTTTTCCCTATTACGTACTTTCTCCATGTGATTTTTGCCTTCCCTGTATCTTTAAAGTGGACTCAGAAATCAAAGTAGTGTTTTCCCAACTCCCAGCGAGAGTGTTCTGCGTTTCCAGCAGGAGGCTCATCGAGGCTTTGTGAGGATTCTCAATGGCAGGCAGACAATGCTGGAGGCTCAGCTCGATCTATTTGCCTTTGCCATAGAGACTGAGGGTTTCAGGTTTCCACAGGTCAATGCTTTGGGTCAAAAAGTGAATGAGCTGAGAGTATTAGAAGCATAGGTATCCAAGCAGCTGTATCTGTGACAGAGGTGTTGAACAAATTTGAGAAACAGAAAAGTCATGTTTCTTTTTGCTGTTAAGACCTGTTATTTAGCAAACCTTAAGAGGAGTGAATCATCGTGAAATGACAGTGGGAACCAGACTCATGGTATAGTCCACCTTCATAAAGTCTTACAAACCCCAGGTATCAGACTTCAATCTTCTTTAATTCTTGGGAAGTTCAAGACCCAGGTATGACCCTTTTAACTCTTCCATAGAAATAAATCTCTAGTAATACAGCAGAATACACAGCAATAAGAAATAACCAGAAAGAGCATATAAATCATTGCTTGTGTCTGTGACAGATGAAACTGCTAGCTGTGGGCAGCAGACTCACCTGTCTGAGGTCGTACACGGTTAAGCCAACAGAAATGATCGACAGGATTATGATGGCCACTGAATATTCAGTGTAGCCTTGGCTCAGCCACAACGTGAGGGTGAAGGCTTGGAACACATAGAAAGGGTTTAAAATCTGCAAACGTAAATGTAACGTGCATCAGGGCATGGACATAACACATGTCAAGAGAGATCGAGTGTGGGAAGAGGTGACAACATTTCATTACAGCATCCAGGAGTCTTAAACACCAATTTAACGGGTTGTTTTGCCATCCCAAGGCAGCATTCTCTCATGGCTGTTTTACAGCGTTAATAGCCTCCAGCTCTGAACTCACCAGCTTACACATAGTTCATGGTGCTTGTAATTAAAAGCTGTTGCTAACCAGTCACAATGCAGCTGCAACTGTACTAGCAACTTCAAGTCAGACTTAAGGGACTTTAAGTCGGTTGGTTTCCCACCGTAGCCATCTATCAAAGGTGACTTGAATGTTTCTGATGCCAAGTAATTGCTACTCAGGAGACACTACCCAAATGTAAAAAAAAAAAAAAAAAAAAAAAAAAAAAAGACTGAATTACCATAAAAGTCTTTGATACTTTGTGATTTAAGAAAGTCACTGTGAATATAATATTTATTTGTAAAAAGAAAAATAGTAAAGAAGAACTAATGGTCTCTGGGGACGTCAGTAATCAGTCTTAGACTACAGCTAAAAATGAAGGCTTGATTTCCTCATACTTCCATACTTTTAGCTACTCTACATTGTGTCAGCCTTACAATACCAGTCATCACTCACTCTAATGTGTTATGCTAAAAAAGGCCACAAGCCCCACTGAAGTCTGAGACTATAATTTTGGTTATTGCCTTATCTAACTAACAACAAAAGAATTAGATGAAGTTTTTCAGAGATTTGCCCACCTTGTCTGAAGGAGTGACAGCCTTTTCTGTAGAACTGGTATAACTAAAATAGCCACTGAGAGCTTTCTGCATAAAATTGGAACTGAAATGAATTATTCATCTGACAAATTTGGTCCCTCAATGAAAATTTAATACTTTCTTCGACATTCACTAGGACAAAGAGACAGACACTAAATCAGGGTGCCAGCCGTCAGACACCGAAGCTGTATCTGGACTGAAATACCACAAGCTTATGAGGACCAGTCTGCCTCCAGGCACCACCATTAATATTTCAAACATGAAGCTTCAGCCTTGGATGGAAGTGCAAAGTTCAAATTAAATAAACTTTTTAGAGTGCTACGCTAGAGTTCTCTTCAAAAACATCTCCAGGGGGCACTGAAAGGTTGGTAACATCAAATCCAACCAATTTCAGGAGCCCTGGAGCTTTTTGTGTATTTTGTAGGGTTTCAAAGAAACTCCACTTAAAGTTCAGACACATGCTAGCTTCAAGTCTCAGCATTCACAGCTCTTTTCCATTTTAAAGACATGCATGTAGTGTCCATAATCCACTACAGCGAACACAGATGACATGACAGTATCCTGTATGCAAAGCCTCTGCTTACACGTTGGCATTTCTAGATGCAAACTCTACATGCAAGTAACCACCCATATGTGTCCCTCCTCTTATCCACAAGATATGTTTATTTTGTCCTCTGTAGAGGAGGAACAGGTTGCCCAGAGAGGTGGTGGAGGCCCCATCCCTGGAGACATTCAAGGCCAGGCTCGATGAGGCTCTGAGCAACCTGACCTAGTTAAAGATGTCCCTGCTCACTGCAGGGGGCTTGGACTAGATGACCTTTAAAGGTCCCTTCCAACCCAACACATTCTATGATTCTGTGAACAGTCTTGCATTGTGTCCTTACTCATGCAGGAAAAAAATTGTCTTGCGTCTATATCATAAGAGAAAAGGAAGTTACTAGGTGAACAAGGCAATTAGAAAATAGGAATTTTGCAAATATTTTCCTCCCTTCTAAAGCACGCTCCCAATTCACACTGCTGTTGAGGCCACAAGCAAGCTTGCACAATGCTTTGTACTACATTTGGACTACTAAAATGAGGCTATTAAAGAGGAACAAGTGTGTCTTAGTTGTAACAATAAAATATGCACTGCAAATCATTATCAAGAGCCTACATGAGAGAGTTACTGATGTGGCTACGGTCAGTCCTAGCAGCGGCAGAAAGCATGAGCACTCCAGGTGGATGTCACCGCTCGGACACGAGGCAAGATGTCCCAGCTCATGGGAGATGTTCAGTTAGGAATAAAGGGCCTAGAGCAGAGGAGGAAGACATCAATCCCTCCCACTACTACTGACCAAGTGCTGGTCGGACTTACTTACCTCTTTAAAAAGTAACTTCCAAATAGGACGAATTTCAACTTCGATGGCATTAGGCCCACACACCAGCTGCCTGTAGGAAGGTAGAGAAGGGTTTCCCATGTTACAGGTCAGTCACTTAGGGTAGGACTTACGTGGAAAACTGTGCGTCCAAATAACATTAACACTTATCTAAAAAACTAAGCCCTAGGGGCAGCATATGGCTGAGCAGGATAAATAAACCTGTCAGGAAGGTATTATACCCGAGAGGACTTTAGACAGAGGCAGAATTTTACTGTATCCTTGACGAAAAGATCGTCAGTTTGCTGCTAAACTTTGTGATGAGTTTTCCAGAGGGCTTTTAAGGACACGCTGGCAAAGGAAGACAGTCACACCTTGCTGTGCCCTGAATCCCAGGTGGAATCGGCGGCATTTTCCCCAGATTTAGCCTGGCCTCACTGAGAAGACAATGAGCTCAACAGAGTGTAAGGGATAATGATTTTGCACCTTTCCGAGTGCCACCCACACAGTTTGCACTGCCGCACTACTTAGGTGAGCGGCAAGAAGCTCACGTGAATTTGAAAGGAAGAATTGATAGGTCACACTGCCACAATTAGCTCATACGTCTACTCATATGTAGACCGCACCTGATCTTCTGTTCTTCCCTTGTGAGGCCAGCTCCAAACTTGTGGTGTATGCTGTGGCATGTGTTGCTGTCTTCTAATGATCTAGGAAAACAGGAGAAAGTTCAGACAAGGGAGTCCCCTACCACAAAGGATTTTGTAACAGGCTGTTGACACTCACCCAACTTTCTTGAATTCTTTTACAGAAAAGTCCCAAATGTAACGGATTTTCTGCACCTGGATACACCTCACCTGCAAGACCAAATAGCAAAAATTCCTTTTGCCATTCAAGGAAAAACCATCTCACTGTTACAGAAATGCTTCACCATATTTTAGGAGAAAACTTGAGCTTATGTAAACAGAATTTGCAGAAAGGTGCTGCCAGAGCACCCTTGGGAGCCTCCAGGTGCCTTGACTCCTATTTTCACCCACCTCCTCCTTGCTATCTTTCTTCTCCCTTTTATAGACGACTCACCTTTAACTGTGGCTTCATTATGGCTTTGTTTATGACAGAGTCTTTATCAGCTACAAGAGGACCATCTGAATTACTACCCACAGGTAGTGCCAATGTGGACAAATCAATCCAGGTCACCTTCTTCCATGTGTATCTCTGAAACTCATCCTAGAGAAATAGAGTACAGTTCAGTGACAAGCCGTAAATGTTGCCTGTGATAACGTTTCCTGACTCTGAGAAGTATATAAGAGATGCTCAGAGAACTACAGTACCGTGGCATCATTGCAACCATAGCAAATGTAAGTCCACAGTAACAGGGATGTTGGTATCAGTGCGCTAGTACCTACCAGGAAAGCACTTCGAAATCAATCTCACAAGCATCTCCATTTGCTTTAGTTCATGCTGCAGAGCAATTTCAGAGAAGATGAAATTAAACCAGAAGATGCGCTTCAATAGCTACTGGATGGATATCCAGTCTGTGGGAGCAGACTCAAGCTAGTTGGAAATAAAAGCTTTCTGAAATACTTCTGGTGTGGACATTGAGTCCTCAGAAACAGCTACTTTGCTCTACAAAACTCCTATAATGGTCTGTCATTTGGTGTACATCCATAGCCAAAAGCAACTCAGCTTTACTGCAATACATGCATTTGTTAGACTGAATTGTCTGTTAATCCGTTTAGTCTAATGTAATTAGTTACAATGAGCAACAGATTACTCAGTGGTTTGAGTGCGTTTATTTTAGGAACATCATTGCAATGTTGAACGTTAAGTGTCTTAAGCATTTGCTGTGCTAGAATCGGGTTGGGTTTCAATTTCCAGTCATGGAGCCTTAGGATATAATGAATGCCTGAAACCCAGCTCTCTAAAACCCATCTCCTAGGTGTTCTCCAACAACTTGAAAGCAGAAAGGCTACTAAAAGCCACAACTTCTGAAGATGATCCCTCCGTTGAAGCCAGGGGTCTGCACCCCATGCACATAAAGGGAGGGAAGAGGCAGAGCTGTTTTACAGAACAGAGAGCAGCAGCAATGCCTGAAGCCTGCTTGGCGCCCAGCCTTCGGGCAGAGTAGCTGCGCTCTTGTTAGCGTAAACGCGGTCTTTTGCACAGTATTTCAAACTCTGCAAATAAAAATGGTTGGTCCTCTGAAGCTTGATTCATCCCTGCTGCTCCACTTCCAGAAGTGGGAAGCGTTATTAATCTGCTACATCACCCAAAGGCAGACGGGCTGCCCTATCTGTGAGAAGAGTAGGTTCTGCAAATAACAGTGAGCGGGAGGGTTCACCTACTGTTGTTCTGAGCAGAACAATGTCCGCTTCTTCCAAGCTGCAGCGGACGCAGTTTGCCCACACATCCCACTCGGGCTTCCAGTAAAACAGCAGCAGCAGAGCTCCACAGGACAAGATGTATCCAGCAATGCACAAGACCCTCCGCCAGCCTTGGGTTTTGTAGCCAAATATCTCCTGTACAGCAAAGAGAAAGCGTTCTTTGTTAACAAGTTTGACCTTGGCGATTGTTCATCAGGAAGTGCAAGTTTATTGAAAAGAAAGGCTGGTGACTGAAGCCCTCCCCCATAACTGCTCAAGGTCACTTTTGGATATGAGAGCTTGCTGATTGGTAAGATGTAGTTAAGAATACAGAAGAGCTGCTGAAAGGAGGATGCTGCTGTGCTGCTGCTGGCAGAGAAGTGTTCTCACATCAGCTTTCCCAGGATTAATGAAGAAATAACTCCAGTCTGGAGCTTTTACCATCAAGACTGCAGCTGACCCGTCATGGTAACACTTCTCTCTCTGCAGTGCTAGCACCAAACAGCCCTGCCTGCCACCGAGAAGGCTGTCTCCATGTGAATTCAGTGCTGACTGCTGAAATCTACCTTGCAGCAGGGGCATAGAATCTGCCTCAGGGAAAGAAAAATACCAAGTGCCGAGCAACTCCTGTCAGGTACCAGGTACCATACCTACTGGTGTGTTACCTTCCACCACGTATGCCTTATCTTGAAAGCAAATATGGAAGGGCTTTTTTTGCTCTGTAAGTTCTCTTCCTCCAATTTATTACCCAGGTCATTTGTCAACTTCCCTACTTGCCCTTTTATTTTGATAGCCCCATAGTCATCTACTCAGTGATGCTCCAGTGCCTGTGAAGGAGATTAAGTGCATAGCTTTAGTTTTTCCCCTTGAGAAGAACTTTGGATTTTTGAGCCCTTTGGTTTGCTTTAAACCTGCCCATGGGGCTAACAATACCTTTAATGCCTGTAGTGTAACTGGATCCTTCTCTACATGCTGGGTGCTTTCCCAGCCCTCTCAGCACCCTGCAGGGCACGAGGGAAGAGGGAAGATGTTCCATCCATGGCTGATGGTACACAGCACCCTGGAATGCCAACCCTTTGGACATGTCACCCGCAGCGTGGCTACAGCTCTCACAGCAGTGTTGGTAGGTGCCACCCTGGCCCTGCAACCCTACCTCTGCCCCCTCAGCAGCCACGGGTCTTTCCCTTTCTGCTTCTCCACAGGCACCAAGGCAGGAACCCAGCCAGCTCCCACAATGGGGCTCACTATGTTTAAAAGTTTATTTGGGAAAAAAGCTTATTTGAGAGAGTTTGGGTTGCTCAGCCTGCAGAAGAGAATGCTCCGGAGAGACCTTATAGCAGCTTTCCAGTACCTAAAGGGGGCCTACAGGAAGGATGGAGAGGGACTCTTGATCAGGGAGTGTAGTGAGAGGACAAGTGCTAACAGTTTTAAACTAAAAAAGGGGAGATTTAGATTAGATATTAGGAAGAAATTCTTTACTGTGAGGGTGGTGAGACACTGGCCCAGGTTGCCCAGGGAAGCTGTGGATGCCCCATTCCTGGAGGTGTTCAAGGCCAGGCTGGATGGGGCTTTGAGCAGCCTGGTCTAGTGGGAGGTGTCCCAGTCCACAGCAGGGCATTGGAACCAGGTGATCTTTAAGGTGCCTTCCAACCCAAACCATTCTGTGATTTTATGAAAAGAATTTTGGTTTAAGACTGAGATGAAAACCTAGAAAAAGAAATGTAATTTATTATGTTGCACCCTGTTGCGTGAAAAGGGGCAAAGCGGTTTTAGCAGAAGATAAACCCCCTTGCGTTCTAACACTCCTCACCGAGGTGGGAGGCTAGGTGCGGCTAGGTTTAAATTCTGAGTGATGCCCAATTCAGCACTATCAGTCCAATCGCGTTTAATATGTATTAAACTATTACGATTTGGATACACTAATAGTGGACTGCACCTTCAGTCTAGTCGTGCTCATGAACTAGCACGGCCACTCTCGAGTCTTTGGTCACGTTCAGTGAGAAACCAAAACGACTAGCTACTTAAAAAAGTGCAGTTTATTTAAACAACAGATATATAGGTTCTTAGGATTGCCGGTGATAAATACACTGTCTGCAAAGCACGTGCAAATGAAAGTATTGTTACATATACAAAACGCGAAACAAAGTTATAAACAATACAGCCTGGCTTTAAATGTAGAAAAAGAGAGTCTCTAGAGAAATTTCTAAGTTTCCCGAGGAAGCACTCGGTATAATCTAAGTCTTACCCAAAGGCGTCCCTATGGGGGGGGGGAAGAGAGGCTCAGCCCGTCGACTGATCCCAGAAGTCAGTGATGTAATTCTTTGTGATGGTGTCTTCCCTGGGTATCCCCCCTCTCTTGGGCTATTTTTATACTATTTGTTATCTTCAAGGTGGAGTTTGAGTGACTTTAGTCATACATACTTTTATCATGATTGGTGTAAATTTCTCTCGCTTCACAATTAAAGGTATAGTTTACGAGAAATTCAGGGCGCAGACTCAAGAAGGAGTGGTCGCACCTTGGAGGCGGGTAGCCTTCGGGATAGAGGTGTGTTTTGGTATTATAATGACATTATAATGAGCAAAGTTCGCACAAAGGACAGCATTTCATCAAAATTTGACAAAATGTTGGCTCTGAGCATCTAGCGGGCAGCTAATTGACAGCTTATCTGTTTCATGGTATCATCCCATTCCTGTATCCGCTATACATCATAAGGTAAAGCCACGGAATAATTGCATCCCGTCCCATACCTCATGTAGCTTATCAGGGAACCACAGATGTTGTGTCCTTCATGCCAGCTGCGGCTATTTTCTACCTCAGAAGCCTCTTGATTTTATACTTTTCCTTAATGTGTGAACAATGCTGTACTTTTATATTTTTTAGCCAATTTAGTATTTATTCCACACACCCACTGCTGAAAGAAATAAGTATCTATTGCTTTCATCAGGTGTCTCCATTCCTGCTGCAGTGGTCCATTTGTTCCCCTATACAGGGCACTTCCCAGGCACCTCTCAGCTCTCCTCCCTAGTCCAAAAAGCCCAGGTCCAGGCAATCCCTGCGACTTCACCCTAGGGCTGACGGCGAGGGCAGGAGAGCAGCCGCGCCCAGGAGCAAGCGAGGAAGCAGCAGCATGGCAGGCGAGCCTGGCCCATCGCTCTGACACCGGCAGAGATGCTGCCAGATGCCCACTGCTCAGGGGTGCTGCAGGACAGGCCCGTGCAA